>NC_053455.1:0-333997 GCF_015227805.2 Hirundo rustica | reverse complement strand
GCAGAACTGAAACGTGTCCAGAGCAGCCCCTCCATGTCTCTGAGAGGGGGGATCGGTGCAAACTCCCAGTGCCTCCCTCGGGGCAGTGCTCGGCTCAGACCTGTGACCAAAGCTGCTGTGAGCTGGGAGGTGGATGGGAGGGGGCACAGCCCCGAGCCCTGTCACTGCCCAAACCCCGGTGGGAGCCCTGCCACAGACACTGCCCAGGCCACGGGAGCAGGACAGAGGCTGAGGAAGCAGGGATCAGCATCTCCCCGCTTGGAGACCTGTACAGAAATGCGCTGCAGAGCCCAGGGAACTGTGCAATTATCAGTGAACTCAATGGCAAACCTCTTTTGTATCTCAGTGCACCGTTTGCACAAAATAGCTGTTCCCTTCCCAGCCAGCACATCTGAAGTGCAGATTAACAGATCCTGCATTTCACATTTCCAAAATTCAGTGGCTTTTTGCCCCTACCAATTTATTAGCTTCAGATGTGCATCTCCAGTCCCAGAGGAGCTTATCGTGAGCTGGAAGGCTGAGCCCTGGCAGGATCAGTGGCAAACTAACAAGGTCAGTCCCATCCTCCCGTTTCCATGGCGATCGCTCTGATAATGTGGAACATGGCAACACCAGCCTTCTCCCAGCTCCTCCAGCTCAGCTCCTGGCTTTGTCTGACTCCCTTGGAATGGGGCTGAGATAAAAGGGAGCTCACGGCAAAGAGGGGAGGGCTGTGGTGCTGCCTGAGCATGTGCTGGGCACCCGGGCCCTGCCCTCAGGAAGGTGAGCTTTCAACAAAGGCTTCCTTCCAGGGGCCTGCTGTGTGCTGGAAAGGTTCAAGCTTCGCTGAGGCTGCGCTTGGCCAGCTGAATCCTGCCACAGATCAGAGGGTTTAGTTTTATTCTGTTCATCAGCATGTATTTTCTCCAGTACAATGTTTCTCTTGCTCAGTTATGAAGACATGGCCAGTGGGTGACAAAGCATTTTTTGGTGCAGGAAAAAGAGCGGGTCCGGTACCCAAAATATTCCAGGAGAGGACGATGCTGTGGCACAGCCCGAGGCAGCCTGCCTCTCCCAGATGCCAGCGAGGGGATAGGCAGAGGGGCTCTGCTCCCCTAAGTGGGGACGCCACTCTCCAGGGAAGGGTGACAGTTTGTCACAAAAAAAAAAATCCTAATTGTGTCTGAAAAAAAAAGCTTTCCAAACCTCAGCTCTTTGGAACCAAAGCCAGCTCCAGTGGGCGTATCAAGATTTAGGAGTTTAAACTGTTCATGGAACAAGGTTTCTGGCTTTGATTAAATAATCCAAAACTCTGTGATGCAATAAAGCGTTTTCACCAAGCAGAACTGTTCCTAGTTCATTGAGAACTACGGAATTACTGCAGAATTGCAGGAATACGTGTGTTTGTATATCTGTGTGTGTATATCCGAGTACAGACATCTGTGAATTCAGGTGTGAAGCCCTCAAGTACTCCACAAAGCCGTCCCTGGGGAGCAGTCACGTCAGCTGCTCTGCCTGCAGGCCTGCCGTGCCTCCCGTGCCTCGCTTTTAATCTGCCTCTGCCAGCTCTCGGTGTGTGTCAAGGCTGTGAGAGGATGGGACGTCACCAGGAGCGCTCCAGGAGGCACAGCCGCTCACGCTGGGTGCTGCAGGAGAGGAGAGCTGGCTGCGCTCTGGGCCAGGGAGCTGGGGAACCTTGGGGAGATGAGGAACCTTTGGGAGCTGTGGAGACCTGGGGAGCTGGAGAACCTCCGGGAGATGAGGAACCTTTGGCAGCTTTGGAACTTTGGGGATCTGGGGAACTTCAGAGAGCTGAGGAGCCCCGGGGAGCTGAGGAACCTCAGGGAGGTGAGGAGACCTGGGGAGCTGAGGAACCTCGGGGAGATGAGGAGACCTGGGGAGCTGAGGAACCTCGGGGAGATGAGGAACCTCGGGGAGATGAGGAGCCTCTGGGAGCTGAGGAGACCAAGGAAGCTGAGGAACCTCAGGGAGATGAAGAGACCTGGGAAGCTGAGGAACCTCGGGGAGATGAGGAGCCTTTGGGAGCTGAGGAGCCTTTGGGAGCTGAGGAGACCAAGGAAGCTGAGGAGGCTCAGGGACCTGAGGAGCCCTGGGGAGCTGAGAAGCTTCAGGGAGCCGCCCTGAGCCCTGTGTCCCAGCCCCTGCCCCGAGCAGCTCCAGCACCCCCATCCCGCAGCAGGAAAAGCCCCTGGCTGAGCGCAGTGGCCGTGCCATGTCCACCTCTGGCAGTTTGGTGCTTGCCTGGCTCGGCTCCTTCACCTGAAATGGGAGTGGAAGTGCTCCGGGCAAGGCTGGACAGGGCTTGGAGAACCCTGGTCTGCTGGAAGGTGTCCCTGCCCATGGAAAGCGGTGAGACGAGTTTTAAGGTCTCTTCCCACCTAAGGCATTCTGTGATCAGACTTCAGCCCAGCATTTTTTCTGTGCATAGAATATGCCAGTCCGACAGAAATTGGGCAGTATTTGCAAATTGTTTGCCTGGAAAGGAAAGAAACATTCCTAGAACACTGAGTGCCTTGTAAAACTTCCTTCTGAAGGGAGCATCGAGGGAACAGCCAAATGGGATTGGGCATGAGGAGCAGCTCCCAGACACCTAAACACATCAGTTATGAGCATTGTTCTGCAGCCTGAACGGAGAGATGTAAAATGGATATGTCATTGTGGTGCATTATATTATCATATTTTAAAGCTACCCTCAGCTGTAACAAGCTCTGAGGTGTTTTCTAGAGTGATGAAGTATTTAATAAAAGTAAGACAAAGAGTCACTGGAGACCTCAGTGGCTTGTGTGCCCTTTGAAACACATTACTGGTCCAAAAGATATTAGCTTAATCCTCTCTTCTGGTTAAACTGTGATTCATTGTCTGAAGGAGAAAGATTTCAATGTATCTCCAAAACCCTTTTAGTTTCATTCTGCATATCTTCATAACATTTCCACACAATTCTTGTTCCCCCAGTGTAGCAAAGCAGATGGATTATAAAGGATCCATTGTCTGACAGGGATATTTTATCACATGAAAGAGGACAGTGAGCAACTTCTAGACTTTGGGGAGTGACTGCTCCCCGCAGGTCCCGACATCCACCCATCTGCAGCATCTGAGCTCGCAGGGCTGCTCCTGCCCTGGGTCACGGCCTCAGGCCCTCGTGCCGGACCCAGTGCCTGTGACAGCCAAATCTGGACTCCAAAGACACCATGGGGGTGAGCCCATATGTTTGATTGCTTCTGTGAGGGCTTCACGGGTTTGCTCTCCTCAAATTGCGTTTGATTCTCTGCTGTGACTCCTCTCTGCTCATCCCGTGCCCAAACACGTCCTTTGGGGACCATGTTCCAAAGCCAAAGGAGTGCAGTGACGTCCCCAGCACCAGGACCCTCAGCTGGCCACGGTCACTCACAGCCCCCAGGAGACAGCTGCAAACCAAGGCGCGCTTCTCTTGGTGTTCCCTCCTTCTCCATCCCTCCCTGGCAGCAGGATCTTTCCCTCAGCACCAGCCGAGGCAGCTGAGCTTCTCCTGGCTCTCACCAAGTCCACCTGGCAGTGTCAGACCAGAACATCCCTGCACCCGTGGGCTGGACAAGCAGCTCCAAAGCCCCAGAAAATGAAATTAAACCCAGACCTAGGCTAGGTACATAGCCTAGAGATCAGCGCTGGGGCTGGGGCACCACAACCTTGGCACCTCCCGCCCTCAGGTACAGGTGACATTTCTCATCTCTGTTCCAGCTGCTGAAATATTCTTTTCCCTTTCTGTGCTCCCATTGTTTGCACGACAGCCACTAATGACCTTTTTCTCTCAATAATATAATATAACTGTAAGAAGCCAGCGCTGAATCAACCTAACCTGTACTTAACTGGAGTCAGGGTTTCTTGCCAGACCTGCTGAATTTTCTCTGAGCATCCCACCTCCCTCGGCATAAGACTCCAGCTCAGAGCAATTAACCTTTTTCTTTCCCTCTGTAATGCCTGAGTTTCAGCTTATTTTATTTTCAAAAGAAATTATATTCTCTGAATATGCAAAAATCCTATAATTAAAATAATTTGCCCTTGTGGCACAGGGGTTACAAAATTGGCAGGGAAGGATACTTGATATTTTAATAACTATGAAGCGCGTGAGAAATTTTTCTCACCTTCAGCTGCCTGTGAACAGGAGCTGGTATATTTTACAGCTTCACAATCCTCATCAGTCCTTCTAACAAGCCATTTGCCCAGAACTTTATTTTCCAAATGACCCAGTACCTCACTAAAAAAAGCTGAACTCCCTCGCAAAGAAATCAGTAATTTCCTGCAGTACCTGACTGAGAAGTTCATCATGCTTGCTCAACTGCTACGCACAACGGCAAAACACTAAAAAAAAGTGAGCATGGGAATGAAAGAGCCTAGTCTGCAAGTGGAAAGAGTCGTTGATTCTGACTCCAGAAATGTCCCAGGCCCGGGGGTGGGTTCTCACACAGGACACCTTCTAGTATCACCTCTGGCAGGGGTAAAATTTAAAATCCAACATTTGTCTTTTCTGTGGTATTTTGAAAGTTCAGTGTCAGACCATTCCAAGCCAGATGTGCAACTGCCACGGCTTTTAATCACAAAATTTTAGGATCACGATTGGTTTGGTTTGGAAGGGACCCTGGACCTCATGTAGTGCCACCCCTTGCCATGGGCAGGGACACCTTTCACTGTCCCAGGTGCTCCAAGCCTGGAACACTGCCTGAGATGAGAGCAAAAGAATTTGAAAAAAAAAAAAACCCAAAAATTAAAAATAACAAAAATTCTAAACGTTTTCTAAACCCAAAGGGTGGAATGGTGCTAAAGGGTGTTGCTGCACCTCCTCTACATTCTGCCGCCTCCTAAGCCATGACAGCTGCCTCACACTTCAGTGAAGCTGAACTTGTGCCCCATCAGAAGGGATGAAAACGTTCAGCCTTACCTAAGAATGTCCTGACCCCTCCCCGGGGTGGGGGGAGTTTCACACCTGAGCCATTTGTGCTAGAGATGACCGTGGCACAATAAAAGTCATTGTAAAGTCATTGTCCCACCTCACAGGATCTGCCTCCTCACAGCCTCATTTTGGCAGAGCAGCCTCCACATCTCCCCTCTTGTGTCCATCAGTGCTCCTGACAGCCAAATCCCCGAGCTCACCAGGACCCAGCCCCGCTTCCTGTGCCCATCCCACTCTGCTCCTCAGCCAGGAATCACAGGATCACAGAATCACAGGGTCACTGAGGCTGGAAAAGCCCTCTGAGGTCAGTGACTCCAACCAGAAACCCAGCACTGCCAAGGCACGGATACAAAAGCTGTGCTAGAACCTGCCATCAGACAATGGAAAATGAGCTTGTCAGGGGGAATTTAGAAATTGGAAAGAGGAACAAGGACAGGAAATAACCATAATAGTCAGAAATCAGCCACAATAAGAGGCTGTTAAGGAACACAAGCAGGACTGGGGGACTCACGCATGCAAATGTCTTACTAAATAAAGACCCAAACGATTTCAGTCATTAAACCAAGAGAAAGATTCCCAGCTCTCTTCCTTGGACAGGATTTTCCACACACCCAGCCCAAGGATCAGCACCCTCCCCTCAGGAGAGGGATGGAGGGTTTCCAGGCAGGAGCTCTCCGCCCTCCCGACCCCGGCACAGGGAGCTGCCCCCACCGTCCCCGGGGAGCCAGGCAGCCTGGAGAGGGACAGAACGGAGAGCCTTTTGTGAGAGAGGCACTGGATGTTCCTGCAGCCAGAGCGCCAACGGTTTGATATTTACACGAGGCCGAACAGGGAAAGGGCTCTTTTCTAAGCTGATAAATTTCTTTAACCTAACTGTGGGGACACGGCAGTGTTTACCCAAGAACCTGGAAGGATGGTTATCCATGCCCAAGCACTGGCACCTGGATGTCTTGACTGACAAGACCACGACAAACCGCAGTGTGATGGAAGGCCCTGGATTCACTTCTCCAGGACTTGGAACACGTGCAGGACACACCCCTGCCCCTGTGTGTGTGGGATGGGCACAGTTTGGGGGCCCTTGGCTGCTCCAGTCCAACCTGCTCAGCCACGAGCAGCAGTGGGGACATTCCCAACTGAGCCAGCTGCAGAAGAACATCACCAACGGCATTGTACATTACCAACGGCATTGTCCATCACCAACAGCATTGTTCATCACCAACGGCATTGTCCATCACCAACAGCATTGTTCATCACCAATAGCATTGTTCATCACCAATGGCATTGTTCATCACCAACAGCATTGGCAACAGCATCATTCATCACCAATGGCATTGTTCATCACCAACGGCATTGTCCATCACCGATAGCATTGTCCATCACAAACAGCATTGTCCATCACCAACAGCATTGTTCATCACCAATGGCATTGTTCATCACCAACAGCATTGGCAACGGCATTGTCCATCACCAACAGCATTGTCCATCACCAACGGCATTGTCCATCACCAACGGCATTGTCCATCACCAACGGCATTGTTCATCACCAACAACATTGTCCATCACCAACAGCATTGTCCATCACCAACGGCATTGTCCATCACCAACGGCATTGTCCATCACCAACGGCATTGTCCATCACCAACGGCATTGTTCATCACCAACAACATTGTCCATCACCAACAGCATTGTCCATCACCAACGGCATTGTCCATCACCAACGGCATTGTCCATCACCAACGGCACTGTCCATCACCAACGGCATTGTCCATCACCAACAGCATTGTCCATCACCAACGGCATTGGCAATGGCATTGTTCATCAACCAATGGCATTGCCAATAGCATCATCCATCACCAATGGCATCATCCATCACCAATGGCATTGTCCACCACCAATGGCATGGTCCATCACCAACAGCACTGTTCATCACCAATAGCATTGGCAACGGTATCATTCATCTCCAATGGCATTGTGCATCACCAACGGCACTGTCCATCACCAACGGCATTGTCCATCACCAATGGCATTGTCCATCACCAGCAGCATCGTTCATCACCAATGGCATTGTCCATCACCAACAGCATTGCCAACAGCATCGTCTATCACCAAAGGCATCACCAGTAGCATCGTCCATCACCAATGGCATTGTCCATCACCAAAGCTATCACCAACAGTATCACCAAAGGCTGTGTTGGTACCAGGGACGTGTCAAAGCAGCACAGGGAGGGCATTGCAGATTTCCCTTGCGCCTCAGTGTCATGCCAGCCAATTCTTTGCTTAGTGCAGAGACAAACATGAAATATTAGTGCATCTTTCTCGTTAGAAAATGAGAAGTGTTGCTTTTAATGAGTGGAAGAAGCATAAAACTGGAAAAGAAAGCAGCACAGAAATTAAAATGATTGTTTCTTTAGTCTTGTTTTCTTTTTGCTATGGACCATTCACGGCTGAAATAGCAGAGTAATAATGAAGTGAAAGTTGCTTATATATTTCCTTTTATGTGTATCCTGTGAAAAAACAAGCCATTATTATCCTACACTAATACATTCTAGACTAGAATGCAAGATAAGGATGTTGGGATGTGGGATGTCAGTCTGTGATGGTTCAAAGGATGAGGGGTATTTTTCATTGCAGTAAAGAATCACATTGGATCCTCTGTATCTTCATTTTCATTGAAAAGATAACACAGAATAAACAGTTTTAAGGTAAGCACAAAGAAATCAATGGCACACACATCTACTAGAATGTACAACGAATGGCATGTTTTTAATAGTGGTACTTCAGAAAATGATATAATATAAATGCACACACCATTTCTTCTAGCTGCTATCGCTGCTAGTTACAGCTGTAATCACAGATCTTAATCCTGCCAGCCTCCTCCCCCCTTGTCCCGAATTCACAGACCAGCTCATGAAGGTGTCCAACACTTCCATGGAGGCAAAGTCCCAGGTCTGCACACCTCAGGATTCAAGAACTGTGCAGTGTCACTGGCCTGACCAGAGCCCAGGACAGTCCCAGGTCTGAGCTGATCCTTCCTTTAGAACCACAGAATCACAGACTGCTTTGGGTTGGAAAGGACCTCAAATCCCAGCCAGTGCCACCCCTGCCATGGCAGGGACACCTCCCACTGTCCCAATGTCCAACCTGGCCTTGGGCACTGCCAGGGATCCAGGGGCAGCCACAGCTGCTCCGGGAATTCCAGCCCAGCCCCTGCCCACCCTTCCAGCCAGGAATTCCTAATTCCCTGTAACCCATTTGACCCTGCCCTCTGGCAGTGGGAAGCCATTCCTTGTGTCCTGGCACTCCAGGCCCTCATTTTTCACAGGTAAAAAATGCCATGAGGATCCCCCAAAGCTCCTTTTGGGACTGGCTGGAGAAGTGTGAGCATTTAAAAGGATGTCACTCTTGTTCCCCAGGGCAGGGGGTCTGAGGGGTGCAGGGGGTGCAGGGAGAATAGGGGGCAGAGAGATTCAGGGGACAGAGACTCTTCTAGGAGGCTGCAGCCATGTCCAGGTTCCCTTTAGCCACACATCCCCGACAAATGTGAGCACACAGCACAGCCATTGCTCAGGTACATGTGAATTGAGAACACCGATGACTGCCTTCATTTCTGTTAAACTTTTGGTGACGAAAAGAAGGGCCTGACACATCCTGATCCACACCGTGATAAAATCACACCACGGACCCTTGATACACAAGAGTATATATTGATACTTGATACACAATAGGTACTTAGTGATAAAATCACACAATAGGTTTTAAGCTTCTTGATTCCTTCAGATGCTCTGAGGATTTAGCCAGCACAGATAGCAGGGAAGATAATGTCCTTTATCTAATCACTTTGGTCAGAAGCGCAGTATTTCTGAGGAAAAAAAAATGAGCCCTTTTAACATATATCAACTTCATTGGTAAATCTGGCAAACCTGGTTTTAATTTTTGTTAAAATTTAAAACATGTAATTTAAATTTAATAAAAGGAACAACAAAAATCCCATCCACCACGGCTGCTGCACCACTGAAAGATGGTAAAATGCAAAGCTGGGACAAAGCCCTTTGGAAACTCCGACATCAGCTTCTTTTCACTTTTTGGCTCTGGCTCCTGAAGCTGCTGTTGTTTCAAATTCCCCATGCAGTCAATGCCATCCAGCAATCAATGAAAGCTTGTTCCAGACCAGCCCTGCTTCTCATTCCCGCTACAATCAATTGAACCTGTCAGGAAGGCACCAGATGCTGCTGCATTTTTCCCTATATAATATTAGGAAGAGAAAAACATCCAGCGCAGGTTGTGTGGGGAGCCTGACTTAAGTGTAATTAAAATTAAAGAACCTCAGTCCCCCGAGAGTGCAAGTATTGACAAATCTTTCACTTTCTCATTTACAGCCCCGTGTTTGTGTGCTGCCGACTCTTTCAAAAACAAGCAAACAAGGGAGAAACAAGAAATGAAAAGTTATTAAAATTCAAATAGGACAATACCCTGCAGATTTCATTGTGTCCTTACACTGGTGAAACAGATGCTGGGCGTGATGGGAACTTCGCTGGGGCAGATGTTAAAGCTTTCTCAGGTTGCTCTGGTTCTCTCATAACGTTCTCCCTTTGCAGAGATGCATTAATAGAAGACTGAAAGCATAATATGTAAATGGTGGGTAGCTCTGCATCTTCGAGGGAGTGAAGCAATGCAAGATTAGGTAACAGACAAATATTTGGATGGACAAAAAATTTGATACGCTTTAAAATATATTTCTGTGGCAGGATTATTGCATTGTTCAGTTCTCCTTGTGTGTATACGAGAAAGAAAATATACAGACCACAGATCTTGATATATATGTGTGTATATATATATGTGTATATATATGTGTGTGTGTATATATATGTATGTATGTATGTATGTGTATTTTAGACTTCTGCTCCAGGACTTTATTTATCACTGGTGCCAGGAAGGCTGAGTGAGGAAGAAGGAGCAGTAAAACCAGGGAGGTATGGGTTTCAAAATCCACCTACAGGCAGCAAATTTTGACCGTGGCAAAGAGCGTGCTCGCTCCTGAGTTTCTGCTTTGAGGAGCTCAGCCCCTGTCCCAGACCAGGAGTAAATAATGTGCCTGTACAAAGAGAAAGCACAAACCCCTCTGGCTTCCGGGCAGCAAATGTGATGAACTCACCTGGCAAGGTCCAGAACAGGGTCTGGCCCAAGCACCGCTCCATGGGAAATCATGGGAATGTCACTCCATAAAAGAGAAGCGACCAACCGGGGGGAAAATCAAGCTCAAAAAAATTACAAAGAGTGAGGTTCCTCAGCTTAGTATTTAGCTAAAAATTTTATGTTCTGTCTGTCCTGGCGCAAGTTGCGCCAGAGGAGGTTTGTATTGGACATGGGGAAAAATTTCTTGCCAGAAGTTTTGTCCAGGGGTGGAGTCCCCATCCCTGGAGGGATTTAAAGACCCGTGGGAAGCACTTGGGGACAGGGGTCAGTGGTGGCCTTGACAGGGCTGGGGAATGGCTGGGCTGGGCGGTTTTCCAGGGCTTTTCCAAAGTAATAGCTCATGATTCTGTTTTAGCGTCCTGGTGGGCCCCTTCCTACTCGGACATCCCGTGACTGCAGGAACAGCTCCGAGCTCTGCAGCAACCCCTGAGCCACTGCAGCAAGCACGGGCCTTGGTGGACAGCCTGTTATCCCCAATTTGTGTACTGCTGGCTCCTGGTGAATTGAGAGAAATGAATGAAGTTGTTGCACACCCACACCCGATGAGCTGTAATTCAGCTGAAAATCTGCGTTTCCACATGAGAGGTGCTAAAGGAAAGGAGCAGCAGCAGGTGAACATTGCAGCCCTGTTGACTTTTCCATTTTTCAAATCAGGACATGGGGTTTGGAATTAGAAAGGAAGATGAGTAATGGTGAGTTAGAAGTGTGAATCTGATAAATTCTCTCCCTTCGTGGCGATACCCATCACCTCAGGGAAGGTGGGAGGCTGCCGTAAATGACAGTTTACAAATTCTCACGGCAGCAGCATCCCCTCTCCGCCATACAGATGATAGATAAATATTTCCTCGTGGTCTGGCGGCTGACCTGGGGGCACTTGTGGCTTGCAAACCACTTCTCCTGGCCTGATCTCCGTCTCCTGCCGTCAGCGAGGGGGGACTGGCCGGACATGAGGCTCCCTCAGGGAGAGAGGCTGTGCCATGAGCTGCATCCTGATCAGGCTGAGCCCTGCAGGAGCCCAGAGCCACCCCCCAAAGCAGGGCAGCCTGTCCCTGCCAGCACTGGCAGCCTTGGCACAGCTGGGGGTGAGCGGGGAACAGCTCCCTCCTCACTCCGGGCAAATCCAGCTCCAGGCAGGCGCTGCCACCCCGGGAACGTCCCCACTGGAACCACGGCGTTCACGCCGCTCGCTCTGCTGGCCTCAGAACCACGGGCTCTGAGAGGAGATTCCAAAACTCACTGCAAACCCATTACAGGCTTCATCAGCAGGTACAGGCAGTTCCAAAATGCTGCACCAAGAGTCTGGGAAATGCTCCTGGATTTGGGCCCTTCTCAGATGCAGCTTGGGCAGGGTGCTTGGGCCAAGACAGGTTGGACCAGACCATCCCTGGGGCCCCTTCCCACCTTGGATTCCATGATTCTATGAAGAGACTCCGTGGCTGCCTAGCTGGCCCTTGGCATAGTGTCAGCTATAAAATCAGCCAAATAAACCCACAACACAATTAAAAGATGTTGCTAGTGGGGAAAAATGAGATTCAGGTAAAAAATGGTGGTTCTGTGTCTGCCCACAGGGAACACAGGAGCACCCAGCACCCCGGGAGGGGCACCCATCCCACAGGAGGCACACCCAGCACCCAGGGACAGTGCCAAGTCACTCCCTCCTGTGCAGCTCTCCGGGCTCCCTCCTGTCCTGTCCCACCCCATCCTTTCTGTCCTGGCTCTCATCGAAGCTGCAGCAGTTTGCAGAGTGATTGTCTGTATTCCCATCACTGCTCCATGCAGGGAGGATCCTGTGTTTTCCTTTCCTCCAAAGGGCTGAAAACTCCTTGGGTGGCAAAAGCATTACTGACCCCAGGGCTGCAGCCACAGTGGGCTTTGGTACAGTGAGAAGCGTTAGAAATCCAGGCAGAATGTTCCCAAATCCATCAGCATCTTCAGTGGCTACTTTAATTTTATGGATAAATGTATTTGCACTTGAAACAGGGAACAGCTTAACATATGTAGATCTATTTTTTAAATATTCAGGCCTGGCCATGCAGAGAGGCCTGAGACACACCTCCCATCCCTGAAGTGCCAGTGGTGTGCACAGCAGTGAGCGCACCGAGCAAAGGGTGGGCAGCCTGTTTGTTTAAGCCTACCATGGGTCCTCCTCTTTGATAATCAGAATCAGAATCTAACAAAGACTCAGAAGATCACCCGAAGAGGAGTCGAGTGCTCCAGGAAATGGGCCTTGCAGGGTTCTGCTCCCCACAGCAAGAGGACACAGAGTTAGTGCCTGTTTTGTCCATCGCTTCAGGGGACACTTCAGGTCTCCCAATCCCTCCAGCTGCAGCAACGAATTGGACAAAGAAAACACATCTTGCCTGCTCTGCATTCCAGACACAACCTGGAGCTGCAGAGAACCGAGGGCAGTGGAGAGCAGGAAAAGGTGTAAGAGCTTGAGAGCAATGACCCAGTGCCCCTGTGCTGCTCTGTACGATGCACACTGAGAGCAAAGCGCTCTCCAGAGCCTGAGGCACATCCCACCTAGGAGAAAAGGAGAAGAGATATTTCCTGTTCACTTGGCAACCCAACACAAGCTGATTTGGAGCCAGAACTGCCCTGGCTCTCCTCTCCTGTCCCCAGGGCACCTGCCCAAGGAGCTCCCCCAGCCCAGCACGGCTCCGCTGAGCCAGCGAGGTTTGGGTCCGCTGAGATCCAAATCCAGGCTCGGGGCAGAGGTCGCCTATCCAAGCTGCTTCCTCTGCCCGCAGCCCCCAGCCGGAGCACGGGGCCGGGAGCTGCTTAGGGACAGGCACCTCGTTAACAGCCACGAATCATTAACCCCTTGGCCTCCTGCTAACGGCAGACTCGGGTCAGCGGCTCCTGCCTTTGGAGATCGCTCTCGTGATGCTCTGGGCTGGTTTTTGCCCAGCCCCGTTCTCTCCAGCGCAGGGTTCCCCCGCAGGCAGCGCTCCCTCACCTGCAATGTAGCACTGCCCGTGAGCGATGGGGCTCGGCCCCCGGAGGGGCCACGGAAATCCTATCGATTTTCCTGCCGCAGCGCATCCTCGTGCCCGGCAGCCAGGCGCTCCAGGAGAAAAGGCTCCAGGATAACCCGCGGCCGGGCGCGTCCCCGCCGCGCTGCTCGACAGGCTGGTGCCCAGCTCTGCCCCCTGGTCACCTCCCCGGTGGCACTCGGGAGCACAGCCCAGGGCCCCGGTGCCCGCCCTGTTGGTGGCTTTGCTCCCCTTCTGGGAGCTCCAGGGCTGAGCCGGGATGGGGCAGGTGCTGTCCCCTGTGTCCGGAGCAGTGTTGGGGCTGAGTCCCCTGGCTGCTGACACAGGTGTGCGCGATGTCCCCACAAGGACCCCGGGACATGACCCCGCTCTGGGGGTTCCCACGTGCCAGGGGGCTCTCACAGCCTGCAGCCCTGGCTGCTCTGCCTCCTCCTGGCCTCCGACAGGTCCCACACACCGGGGGTGCCGGGGGGAGATCTGTGCTTCAATTAATCCAAATCATCTTTCGTTCGGCCACGGATTAAACGCAGCCAACAGCAGAGTTTTCCAAAGGAAAAGGGCCACCCGAGACCCCTTTTATCCTACTGAGGCGATAACCACCGGCTCTCAACTTGCCATTTAACTCCTGTCCCTTGGCTTTTGTTCAATTCCCACAAAAACCATTACTGGAATAACAAAAGCATTTGCTAAGCAGAGCTCAATTTTTTTTTTTCTCCTTTTTTTGACAAAACTCGGCAACAAAACTGGTGAACAAATTGCTTTTGTGATTTCCCCGAGGATCCGTCATTCTCCCTTCTATCACAGCCCCAGTTTGCTGCCCCACACGCTTGGGGGGCGCTGGCTGTGCAATCCAGGGGCTCCTCCAGGGTCCCCTGGGACATGGGCACAGCTCTGCCCCGGGCTCCTGCAGCATCCCCCCGGCCCAGCAGCCTGGCCTCGCAGTAAAGCTCACGCTCCCAGAGCATCTTCTTATTAATTTTCCGAGTTTATGGAGTCAGCTGTCACATAGCAGCAGCTCCTCGTCTCTGAAGGAACACGGCGTGCATGCGGAATGATTGCTAGAATATGTACCCTCAGGACATATTATTTTCTTAACTAAAATTCAAGTGCATACTTATTACCCAAATCTTTGTCTCAGAAACAGCTTTGTCTTCACATGACAGAATTACAAACCACCAGACAGTTTTTAGGACTTGTATGCAAAACTGCTTTTTAGCATGGCTTTTGTAGTTGTCTTATTTATCTAATCTCCATGAGTCATAATTCCTTTAGGATCGCTTTCTTCTTTCTACATTTCATCTCACCAAAACAAATTAAAAAATCAAAAAACAATGGAAAAAACAAAAGCAAGCTCCTGCTCCAGCCCAGAGTTGATGCAGTGCTGCACGTAATTTGGATTTGTTGCACCATTTCTAACGGGAACAGACACCCACAGTACCTATGAAGGGAGTCCCCAGGCAGAAGATTCAGGCACAAGATCTCCCTTGGAAATGGAAAGGTTAAAAAAAGGAGCAAGAGGAGGTGGAGTCCCCATCCCTGGAGGGAATTAAAAGCCATGTGGATGTAGCACCTGGGGACAGGGCTCAGTGGTGGCCTGGGCGGGGCTGGGGGACAGCTGGACTCGATGGCCTCAGAGGGCTTTTCCAACCCAAACGATCCTGAGATTCTCTTCCACGAGCCGGTTCCCAGTGCTCAGCACGGGCACTGCACGGCAGAGCCGGCCGCTGTCTGCCAGTGCAGGGCCATTTGCACTGGCTTTTACAGGTACCAGCTGTGCCAGTGCCAGCTGGCAGGGGACAGAGCTCAGCGGACAGCTCCAGGCACCCCTGGCTCATTTCCACCTGCAAACTCTGCAGAGCGTGTAGCACATCTTCCAAGCTGAGTGATGTGAGTAAACCAAGGACAAAGTGCTGTGTGAGTTGTGATTCCAGACCGGTGACAGTCAGGAATCAGCCCGGGAATGTTTAATTTATGAGAAATTTGTATTATAAAGGCATAGAAATATGAGATTTAAACAGTTTCCACCTCTGGAGAAGTATTTCCTTTCCCTTACTGTCACTTCAGCAGCAAAACTCTGAACCTCGTACTGTTCTGATTGGCCAGAACACTACACAGTGACATTAACAGCGATCTTGCAAAGTGTTCCATCGAGAGGGGACATAGATAGCTGAGCCATGAAATCCTGTGAGGAAATGCTACTGGAACTTGGTATCTTCTGCATCTGCCCATCACTGCGCTTTTGCAGACAGAGCTGGGGCAGGGGTGACAAAGCGCAGCCGAGAAGTTGCGGTGCCAAAGCCCATCCTTTGTATTTCAGTCACCGCAGAGCAGTTTCCTCAGGCCACGGCCCTGCCTGTGGCTGGGATGGCCCCAGATTGTCAGGAGCAGCGACAACACCTGAAGCTGTTCTGGCACGGGGCCAGCAGCAGAACAGGACGTGAGCCCCAGCCCAAAACTGGAATGTCCATCAGGGTGGAAGGTGGACAAATGCAAAAGGACAAGTGGACCTGAAGAGCGCGGGTGCTCCCGAAGCAGCCTGGAAGGGGAATTTCCAGGGAGTCTGGGGCTGAGGATCTCCAAGGAGCTGCTCTCACTAAGCTGCTTCCTTTCTTTGTTGAAAGCCTTCAGGAATCCATGAGAACATTTGGGTGAAAAAGCAAAATGAGAGTATTTTCAGTACACAGAGAAGGAGCAGTGACCATGTGGAGAAACGAGCAGGCCAGAGGACAGCAGACTTGTTTCTACTGCTGCATCGCAGCACAAGGAGTATGATCCTTGTCAGATGAACCCATGCATTTTTAACAGGCAGTCTGGTGGAGCTGAACTCCAGTTTCAGGTTGGACATCCCCCCAGCCCCTCAGTCTCAGCTGGCTCCTGGAGCTGCTCGCGGAGGGTTCCGTGACGCCGCGCTGCTGCAGGGGAGGCTGCTCAGGGAGCAGGGCCGGAGCATCCCGCTGGGATCTGACACCTGCCGCAGCCCAGAGCTCCCCTTGGCCGAAAGCAGCGCTCCCCTCCTGCCCTCCCTGCCCCCCAGAGCTTCCCCCAGCCCTGGGTTTGCACAGGGCCCAGCCAGCTCGGCTCCCTTGGGGAAGGAGAGGCCGGAGCACCCGGCCCTGGCAGCACCGGGGGGCTTGGGGATGCCGCTGTCCCCGGCAGGAGCCTCGGGCAGGAGCTGGCACAGGGGCTGCCCCGGGGACACCAGAGCCATCCGTGGGACAAACAGAACATCACCAGGTGGCAACATCTGCTTGGAGGTGCGTGAGCCCCAGTGACACTGCCTCGACAGGGCTCTACAACCACTCACGGAGGTGCCACCGCCCGTGTCACCTCCTCAGGAGCCGCGGTGGAGCAGCACCTCACCGGCACCTCTGAGCGCTGAAACAAACACTGCTGGCCCAACGAGCAAGGACAAGGCAAGGATTAGTTCCACATCACGATGACATTTATCCACCCCTGGAAAATTACTGATAATTCATATTGATTCTGTGGCCTGGGTGCAGTGAGTCGAAACACCAAATCCAGAGATGCTCTGAGCTGAAATGACAAACACAGCCGGGCGCGGGCTGAGCTGAGCAGGGGGTGGAACTCGGTCCGTTCCTGTGCTGCTGCACCACCCCCACAAGGTCTGCATGCCCTTTGTCTGTGAAATTCAGCGTGTCCTCAATGTCCTCCCTGCCAGAGCTGTCCCGGGTAACCCCTCCTGACCCCGGGACAGGGGATGAGACGAGTCTCTCACAGCATCCACGCCGGCAGCGTGTGTCTAGCAGGCGATGCCTGACCCCAAACACGGCGGTGAACACAGACGGGACATCGTTCACTGTATTTGGGGTTTTCTTACGATTTTACACTGACACTCTGAGGACAAGCTGTGAGAAGAAGCTGTGAGGCAGAGAGGGCAGCGTGTCCTGGCCCAGCGCTGCCACAGGGAGAGCAGGATCTGGGCTGAGGGGACATGGGGACCTTCTGCTTCACCACAGGGGTGTTCTCTAGGGGACAGGACAGGAACAAAAAACAGTAAAGCTAAAGGCAGGAGGAGAAGGAGGGAAGGAGGAGGAAGGCATCAGCCCCCGAGCAGCCCCACAGTGTCCCCAGGGCCACGTGTGGAACGCCCCTGTTGGAGTCTAGGCAGCCATTGAGCTCCAGGGTGAACTCGCTGCCCCAACCAGGCTCCAGCTCCTCCCTGGTGCCCTTCCATGCTCCTGAAGGCTGGCCATGGCTGAGGGTGGGACTGGGGCAGGCCCAGTGCTGCAGGACGAACCCAGCCCCAAAGCAGGGAGCGAGTGGGGTCACATGGGCACTGCAGAGCCCCGCTGGGGTCCCTGCACCAAGCCCCAAAACCCACAAGAGCTGCCTTGCTGACAGGTTACTGCTCTCCTGCTGCCCTTCAGTCCTTTCCCCTTTGCAGGAACACCTTCACCCCCCGAAATGACCTGATCAGGGCGCGGCTGGGTGGGGCAGGGCCCTGGCAAGGAGCCCCGAGGAGCCCGTGACCCGCTCCCACCCCGGGGTGCGCGTGGATCCAGCCCGCAGCCCGAACCCCGCTGCAGCGCTCGTCACTCCCGTGCTGGGCACCGAGTGCCTCCCTTCCGCAGGACCTTCTCCCACTGGAAAATGCGGTCGCCTCTGGGACTGGAATTCTGTTCAAGCCTGATCTCTACACGACGTACACGTGTCTGTGATTTATCTACACAGGCTGAGTTCTCGAGGCTACAGTTTTTAATCAGCGCTATTTGCATTACATAACGCCTTTTATTTCAGCCTGCATTTTGGTTTAATTAGTTCTTTGTTAAATACATCAATGGCGATTCTACCCTGCCAAGCAATTCCAGATTAATTGCATTTGTTAAATCTTCTTCTTTTTCTTGTTTCTCATTTTTCCTGTGTTCCAAGGAGGCAGCACATTTGGAAATTAATAGTATTTTCAAATCATTATATTGTACAAATTCATGGACACATTTCCAATAACAAACCCGAATATTCCCAGCTCCGTGTGTTCCTCTCCAGCCCAGGAGGATGGAAGTCTGGCTGTGCTTCACACTGGGCTGTAGCTGATGATCTTATTCCTCCTGTGACCCTGGAAGGGAACTCTCCAGGAAAACAAGGGCAGCAACCCAGGGCAGACCTTCCCCTCTCCACGTTTGGCCGTGTTTCTCAACCTGAGAGGGTGGAATTTAACATCCATCACGAGATAAACACACACACAGACCCATCAGTGAGGGCGGGTTCTCCCCACAGATGCCTGATCCTTGGGGATGCTCTGACCCACCAGGAAAAGCAGAACAGGACTGAAAGGGCTGGATTTCAACTTCCAGGGGTAAAAAAATAAAAAAAAAATAAAAAAAAACAAAAAAAAAAAAAAAGTAGAAGAAAAATTTTAAAAAGAAACTATAGATAATACAGATTATAATTAATGGATTAATGGCTGAGAGAATTTAGTGACAGGACATTTTAGACATGGCTTGACAGGACAAGGGAATGGCTTCCCCTGCCAGAGAGTGGGGTCAAATGGGGTCCAGGGGAGGAATTGTTCCTTGGGTGGGTGTGAGGCCCTGGCACGGATTCCCAGAGCAGCTGTGGCTGCCCCTGGATCCCTGGCAGTGCCCAAGGCCAGGTTGGACATTGGGACAGTGGGAGGTGTCCCTGCCATGGCAGGGGTGGCACTGGCTGGGATTTGAGGTCCCTCCCAACCCAAACCATTCTGGGATAGGATTCTGTGCCCACCCGAGGTGAGGTGTCACCAGTGACAGCCCAGAGCACATTCTCAGATTCCCACACAGCAACAGGAGCTCCTGGGACAGACCTGCTGGAGCAGCCAGTGCCAGGAACAGACAAGATGTTCGAAAAGACAATTTTGGCTCTGGTAAAAGAGTGTCCAGCCAGTGACAGAGTGCAGAGGTGATCCAGGGCACAGGTGATCCAGAAACACAATTCCTCTCCCTGTCTGGCCACCAGCCGCCTTTCCTGAGGAAAAGAGATTTCTTTTCTTCTTGTCCTTCCCATGACTGACTCCCCAGCTGTGCTCCAGCATCCCTGGGAGCAGCTGGCTGGGGAGGGAGCCCCGGAGCAGCCCAGGAGATGGGACCCCAGTGTGGGGAGTGGAGTGCCCGGGAGCACCCAGCTCCTGGGGCTGGGGGAGCAGCAGCGAGAAACCTGCAGTAACAAAGGCTCTGACTTCAAAAAAGCAACCGGGGACACGAGAGAGTGGGAATGTGCATCCAGAGGGATTTCAGGGAAGGGTTCTGTTCCAGGGCGTGGGGCGGAAAAACCCTGTTCCTCTGTGCCTGAGCGGCACACAAGCATGGAATTCATCGGAGAGTCCCATTGACAGGTCCTTAATGAGATTTCACATAATGATCTGGGCTTTGTGGTTCATCATTAAAAAAAGCTTCCCGCAGTGTCAGGTAACTGCAGTGCCTGGGAATGGGCAAACTGGACAGGCACTCTCCTGATGGGAGAATGGAGTTTGCTCCTTTGGGAGCAGCTTTCTCCATTTTTCCCACTGCTGTGCTGTATATTTTAAGGATTCACTTGTGCCTTGTGCTGACTAACTCAGCAAGGGCTCCTGGGAAATGCTGCTTTTCCTCTCCCCATCACAGAGAGCAAACTCCACTTGCTGTTTTTCCCAGGACAGCTCTCCTCTCCTCTCCTGTCACCATGTCTTTGCTCCCTGCCCTGGGTGGCCAGGCTCCTGGGCCAGACTGCGCACATTCTGCGCTCCTCGGGGCCAGGTTTAAATCGGATAAACCCTGTGGATATTCACATCTTGGTCCTGCCCATTGCCCTGGAGCTTCCAGAGATTTGGGGTTCAACTGCTTGTGGCTGGGAATGTTCAAACCTCAGAAGAGATTTTGAGGGAGAAAAAAGCCATGTGAACCGACCAGCCGCAGCAGTGAAACATCCAGAAACCCAACGGTTTTCCAAAGGTGAGACCTCAGCACCATGCCCCAGCCCTGGGATGTGGGGGCTCAGGAGGAGCGGGCACTGCTGCCCTGAGCTGCACCGCCCCGAGCTGCACCGCGGCAGGGCACGGAGCAGTCACGCCTGGGCTGGCGTCCCCGCGGAGCAGGGTGGCACTGAGTGGCCCCAGGGACGCCGTGGTGCACACTGGCTCTCCCACACCTCCTGTGCACCTGTGCGTGGGGAGCGGGACACAGACCCACGGGACGTGGCCTGGCTGGGACACCCGTGACAGTTCCTGAGCACGAGCTCAACACGACACAAACCAAGCCCTGCGAGCACACCCGCGGGCAGGCTTTGCTGCTCCCCGCACTCGCAGCCTTTGCCCTTGTGTTGGCCTGTCCCTGCAAGGGGACGCTCCCTGGGAGCCCTGCCCGGCACACAGCCCTGCCTGTCTGTCCCCAGGGCACGGGGAGCCTGTCCCAGCCCGCGCCAGCCCCTGGGCTCCAGCTCTCCTGCACACCCAGCACCCTCAGGGGGATGACCCCGGAGTGCCCTTTGTCCACAGCACCCACAGCACCCACAGCACCAACAGCACCCAGAGACCCACAGCACCCACAGCACCCACAGCACCCACAGCATCTACAGCATCTACAGCACTCACAGCACCCACAGCAACCACAGCACCCACAGCACCCACAGCACCCACAGTACCCACAGCACCCACAGCATCCACAGCACTCACAGCATCCACAGACCCACAGCACTCACAGCATCCACAGCACCCACAGCAACCACAGCACCCACAGCATCCACAGCAACCACACCATCCACAGCATCTACAGCACCCAGAGACCCACAGCACCCACAGCACCCACAGCACCCACAGCACCCACAGCACCCACAGCACGCACAGCACTCACAGACACACAGCACCCACAGCACTCACTGCACCCACAGCACCCACAGCACGCACAGCACTCACAGACACACAACACCCATAGCACTCACAGCACCCACAGCACTCACAGCACCCAGAGACCCACAGCATCCACAGCACTCACAGCACCCACAGCACCCAGAGACCCACAGCACCCACAGCACCAACAGCATCTACAGCAACCACAGCACCCACAGACCCACAGCACCCACAGCATCCACAGCACCCACAGCATCCACAGCAACCACAGCACCCACAGCATCTACAGCACCCACAGCAACCACAGCACCCACAGCACCCACAGCACCCACAGCACCCACAGCACTCACAGCATCCACAGCATCCACAGCACCCACAGCACTCACAGCACCCACAGCATCTACAGCACTGAGACCCACAGCACCCACAGCACCCACAGCATCCACAGCACCCACAGCACCCACAACACCCACAGCACCTACAGCAACCACAGCATCCACAGCACCCACAGCACCCACAGTACTCACAGCACCCACAGCACCCACAGACCCACAGACCCACAGCACCAACAGCATCTACAGCACCCACAGCACCCACAGCACCCACAACACCCACAGCACCCACAGCACCCACAGACCCACAGTACCCACAGCACCCACAGCACCCACAGCACTCACAGCACCCACAGCACTCACAGCACCAACAGCATCCACAGCACCCACAGCACCCACAGCACCCACAGCACTCACAGCACCCACAGCATCCACAGCATCTACAGCACCCACAGACCCACAGCACCCACAGCACCCACAGCACCCACAGCACCCACAGCACCCACAGCACTCACAGCACTCACAGCACTCACAGCACCCTGCACTGAAGCTCTAGCCCAGAGAAAACTGATGCTGTGTTCCGGGGAAACACGTCTCCGGGGAATGAGCATCACGCTCTGCCTTTCCCCATTTTGGCCTCATGCTCACCCGAGCACAGCTGGTTTGTGACCGTGGGCAATGCACTTTGGTACGTGAAATTATCAAGGAGGGAATAAATGGTGGGGAAATGGTGGGGGTTTCTTTCTTTTCAAGACATATTACTGTCAGCAGCAGCCCCATTCCATTTTCACATCAGGAGCAGGGAATTCATTATTAATCTTGCTGCTGGAATGATCCACACTTTCTCTCTGTCTCTGTGTTCTCTATCTCATTTTTCTGTTTCTCCTTCTGTCTCTTTTCTGTCCATCCCAAATGATCTCACATCCAGGCAGCACTCCATGTTCAGTCACACAAAGGGAAATGTTAAACATTCTTTTATTTATGCTCGGTTCTCCTCTCACAGCTGTAGCAGTTCCACGCTCAGGCTGCTCACACCGCTCTTACCGGAATGTTTGTGAGGGCGCAGGTGTGGTGGCTGCCCCTGGATCCCCGGCAGCGCCCAAGGCCGGGTTGGACATTGGGACAGTGGCAGGTGTCCCTGCCATGGCAGGGGTGGCACTGGCTGGGATTTAGGGTCCCTCCCAACCCAGACCAGTGAGGGTGAGGTGTCACCAGTGACAGCCCAGAGCACATTCTCTGACTCCCATACAGCAACAGGAGTTTGGTTTGTAACCACCAGCTCTGCCTGAAGATCCAGGAGCTTTAGCAGACCTGCACCAAGGGAACCCCCAAAGGCTCCTCTGGAGCTGCTCTTCTCCAGAATCCCACACAGGGAGGGAATCCTTTGGGGCTGATGGGCTGACTTGCACTGAGGCACCCCAGAAATGTTCCCCACAAAGAGCAAAGCTTCTGTCTAAGGTAGCCATGCCCTCAGGGCGGGGGTCTGTAACAGCCCTGCAAGAAGGGAAGAGTTTTCTTCAACCTAAGAGCAAAGCTAGAGGTTGTAACCCTGAAAAAAAGGAAAACAAGATGAAACGCGACAGTGCTGTACTACGAGGTGTTGTCAGTGATTCCCAGGGGCTCCACATTAGTACAACATTATTTCTTTAAAGGAGCAGCCGCTGTGACAAACTCACTTGCAGGTTCCGGTGCGAGAAGGCAGAACTGTGCATCTCCATTATCCTCACATTATGTAAATGTGTGAGGATAAAGGGCAGAGATTGTAAAGCTGAGCAGATATATGGGAATGCTGACCTTTGCTGCGCTGCTGCCGTGTGCAGGGATGTTACAGAGCCAGGCAAAGAGCAGAGCAGCCGCTGAGTTACACAGACAAATGAAATGCAAGAGCTGCTGTGCCGAGCTGCGGGATCTCTCCCCCATCCATCTTCCAGGTTAATGATTCATAAGAGACCTGTGAAGGTCAAGGACACTCTCAAGTGTCTCCTCTCTGCTGGAATCCCAAAGGAAGCAGAGGGAAGGGTAATTTGAATGGTTACCTTCATAGCAGGATAACCGGTGCTGTTGGGAATGCGCCACTGAGGGATCTCTGATGTATCTGGGGCACCAAAACCTCCTGCCCAGCTCAGAGCCAGCTGGACACCCCTACCCAGAGGTGTGCCCAGAGCAGGGCTGAGCCCGCTGTGGGACAGAGGCTGCGTGTGGCCAGTGGGAGGGGAGGGATTGGAGCTGCTTCTTGGGCCTGTGCCCGCAGGCTGGGCTCGAGGAGCTGCTCTGTGCTCAGGCAGGATGAGAGCTCTGCTGGGCTCCTGGAGCTGCTCTGTGCTCAGGTGAGAGCTCTGCTGGGCTCCTGGAGCTGCTCTGTGCTCAGGCAGGATGAGAGTTCTGCTGGGCTCGAGGAGCTGCTCTGTGCTCAGGCAGGATGAGAGCTCTGCTGGGCTCCTGGAGCTGCTCTGTGCTCAGGCAGGATGAGAGCTCTGCTGGGCTCGTGGAGCTGCTCTGTGCTCAGGCAGGATGAGAGCTCTGCTGGGCTCGAGGAGCTGCTCTGTGCTCAGGTGAGAGCTCTGCTGGGCTCGAGGAGCTGCTCTGTGCTCAGGCAGGATGAGAGCTCTGCTGGGCTCCTGGAGCTGCTCTGTGCTCAGGCAGGATGAGAGCTTTGCTGGGCTCATGGAGCTGCTCTGTGCTCAGGTAAGATGAGAGCTCTGCTGGGCTCCTGGAGCTGCTCTGTGCTCAGGTGAGATGAGAGCTCTGCTGGGCTCGAGGAGCTGCTCTGTGCTCAGGCAGGATGAGAGCTCTGCTGGGCTCATGGAGCTGCTCTGTGTTCAGGCAGGATGAGAGCTCTGCTGGGCTCGAGGAGCTGCTCTGTGCTCAGGTAAGATGAGAGCTCTGCTGGGCTCATGGAGCTGCTCTGTGCTCAGGCAGGATGAGAGCTCTGCTGGGCTCCTGGAGCTGCTCTGTGCTCAGGTAAGATGAGAGCTCTGCTGGGCTCATGGAGCTGCTCTGTGCTCAGGCAGGATGAGAGCTCTGCTGGGCTCATGGAGCTGCTCTGTGCTCAGGCAGGGTGGGAGCTCTGCTGGGCTCGTGGAGCTGCTCTGTGCTCAGGCAGGATGAGAGCTCTGCTGGGCTCCTGGAGCTGCTCTGTGCTCAGGTGAGATGAGAGCTCTGCTGGGCTCGAGGAGCTGCTCTGTGCTCAGGCAGGATGAGAGCTCTGCTGGGCTCATGGAGCTGCTCTGTGCTCAGGTAAGATGAGAGCTCTGCTGGGCTCGTGGAGCTGCTCTGTGCTTAGGTGAGAGCTCTGCTGGGCTCCTGGAGCTGCTCTGTGCTCAGGCAGGATGAGAGCTCTGCTGGGCTCCTGGAGCTGCTCTGTGCTCAGGCAGGATGAGAGCTCTGCTGGGCTCCTGGAGCTGCTCTGTGCTCAGGTAAGATGAGAGCTCTGCTGGGCTCGTGGAGCTGCTCTGTGCTTAGGTGAGAGCTCTGCTGGGCTCCTGGAGCTGCTCTGTGCTCAGGTAAGACGAGAGCCCTGCTGGGCTCGAGGAGCTGCTCTGTGCTCAGGTAAGATGAGAGCTCTGCTGGGCTCCTGGAGCTGCTCTGTGCTCGTGGAGCTGCTCTGTGCTCAGGTAAGATGAGAGCTCTGCTGGGCTCGAGGAGCTGCTCTGTGCTCAGGTGAGAGCTCTGCTGGGCTCGAGGAGCTGCTCTGTGCTCAGATGAGAGCTCTGCTGGGCTCATGGAGCTGCTCTGTGTTCAGGCAGGATGAGAGCTCTGCTGGGCTCGTGGAGCTGCTCTGTGCTCAGGTGAGAGCTCTGCTGGGCTCGAGGAGCTGCTCTGTGCTCAGGCAGGATGAGAGCTCTGCTGGGCTCCTGGAGCTGCTCTGTGTTCAGGCAGGATGAGAGCTCTGCTGGGCTCGTGGAGCTGCTCTGTGCTCAGGCAGGATGAGAGCTCTGCTGGGCTCATGGAGCTGCTCTGTGCTCGTGGAGCTGCTCTGTGCTCAGGCAGGATGGGAGCTCTGCGGCACCTCGGACCCTGCACTGCCGGGTCAGTCACGCATCAGGAGGGTGCAGGGACAGTTCTTTGTCGTCCTTCTCGGTCACAGTCCCCAGAGTGAGAGCAGGGACAACGCCCAGGGAGTGTGGCTCCCTGTTGGATTCTACCTGGACACAGTGCTCTGGGACGGCCCCGCTTGAGCAGGGGGTTGGACGGCTGACCCCCGCCGTCCCTTCCCAGCTGGCCCATTCCGTGGTTCTGGGTCCTGCCGGGCTGGCAGAGCCCCTGCGAGGTCCCAGGGACGCGCAGCACCTCCCTCTCCCCGCGGGCACCGGGCAGGGAGAGCAGCACGGCCCCTGTGACACCTGGGGGAGCGCAGAAGGGATCCCGCTGGGCAGGGTGGCCCCGAGCCCCTCTGCTGTGAGCCACACGTGCCCTCCTCGGCACAGGTGTGAACAGCAAGGCTGATTCCCCACGGGAAGATGAAGGAGCGCACGGGATGCCTCCTGGGAAGAGGCTGTGGGATCTGAGCAGAGGGAGCGCTCTGAGGAGCTTGAGGGGCTGCGGGTGCCGTGCTTCGAGGCTCCAGACACAGATAATGCTACACCAAGGTCAAGTGCTTTGGATTGCCACTTCTGCAGCTCCCAGCTCAAACAATCTTCCAGCAAGGTGAAACTTTGACTGACTTTATTACAGCAATTGTTCCCGAGTAAATCCTGTTTCCTGATTTCCTGGGAAGGCAGAAATAGAAAGAATTGGAAGTAATTGCCAAGTAATCCTTTGCCTGTGTGGTGATTTTGTCACCCTCCAGAGTCTGAAATTGGCTGTGGAAGACACTTGGAATCTTTGAGGCCTCACTTGAGGGATTGGACTGTGTTTACCTGGAACTGAATAGGATAATTGCTGGGGGCATTGGCAGAACTCCTGCTCCAGGAACAAAGGAGGATCCTTCCACGCATCTGGCAAGAGGACAGAAAGACCCAAGCACGTATATTGAATAGCACAAATGGTCCAGAACTCAACCATCTAGAAATTATTGCAGCAGTCACTCCCAGAACCTGCTTCAGCATTTTGTTCCCTACCCTCCCAAAAAGAGGAATGATGGCAAGGGGTTTAGTAGCCCTGGCGAACAAAGCAAATAAACAAACAAATAAAAACCCAATAGAGGGTAGCAATTAAGTGAAGCAGAAATGAGGATTTACAGAAATTAGCAATTTAGGCCCCAGCCTAATGATGATCACAACCACAACTAATGACCCAAGGGCTGGAGAACCTTTCAAATAATGGGAGGACAAAAGCGAACACGATATTAAGCACAGAGCTCATCATGGAAGAGGAGCTGAGGCCTCTGAGCCCGTCTGTGAGGGACTGCGACGCTGCACACAGGCCTGGACAGGGGCTCGGGGCTGGGCAGGGAGGTTGCAGTGGCTGCTTTCAGAAATTTCCCAGACCAAACATCTGTAAATGCTTGAGGCTCTCAGGGGTGGTGACTTGGTACCCAAATGGCTCCGTACCTGTTGGGTTTTTTTTTTTTTTCCTGATGAGGAAATACAAGAGCATGAGGGGCATTAAATCGTAAATGCTGCTTTGTAATCTTCAGCAGTCACTGTGACCTGACCGGCTGAGTGTCACTGCCAAACTTATCACCGACAGAGTCCGTGTGGAGTTTCCATCCCGCAAAACCCACGGCAGTCGGGCCCTGCCCCTCCCTGCCCTGCGTGGCAGCTGCAGGGGGGCACAGCTCCTCCTCCCCAGAGATCCCTGCAGGATCCCTGCTCTGCGCCGGGGCACGGAACACGGAACACGGAACACGGAACACGGCTGATTTATTTTAAGGTCCCTGGTATCTGTTTGTGACACGTAGGCACAGGAGCTCATTAAACACACAGAACAACCTTAAACGGAGCGTTTGCGTAGGGAGGATATAAAAAAAGGAGAGCAATGAAAAGGCATTGGCTGAACACAGACCTCTGCCACTTATTTCACATCTGTTCGACCAACCTCGTCCTGTTAGGAACGATTAATGTTTAAGGGACATGGAAAATAAAATGGCCATCATAAACAGGCTCTGCTAATAATTACCACTTAGTTCCGTGTCCTAGTGAATTAATGGCACGGCACAAGGGTGAGCGCTGACTCTCAGTCCCAGCCGTGGTGCTGAGCAGGGGCTCCACAGCCCCCTGTCCACCCACACAGCCTCTGACGCAGCCCCTGACGGGGCGCACGGGCCAAGGGCAGCGCGCTCTCCAGGAAAGAAGCACTTTTAGTGCCTCAGAAGGAAATACTTCTATTTTTCTGATCATTCCTTTAGCAACAGGGTTCACAGAAGGGCACACACTCTTCCACTCTTCCTGCAAGCCCAGAGAGAGGGGCTCGTTCCCAAAATCTGCAATGGGCTGCCAAGGGCGCTAGGAGGAATAAAATGATTCCAAAAATTGGTCAATATAAAATTCAAACAACAACAAAAGCAGTACAGAAGACACAAATCTCAGCCATGAGCTCTGGTAACACATCCAGCATTAAAAACGACGTGTCTGTCCCTCGTTTTTCCCATTTGCCAGTGACACCTACATCTTCAGTAGGTGGTGGCATCCAGGTTCCTAAATTGAAGGTGCCTTCTTATCTGGATGAGGTTCGTGGATAAATCCTTTTCTTTAGTGAGGTTTTAAATGTGATCTTCCGGATCATGGACCATCAGAAAATAGCTCCTGCCTTTATCACAGCTGTAAGGACTGCAGGAAGAATGCCTGGAATGCAGGTATGAAAGACCTCTGTACCTTGACATAATTCTATCGCATACCTGCATTTACATCACTGATCTAACGAAAAGTAAACCACGATTCATTCACTCTAGACAGCCTGGTGGAGAATGACAGGCAAATAACAAGATATTTATGTATTTACTGCTATTTCTGAGAATTATTTCATAATGTTATTAATGGGGATGACATCTTTTCTCACTTCAGGAAGCTCCTCTTACTGTGATTAGCCAAGATGTCACCAAGGGACTCTTCAGGCCTGCCCTGGGTTTCCGTGGAAGCAGCTACAGTGCCCTGCAGCAACCTCAGCCAGAGCATCCCTCCCTCCCTCCCTCCCTCCTGACTCTGCCCTGTCCCCTCTGCACTGTCCCCTCTGCCTTGTCCCCTCTGCCCTGTCCCCTCTGCCCTGTCCCCTCTGCTCCTGTCTCCTCTGCCCTGCTCTGCCCTGTCCCCTCTGCCCTGCTCTGCCCTGTCCCCTCCCTCTGTCCCCTCTGCCCTGTCCCCTCTGCTCCTGTCCCCTCTGCCCTGCTCTGCCCTGTCCCCTCCCTCTGTCCCCTCTGCCCTGTCCCCTCCCTCTGTCCCCTCTGCCCTGCTCTGCCCTGTCCCCTCTGCTCCTGTCCCCTCCCTCTGTCCCCTCTGCCCTGTCCCCTCTGCCCTGTCCCCTCTGCTCCTGTCTCCTCTGCCCTGCTCTGCCCTGTCCCCTCTGCCCTGCTCTGCCCTGTCCCCTCCCTCTGTCCCCTCTGCACTGTCCCCTCTGCTCCTGTCTCCTCTGCCCTGCTCTGCCCTGTCCCCTCCCTCTGTCCCCTCTGCCCTGCTCTGCCCTGTCCCCTCTGCCCTGCTCTGCTCCTGTCCCCTCTGCTCTGTCCCCTCTGCCCTGCTCTGCCCTGTCCCCTCCCTCTGTCCCCTCTGCTCCTGTCCCCTCTGCTCCTGTCCCCTCTGCTCCTGTCCCCTCTGCCTTGTCCCCTCTGCTCCTGTCCCCTCTGCTCCTGTCCCCTCTGCCCTGCTCTGCTCTGTCCCCTCTGCCCTGCTCTGCCCTGCTCTGCCCTGTCCCCTCTGCTCCTGTCCCCTCTGCCCTGCTCTGCCCTGCTCTGCCCTGCTCTGCCCTGTCCCCTCTGCCCTGCTCTGCCCTGCTCTGCCCTGTCCCCTCTGCCCTGCTCTGCCCTGCTCTGCCCTGTCCCCTCCCTCTGTCCCCTCTGCTCCTGTCCCCTCTGCCCTGTCCCCTCTGCCCTGCTCTGCCCTGTCCCCTCTGCCCTGTCCCTGGCTCAGGGTGCCTGCAGGGTCCAAAGCCTCCCCTGGAGGACGTTCAGGGTCTTTGGTGGTTTCATTTCCTCTGCTGTTGTTTTGTTTTTCCCACTCTAACTCTCCTCTGCCAATGTTTGTAAAAGACAATTCCCAGAGTCCCCTTGAATGGCTTCCTCTGGAGCCAGGCTGGGAGAGCTGGGAATGTTCCCCTGGAGAGGAGAAGGCTCCAGGGAGAGCTCCGAGCCCCTGGCAGGGCCTGAAGGGGCTCCAGGAGAGCTGGAGAGGGGCTGGGGACAAGGGATGGAGGGACAGGACACAGGGAATGGCTCCCACTGCCAGAGGGCAGGGATGGATGGGAGATTGGGAATTGGGAATTGCTGGCTGGGCTGGAATTGCCAGAGCAGCTGTGGCTGCCCCTGGATCCCCGGCAGTGTTAAGCTTTAGGGTCCCTTCTGACCCAAACCGTTCTGGGCTCCTCTAACAGCAAAGTGTGGACTGCGAACACCCAGGAACACCCAACGAGTTCCTGGCTCCTTCTCCCAATTCCCAGCTCACTGTGACTCAGGGCCCCATCCCAGGACAGGCGGGATCTGGGGAGAGACGTTCCATGGCCCAGTGCCCTGGGTGAAGCCCCAGGAGGGGACTGAGCTGCCCTGTGAGCCGGGAACGGCCACTGCCACTTTATTCTGAGCTCTCCAAAACTGTGAAGGTTTGATAAATCAAATGTATTCTTCTTTCACACTCCTAAACACATGTTATCTCACTGTAATATGATTTCAGTCCCCCTAGAGAGACCTCTGTAGGAAGCTGGCATCTTGTACTTAACACAAAAACCTCTATTCTCCACCAGAAAATGTACTTAAAATTTAAAATAATCAAGTAAACAGCTGAAGAGTGAAAAAACATAAGGAGAAGTGAATGTTGAAAATAAAAACTGTATATAACATGTTTCAGCCCTGGGTTGCGGTTTCTTTCTTTTTTTTTTTTTTTTTTTTTTATTTATTGTTGGAAAGATCTGAAGGTGGAAGTGTAGCGGAGGAAGTTTTCTATATAAAATGTAAAATATAAACCCAATCATGGAAGTGAAAGGTGATGGTGTTGACCCTCAAAATGAGCTTCAAACACTTCCAGACTGGCTGCATTCAGAGATGAAAAGAAAAAAAGCAGAACCCCACAACCACTGACCAATGGCTGCATCTTTTAGTGCGGCTCAGCGCCTCTTGTGCAGTTGGGCAGAGCTGTGCACAACAGCAGGCACCTACTGACCCCGGCTGTCTCTAGAATCTGGGAGGGGGTGGAAATGGTGAGGGCTGCACATTATAAGAATTAATGGTAAACATCTGAAAAACAAAACAAAAAACCCAAACAAACAAACAAAAAGCAAGCAAAACTCCAAACAAATAAAAACCCAAACAAACAAAAAAACCCCAAACCAACAAACATAAACCCTCACAAGGGTGAGGATGCCATAAGAGCAGATGCCAGAAGTGTTGAAAATTTGATGCTATTCCAAGCCATGGTGGTCCAAGACTGAGCAGGAATTCCCATCCCTCTGACAAAATTTGACATTAAGATGGAAGAGAAGATTGAAATAACAGCCCTCACTTCTGAAATGGCCCTTATCTCTTGGTGTTTGCTAACCCTACTCACAGGCAAAGCAAAGGGATGGAAACTCGAATTGCATCGTTTACTGAGCACACTTCCTCTTGAAGATGGGAAGAAATGTCACATCCAGCATAAACCACTGCAATTTGGAAAAGAGCACTCAGATCACACCTGGAACCACGGCTGAACTCCCCCTTCTGCTCAAAAATCTGCAGAAAAGCAGCCACATGAAGGAAGAAAACGGAGCTGCTGGCATTATTTTTACCACACACTTCAGAATAATTGAAAAAAAATATATCAAGACCTGTTTTAGACAGTGCCACCACGGCCACACGCTTGTGGTGGCACCAGCCACAGAATCGTAGAGCACAGATGGGTTTGGATTGGAATGAACGCTGAAGGTCACCTTTGTGTCCCCCTGCCACGGCAGGGACACCTCCCTCTGTGCCAGGCTGCTCCAAGCCCAGTGTCCAACCCGGCCTTGGGCACTGCCAGGGATCCAGGGGCAGCCACAGCTGCTCTGGGCACCCTGTAATAATATAACTACAACTAACTAAAACTATGACCGTAACTATAACTATAAATGTGAATATAAATGTGAATGTGAATATAAATATAGATATCAATATAGATATAGATATAGATGATATAGATATAGAGATATAGATATAGATATAGATATAGATATAGATATAGATAATAAATAATAAAAATCACCCCATTGTAATAATAGGGGCTGGAGCACACATCTGATGAAGAGCAGCTGAGGGAGCTGGGAATGGGCTGGAGAATGGGCTGGAGAATTCCTGAGGGAGCTGGGGAAGGGCTGAGCCTGGAGAAAAGGAGGCTCAGAGGGAACCTTGTGTCTCTGCACAAGTCCCTGACAGGAGAGGGGATGATTCCCAGGGAACAGGGACAGGAGCAGAGGGAACGGCCCCAGCCTGGGCCAGGGGAGGGGCAGGTTTGATAACAGGGACAATTTTTCCGTGGCAAGGGCTGTGCAGCCCTGGCACAGCTGCCAGGGCAGTGGTGGAATCCAAAAAGCGCACGGATGTGACGTTTGAGGCCGTGGTTTGGTGGTGCTCGTGGTGGTGGTGCTGGTTGGTGGCTGCTGATCTTACAGGGATTTTCCAGCAGAAATGTCTCCACGATTCTGTGGTTCTGTATCTTCTGCATTGACAGCTCTGTAGTCAGTTCTTGGATCCAAAAAAACTCCATGCCTGCTGGAGGATGGAGGGCAGCTGGCCCTAAGCAGGATTGAAAAACCCCTCTTTTTCCTTATTCTGTGAGAGCCAGTGAAACTGAGCCCAGAAACATATCTGCAGCAGCTTTGTATTGAAATAACATTGTTTTCCTTGGAACATTTGTAGCAGAGAGCTGGAGCTGATGCTGGAGCATCTCTTCCTCCGGACTTGTTAGAGTGGGTTAAATTTGCATTTTGGACAGTGAAAACACATTGAAAGGCAAGAAAAATACTGAATTAACTGATTTTAGGTAGTTTTTACCTGGGTATAAAACAACGATCAAGGAAAGCCTGCCTTTCAGTTGCTGTGATTTGCCTTTTAGTTTCTGAGGAAAAATGTTTCACTTTAAAGAAAGGGGGGGAAACTAATAATAAAAAAAGATCAAAGTAACATCTGGGCTCTGGTCCTTCCCCACACAAACCCACCCTGAGATGAAGACCAGGAGAGCTGGCCCAGCCCTGCCTTGGATGAGTCCCCTTGCTGCTGTGCTTCCCATTTTCCTCCTTTCCTTCCACGTTTCATCCTTTCCAACGGGCAGGAAGAAATTGAAACATCTCTTTAAACATTCCCAGTACCTTCAGCCTTATTTCTTTCCCATTTCTCACGCAGTAGCTTGGCTTTCCACTCCTGAATAGTGCTGCGTGAGAACCTCAGGCTATCTATAAAGGAAATGTGCTTTGGGGAATCACTAACCAAAACCAGCCCAAAGGCATCCAAACAGGACCTCGAGCGAGATGGATGCGTCTCTGGTGAGAGGCACTTTGCACAGGGGCCCGTGCAAGCATTTCTCTGCTTTCTTTAAAATGTTTCCAAGGGAGATGCTACAAACCGTCACCTCCCACTGAAACCGAGGAGGGAAACTGCGCTGCTGAGAAATAAACACAACGGTTAAATACGGCTCCTGTTCGGCCGAGGAGACATCCACCCCGACGCTTAAAAGAGAAAGATGGAAGCTTTCCTGCATGAGGAAATCCTCCTCATTAAATGATCTGCAGAGAGCAGCTCCTTAAAAAAAGCTGGGAACAATCAAAGCAGGATGAGCAATGGCAGTGGTTCCAGCGAGGGCTCACAGGAGCGGAACAAAGGCCCGGTGACCTGGAACACCACACAAAAGAAATGAAACTCGTATTTTCAAAGCCATGTCCCCAGAAGCTGCTTAAGAGCAGTTGTTTCTCAGCGTTTCGGTGTACTTCATTGAGCACTTTAAAGATCACCACTTGCATTGTGCACTCCAGTGCATCATCGGGTAAATGCTGCCTTCCATCCGGGCCCGGCAGGGCCTCGGAGCTCGGGGATCCCTGAGAGATAAGCGATCCCACAGAGCTGGGTGATCCCATGGAGCCGGGTGATCCCACAGAGCTGGGTGATCCCATGGAGCCTGGTGATCCCACAGAGCTGGGTGATCCCATGGAGCCTGGTGATCCCACAGAGCTGGGTGATCCCATGGAGCTGGGTGATCCCACAGAGCTGGGTGATCCCACAGAGCTGGGTGATCCCATGGAGCTGGGTGATCCCACAGAGCTGGGTGATCCCACAGAGCCTGGTGATCCCACAGAGCTGGGTGATCCCATGGAGCCAGGTGATCCCACAGAGCTGGGTGATCCCATGGAGCCGGGTGATCCCACAGAGCCAGGGGATCCCACAGAGCTCAGTGATCCCACAGAGCTCAGTGATCCCACAGAGCTGGGTGATCCCATGGAGCCGGGTGATCCCACAGAGCCAGGTGATCCCACAGAGCCAGGTGATCCCACAGAGCTCAGTGATCCCACAGAGCTGGGTGATCCCATCGAGCCAGGTGATCCCACAGAGCTCAGTGATCCCACAGAGCCAGGGGATCCCACAGAGCCAGGGGATCCCACAGAGCTGGGTGATCCCATGGAGCTCAGTGATCCCACAGAGCCTGATGATTCCATGGAGCCTGGTGATCCCACAGAGCTCAGTGATCCCACAGAGCCAGGTGATCCCACAGAGCCTGGTGATCCCACAGAGCTCAGTGATCCCACAGAGCCTGGTGATCCCACAGAGCTCAGTGATCCCACAGAGCCTGGTGATCCCACAGAGCCTGGTGATCCCATGGAGCTGGGTGATCCCACAGAGCTCAGTGACCCCACAGAGCTCAGTGATCCCACAGAGCCAGGGGTTCCCATGGAGCTGGGTGATTCCACTGAGCCTGGTGATCCCTTGGATCTCAGTGATCCTTCAGATCCCAGTGATCCCCTGCAGCCTGGCAGGGCCTTGCAGCGTGGCACACGCTGGACACCGGCGTCCATCACACAATGGACACCAGCGTCCATCACACACTGGACACCAGCGTCCATCACACACTGGACACCGGTGTCCATCACACACTGGACACCAGCGTCCATCACACACTGGACACCGGCGTCCATCACACACTGGACACCGGTGTCCATCACACACTGGACACCAGCGTCCATCACACACTGGACACTAGTGTCCATCACACACTGGACACCAGCGTCCATCACACACTGGACACCAGTGTCCATCACACACTGGACACTAGTGTCCATCACATGCTGGACACTAGTGTCCATCACACACTGGACACCAGCGTCCATCACACACTGGACACCGGTGTCCATCACACACTGGACACTAGTGTCCATCACACGCTGGACACCAGTGTCCATCACACACTGGACACCGGTGTCCATCACACACTGGACACCGGTGTCCATCACACACTGGACACTAGTGTCCATCACACACTGGACACCAGTGTCCATCACACGCTGGGACTGGTGCACATTCCCACCCCGCTCTGCTCTCAGGGCTCTGGGCTGGGCTGGCCACACAGACCTTCCCTCTCCACAACAAGAGAATAATGGTTCTGGTCGGAAAATCCCCCTGAGCCCACCAAGTCCAACCATTCCCCCAGCACTGCCAAGCCCACCACTGCCCCATGGCCCCAGGAGACACAGCTACATGGCTTTTAAACCCCCAGGTGTGGGTGCTCCAGCACTGCCCTGGGCAGCTGTGCCAGGGCTGGACAGCCCTTTCCAGGGAGAAATGGTTCCCAGTATCCAGCCTAAACCTCCTCTGGTGCAGTTCGAGGCTGTTTCCTCTTGTTGTGTTTTATCTTTGCTGAGAAAGGCGCTCAAAGCCACCTGCTCCACCCTTCTTCCACGAAGCTGCAGAAAGCCAGCAGGTCCCACCTGAGCCCCTTTTCTCCAGGCTGAGCTCCTTTTCTCTAGGCTCAGCCCCTTTTCTCCAGGCTGAGCTCCTTTTCTCCAGGCTCAGCCCCTTTTCTCCAGGCTCAGCCCCTTTTCTCCAGGCTCAGCCCCTTTTCTCCAGGCTGAGCTCCTTTTCTCCAGGCTGAGCCCCTTTTCTCCAGGCTCAGCCCCTTTTCTCCAGGCTCAGCCCCTTTTCTCCAGGCTCAGCCCCTTTTCTCCAGGCTGAGCTCCTTTTCTCCAGGCTCAGCCCCTTTTCTCCAGGCTCAGCCCCTTTTCTCCAGGCTGAGCTCCTTTTCTCCAGGCTCAGCCCCTTTTCTCCAGGCTCAGCCCCTTTCCCAGCTCCCTCAGCCCCTCCTGGTGCTCCAGCCCCTTCCCAGCTCCGTTCCCTGCCCCGGACACCCTCCAGCCCTCAATGTCTTTTCTGCCGTGGGGAGCCCAGGGTGGCCCCAGGATTCGCGGTGCTGGCACATCTGTGGCACAAGAGGACCCTCCTCTGGTGGCACCACCCCAAGCCCTGCTGCCCTTGCTGCTCCCACCTTGGAAAAGCCCCTGGATCCCCAAATTTAAAGTGTTTTTTTTCTCCTCATAACAGACTTCAAAGAAAAGCTGGTCTGAGCAATGTCTGGAAAATACTGATCAGCCAGAATATCCTTCTGCACCTGAGGAGAAAATATAATGAGGCTGGAGATGATCCCACGCAGCTGGGATGACCTCTAAGGAACGGGTCATTTATTCCATCTACAATAAACTTTAAGGAATAGTTTGGGTTGTTGGGCATTTCAGCTCTGATTTTTCCTCTGAAAGAGAAAGAAAGGGGAACAAGAAACATTTCCTACCTCTGCCACGTCTTTTAAATTCTGAGGGCGACCTGACTGTGCCGTTTCAGACATACTCAAATACACAATAATCCCATCATTCATAGCAAGCAGTCCTTGCCTTAAAGAGAAGGATATTAATCCTTGGTGGTGTATTTAAATTGCAGGCATTAGCTCAGGAGATGGCCCTCTGTGCGGGGAAGAAAAATAACACATCTCACTTTCTGCGCCCGCGTCTCCTCCGACGCCGGACGTTCACCTCCCCGCTGCCCGGATCACTCACGGGAATGTGGCGGCCTCAGCACTCCTGACACGGCACCGGGCTCCTCCGTCCCAAATTACCCACAGCTCAGCAAAATGTCTAATGAGTGTCACTCCCCATTTCACCCAGGATCGAGACAAAATGAGATCCAGGCGGAATTACTGTCTCAAGAGTCTGCTCAGGCCACGCTCGAGGAGATCAGCAGGGCACTTGGAGCCCACACTTTGTTACATTCATGAACTCCAGCCTTTACTTTCCTGACCCATCAATCCTTCATCTCTCTCAAGTGCTAAATTAATCTTATTTAGAAATGTCAATTAAACCCACCGATTTTTTGATGGTATTAGAAAGTACTTGATATCTTTGCTGCCCTTTAATTTTATGGAACAAGAGAGAATAATCCTGCAAAAATAAAGCCCCTCCAGCTATAAGCTTGGCTGTAAAATATTAATTCTTAATGACATTATGTTAGAGGAAAATATTTTTTTTCCCCTTTTTGTAAACAGACAGAAGATTAGATTTGCACTACTTACAAAAGGAGGTATTAATGCAAAAATGAACCTACAGAGGCGAAGACGATGTGGAGTGTTCTTTTTAGCAGTTTTTAAGGAGTTAACCTTGGCCAAAATTTCAGAAAACACCTTACCAGAAAATTACTTTCTTAATTAGGCACCAAGATTTTGTACTCTCTTTCCTGTTGTAGTAATTTTAAGGAAGGAAGTGAACAGATTTGGTGTCTCTCCTCCTGAGATGGACTGGAACAGCCCCAATTAAGGCAATGAGCCATACCCCAGCTGACGTCAATGGCCTGGTGCAAACGGCGCTGAAGGCAGCGCTGACCCTGGGTGAGGAGAGCCCCTGGCTGACCCCAGTGACCCCAGTGACCCCAGTGACCCCCAGAGACCCCCAGTGACCCCCAGCACTCAGTGACACCCCTCAGTGAGACCCCCTGGCTGTCCCCAGTGACCCCAGTGACCCCCAGCACTCAGTGACACCCCTCAGTGAGACCCCCTGGCTGTCCCCAGTGACCCCAGTGATGCCCAGTGACCCCAGTGACCCCAGTGACCCCCAGCACTCAGTGACACCCCTCAGTGGGACCCCCTGGCTGGCCCCAGTGACCCCAGTGACCCCCAGCACTCAGTGACACCCCTCAGTGGGACCCCCTGGCTGGCCCCAGTGACCCCAGTGACCCCAGTGACCCCCAGCACTCAGTGACACCTCTCGGTGAGACCCCCTGGCTGTCCCCAGTGACCCCAGTGACCCCAGTGACCCCAGTGACCCCCAGTGACCCCCAGCACTCAGTGACACCCCCCCAGTGACCCCAGTGACCCCAGTGAACCCCATCACTCACCGACACCCCCGGGCTTTTGCCAGGGCTCACCCACAGGATGCTCTCCAAAGTGCCCGAGGGCCGCAGTGGCATGGGGACAGCCGTGGTGGCCCCGGGGCCGGGCAGTGGCTGGCCAGCTGTGGGACACGGTGGCACAGGCAGTGGGTAACGGCTGTGTTCCCGCTAGACACGGGCAGATGAAGTGTCCCCACATTCGCTCAGGACTGAAGCTGTCCATCTTCTTCTCCTCTTAGATCCTTCCCATCCCCGGGAGATGCCACAGCTCCAGGGGAACACAGGGCACCGTGTGACAAGCTCCAAAAATGGAAAGGGGAGGTGGGGAGGGGCAGATGTCCCCTCATCTGGTGTTCAGCCTGGTACAGCACCCCTCAAGCTTCGTCCATGGGATGCTGACCAAGCTGCGGGATGTCCTTCCCACCCTCCAAAAGCCAGGATCTTCCCACAGCTGGCACCAGCTCTCTCTTTTACATTCTGTGGCACCGCGCAAGAGAGGCTGGCTGTTCCAGACGCAGCTGACCCCTGTGAGCACTGCGGTGCAGCTGCACTCAAACTCACCATCCCTGGGGATCAACCAGGGCCGCTTTGAACAGCGGGGCACCACCTGTGCCCCTTTAGGGCCCTGTCCCCACCCCAGCCCTTCCCCTGAGGCCCCGGGCAGACCAAGCTGGGCAGCAAGGAGAGGGGACCCCAGAGGTGGCTCTGCAGCCCGGGCAGCGAAAGGCACAAGCGCAGCGATTGCGGGGCTGAGCAGAGGCTCAGAGGCTCTGCTGCACCTTCAGCAGCCGGCAGTTAAGCGACACAGGATTCGGGCAGCGGCCGGGGCAGCGGGCAGCAGTAACCACAGCTCCGGTTTGCACGGGTCTGCCACAGAGGGAGGCGCTGGGGGCTGCGACCCGGGCCCCAGGGAGCTGCTCTGCCCTGGACTGACCTCAGCAACCCCTCTTTAACTCCGTGATTAATGACACCTTGTTTAGAGAGCAGCACAACCTCCACCAGCCTCACACCTCCCTGCCCTCTCTCCAGACAGTTTTTTGAGAGACTGAGGTTCCGTGCTAAGTAACCTCATAGGCAGCTCCATCTCTTTGCTGCAGTTCTGTATCCGCTGATAACGCCATCAGAGCCATTTCTGGGTGCATTTAATGGGAAAATGGGTGAGACTGACAGGAGAGGGTGTCTGGGAGCACCAGTACTCACAGGGACTTCTGAAGGCAGAACTGAGGGTGCCGTCCCCTCACGTGCCCTGTATCTGTACCAGGGAATAAATCCTGCTGTGGCTTTCATGCTTTCTCCTTTCCTTCTGAAATGCTCCCACACTGAGTATCTGTAACAGACAGAGGCTCATGTTCTGTGATCTTTGTAAGAGATTTATAAAAATACATCAGGCTTAGCATCAATAGGAGAGACAGGGAGCCACATTAATAAATCCATGGGCACTAAACCAAGGATTATTTTTATCTGGCTGAGGTACTGATTTTTATTATAAAATGTTCTTCAACAGCAAAACCGAAAAATGATGTCACCACTAATCAGGAGTCCGACAAGACCAGAAAGCGGAAAAAATCAGCAGATGGAATATATGGGAACAAATACAGTGACAGAACCCAGAAAAGCTCATTCTGAAGGGCAGCAGCTGGAACTAAAATCCGGATTCTAGTCAGAGATCTTCATGCAGCTGCCCTGATTTTTGTAAATTCTCATGTTCTGCAGAGCATCAGGTCAGGAGCTGTCTCTCCATGAGCCTGGTTTTCTGTGGCTCCAGCCGTGCCAGGCTTGGGCCAAGCCCAGCAGCCTGGGGGGCAAAGCCCAGGGCAGCCGGGTCACCGCAGAGCCAGCGCGGGCTGGAGCGGATCCTGAGCCAGAGACGCCCGGGGCTCCTCTGCCTCTCTTAGTCCTCACATCCTGCCCTTTGTCTGGGGTGGTTTCAATTCACAGATGTCGTTCAGGGAACAAAAATCATCGTGGAGAATGACAACTGTTCAGTACGTTATTACAAAATGGGATGGGATGGGATAATGGGATGGGATGGGATGGGATGGGATGGGATGGGATGGGATGGGATGGGATGGGATGGGATGGGATGGGATGGGATGGGATGGGATGGGATGGGATAATGGGATGGGATGGGATGGGATGGGATGGGATGGGATGGGATAATGGGATGGGATGGGATGGGATGGGATGGGATGGGATGGGATGGGATGGGATGGGATGGGATAATGGGATGGGATGGGATGGGATAATGGGATGGGATGGGATGGGATGGGATGGGATGGGATGGGATGGGATGGGATGGGATAATGGGATGGGATGGGATGGGATGGGATGGGATGGGATGGGATGGGATGGGATGGATGGGATAATGGGATGGGATGGGATAATGGGATGGGATGGGATGGGATGGGATGGGATAATGGGATGGGATGGGATGGATGGGATGGGATGGGATGGGATGGGATGGGATGGATGGGATGGGATGGGATGGGATGGGACAGAACATTTCAGTTGGAAGGGACTCATAGTACTCACCTGGCCCCCCTGTCTGACCACTTCAGAGCTGACCAAATCTTAAGGACATTGCCCAATATTGTTGGTATTTGCTTCTTGCATGATCCAGGTGCCAGTTCAGTGTGCCAGCACTACACCCTGTGGGACAGCTCCCACTGCGCCACACGGGCAGCGCCCTGCCCGAGCCCAGAGTGAGGAGTGCTGGCAGCTGGCCCCAAAACCACGAGCACTGTGCCCCCGTGGGCCCAGGGCTGAGCTGGGGTTGGCACAGGCTGAACACAGCAACTGCTGGAGGAAGTCCCTGACACCGTGGGGCAGAGCCATGGTCCCCTCCAGGGCTGACCCCCAGCTTCATGACTGCCACAGGAGAGGCTGCTCCAGGGCTGGAAACAGAAACACAGAGCTACAGAATCACAGAGCCACTGAGTCATAGAGCCACTGAATCAATCACAGAGCCACAGAATCAGAGAGCCATTGAGTCACAGAGCCACTGAATCAACCCCAGAGCCACAGAATCACAGAGTCATTGAGTCACAGAGACACAGGATCACAGTCACTGAATCAGTCACAGAGCCACTGAATCACAGAGCCACTGAATCACAGAGTCATTGAGTCACAGAGCCATTGAGTCACAGAGCCACAGAATCACAGAGCCACTGAATCAATCACAGAACCACAGAATCACAGAGCCATCCAGAAGGGCTTGGAAAAGGCCCCTCAAATCATCCGGGTCCCCCAGCACAGCCAAGGCCACCCTGACCCCTGTCCCCAAGTGCCACATCCACAGGCTTTAAACTCCCCCCAGAAATGGGTACTCCAGCCCTGCCCTGGCAGCTGTGCCAGGGCTGGACAAACCTTGCCAGGAAGGAATTTTCCCAATGTCCACCCTGAGCCTCCCCTGGCCCAGGCTGAGGCCGTTCCCTCTGCTCCTGTCCCTGTTCCCTGGGAATCATCCCCTCTCCTGTCAGGGACTTGTGCAGAGCCACAAGGTTCCCCCTGAGCCTCCTTTTCTCCAGGCTCAGCCCTTTCCCAGCTCCCTCAGGAATTCTCCAGCCCATTCCCCAGCTCCCTCAGGAATTCTCCAGCCCCTTCCCAGCTCCCTCAGGAATCCTCCAGCCCTTCCCAGCCCTGTTCCCTGTCCTGGACACACTCCAGCCCCTCCTGGTCTCTCCCACATGAGGGGCCCAGAGCTGGGCTCAGGGCTGGAGGGGTCCCAGCAGTGCCCAGGGGATTTCAGGGTTTTCCTTGTTTCAGGAGAGAAACGTGGAGCGGTGCCAGAGGTGCCCATTTCTGAGAGGACAGTGGCACAGAGGTGCTGAGCTGCCCCGAGGCTCTGTTGGCACCAAGTGCTCAGCACTTGCCTCAGCAGAATTGCTTGTTGGGCTGGGTTTTTTCCTCTCTGTTGTTTTGAGATCTCATTAAACAATTAGCTGGACTTTGCAGTGTGACAAGGACCACAGGACTGCTTTCAACAGGGGAAACCGACCCCTGCACCGTGCCCACTGTGCCTGTGCCGAGAGCTGCGATCAAACAAGAACTAAACTTTTCCAGCAGTAGCTTTGCCAAGTAGAAATTGTGAAAAGAGCTTATGAGCAGAGAACACACCTGCATTCAACAGTGTCTCTTTTCAACACAAAATACCTTCCTGGCTCCCAGATCCCTTTTCTGATTAAAGTTTTTGAAACTGGCACACTCCTGTAATACATTTTGATGAAATCCCATTCTCCGGTGCAATTGTTATAGTGGATAACTTCCAGGCAACAGCAGCAGGAAGGCTGTTAATCAGGATCAGGAGAATATAGAGTGCCTGCAAACCCGGCATTAAGCCACCTATGACAGGCAGTCCCCAAATTCATGGCTCACACAGAACAAACTTATTTTTGAGAGCAGAATTACAAAGATATAAAAACAGGGGGAAAAGCCTTGAAAGGCAGAACGTAAGTGATTACCTTCATATTGCTCCATTCTGCAGCTGCCATCGGGTAGCTGAGGCTTTAACTCACCGTGTACAGACTGAAATCCATCCTGCCCGGGGTTAATAAGGGAACAGCCCGGCAATTTGTGACTGGGCATCAGCAGGACCGGGCTGAAACGGTGTGAGATAACCTGGGAATGAGGGCAGCACGCCTGCTCGAAATCCTAATTGTTGTGGGCAGAGGTGGAGCTCCTCGCTGCGTGTCGCTAGGCTGGGGCTCCTGCGGGCGCCTGCCCCTCTCCCACTGCAGCACTGCTGCCTTAATTGCTCATAAAGTCACATCGAGCTTCAAACTGGGGACAGAAAGCTCAGAACCCCGTGGTGGAAGAGGGATTTTAAGGCCAGGAAGCACTGGGTCATCAGCTGTGGAGGCCTGCAGGGAGTTAAAGCGCTTTATTGGAATCCTAGAGAAAATATACTTGGGGTTGAATTACCTCAGCTCCTTTCATGAGATGGACTTTTATTTCTCTGCTATTTCGAGTCCCTTCAAGCGCAGGAACATGAATCCATGAGGCTCCTGAGGTGCTGCAAAAACGTGAATTCAGAAAAACAGAGAAAAATGCCAAAGATTCGGGGAGAGGTGACCAAACTTCCTGATGATCTCTGTAAATGGCCATTAACTGGCTGATAAATGGATCCACGTGACTTTGACAGCACTGATGAATGACTTATTGCAGAAAACATGAAGATTGATGCACTGTTCAGCCTTAAACCAAACACATGATGTTAATTCACTCGTAGGGTCTACAACCTGGAGTCTGTCAGCATCTATAATTAAACACGTTGCTTCATGAATTTTACAAATATGTCAAAAAGTTGCTAATGGAGTGTCTTAAATTCTGTTAACATTCGTTTAATCTCTTTGGTTTCTCTTTAAACACACATTTAAAATTCTAATCACTGCAAAAAGATTTTAATAAGTCACAATGTTAATGAAATATGTGAAGGAGCTATTGAAAGAAAGAATTGTTGAAAAAAAAAAAAAAAAGCAAGAAAGAAAAAGGAGGCAGGCTAAGCTGAACTGTCAGGGAAATCCAGCCAGGGAGCTATTTAAAGGCTAAGGAAAAGCACAGATGGGGCCTAGGATGACACGATTTTACAACGCTTTTTTTGTACTAAATGCTCATTATTTGGATTAATTAGGGGATTACACTTTGAAGCTGTTCCAGCTCTATCATTTGTAGTTTTACTTCCCACCTTCCTGGTCCACAATTCCTGAAATGGAACGTTTTGGGTGGGGATGACTCCGTGTGCTCTGCAGAAACGTGAGGAAAGCATTTCCACCTCACAGTACTTTCCTGCCATGTTTGTGCCATGAACTTTTATTCATTTCTTATTACTTTTTTAATTGCATTGACCCTTTTCCTGGACAAAATGAAAAAAACCAAAAATCATAATAGTGGAATCATTTTCAGAATAAAAATTCTGGATTTTCCTCATTTTAAATACCACCATTTTAAATAAATACCAGCAATTGCATTAGAGGACCAATGGCAACAGCACAGTGACGTGAAGTGTCCAAGGCCGGGTGGGACAAGGCTTGGAGCGACCTGGTCTGATGGGAGGTGTCCCTGCCCATGGCAGGGGGGGAACAGGATCAGTTTTAAGTCTCTGCCTGCCCAAACCATCCTTGGTGCTTCCATGGCTGATCTGTGAACGTTGCATGGCTTCTTCCTGCACGCTGATATTTGTTAGATCCCATCACTTGTAATTGTTGGATCCCATCACTTGTAATTGTTGGATCCCATCACTTGTAATTGTTGGATCCCATCGCTTGTGATTGTTGGATCCCGTCACTTGTGATTGTTGGATCCCGTCACTTGTAATTGTTAGATCCCATCGCTTGTAATTGTTAGATCCCATCGCTTGTAATTGTTAGATCCCATCACTTGTAATTGTTGGATCCCATCACTTGTGATTGTTGGATCCCGTCACTTGTGATTGTTAGATCCCATCACTTGTAATTGTTAGATCCCATCGCTTGTAATTGTTAGATCCCATCGCTTGTAATTGTTAGATCCCATCGCTTGTAATTGTTAGATCCCATCGCTTGTAATTGTTAGATCCCATCGCTTGTAATTGTTAGATCCCATCACTTGTAATTGTTGGATACCATCACTTGTGATTGTTGGATCCCATCACTTGTGATTGTTGGATCCCATCACTTGTGATTGTTGGATCCCATCACTTGTAATTGTTGGATCCCATCACTTGTATTTGAACACACACGGATGTGCTGGAGTTCAAAGATAAATCCTTCAGGCTGGGCCACGATGGAAATATTTATTTCCTCATAAAGAGGCAGTTTGAAATTCATTAAGCTGGAATTCACTTTTGGGGGCTTGGGCACATTCCTTTGCTAGGGAACCTTTTTGAGGCTCTCTCTAACTAGCAAGGCAAAAGTTGTCCAGCACCATTTCCACAGCCAGAAATGGGTCATTTCATGGCCAATTTACAATATGCAGAAGTCAATACACATCATTAACGTGAGCTGAGCAGGGAAGAATCACCTGTGTTATTAAAGCTGACTGCGACTGGCTGGTGCAGGCATCAACAAAGTGTCACAGCAGACTGTGGAAACCCTCCTTATGCGCACACCTACAGACTTTCAAATGCCCTTTGCACAGATTCCTTACACTTTTGGTTTGGTACCCGCATTCCCAGTACTGGAACAGCAAGACAGACACAAACACTTTGTCTGTTTCAGTTCTGGTTCAGGCTCTGCCATGCTGCCCTGGCTGTAACACACCCCAGCTCTCCCTGAGAGCAGCTCCCTCTCTCACAGTCACTGATTTAACAGATCAGAGCTTCACCTGTAACAAAAGGGCCCCACAGAGCACCCACAGCCTGGACCACCACCCAACCCAGCCCCGGGCTGAGCTCAGGGCACACAGCAGAGCAGAGCAGAGCAGAGCAGAGCAGAGCAGAGCAGCAAAGACCTCCCCAGCACTTGTTCGCTTGAACAGGGAGCTGATGCCAGCACGGGGAAAGAACCAGTGCTCCTCTCACAGCAGCAAACATGCCAGTGATGAATGGAAGGGCGGAAAGGCAAGAAAGGAAATCATATTCCACATTTTACATTTCACATTTCACTGCTGGCAGCAGCAGTGCTTCAGCTGGATGAGCCGACAGGGAGGGCAGGGAAAGTCCCCTGAGGTCCTGGGGTTCCCCTGTGTTCTGCTCCTGCACTTTTTCCTGATGTAAAGAATGAGCCAGGAACAGCAGGAGGCACCACCCCTGCTGCCTGGCCGTGCCCAGACCGGGGCCTCATGGGGCTGGACTTGCCAATGTCCAACTGCCCCAGCAGCTGTGTGACACCACCCAGCTCCACCCAGCTCCACAGCCTGGCACCTCTGCTGGTCCCCAGTCCCACTGAGGGCTCTCCTTGGCATCCCTGCCCCACTGCCCCCCTGCCCCCCTGCCCCACTGCCCCCCTGCCCCCCTGCCCCACTGCCCCACTGCCCCACTGCCCCCCTGCCCAGGCCTCCCCAGGCTGCCCCAGCCTTGCCTGGCCCCAGCAAACACGTCCTGAGGCTGCTCCTTCCCTGGAGCTCAGCCAGCCGGGGCAGAGACGTGCAAGCAGCTGTGTCCTGAGGAGAAATCGCACCTTGGCTTGGGAAATGGAGTGCATTTGGTGAGGGTTTCACTGCTCAGAACAGATACAGAACCACACACCACTGTGTCCGCTCTCCTGACAGCCTCCAGGTCCAGTTCTTGCCGAGCAGGGGAGAATAAATCCCTCCAGACCCCCAGATGGATGGCCCTCCCCTGGGCAGCATTGCCTGCCAGCTCCCTGAGAGCTGCTGCACCAACCCAGAGATTCTCAGTGGCTGAGGATGGAAAAAACTCTGGATGTGCATGTGGATGTGCATGTGGATGTGAGCGCAGTGCTGGCACAGCTGCTCCCAGGAGAGGGACAGGGAGCCAACACTTCTTCTGTCCCTCCTGCAGCCCAGCCAGGGCGGCTGTGTGGATGGACATCACCAGAGAAACTCCCACCGTCATCCTTTGGGAGATTGTCTGAGTCACAGCATCACAGAACCATTCTGAAATCGTCCAGTCCAGCCTTTGATGGAAGGAGATTTGTCTGCTGTAAATTGTGCTTTGCTTTTGTATGCCTCTACCATATTTGAACCACTGAAGAGGCAATCTCTTTAATAATAATAATAACAACTTTGAATAATAATAACAACAACCGTCTTTGCAAAGGCACCAAGCAGATGTTCCCAGCTAAGCTGGGCCCTCTTTGCCTCCCAAGGGAAGGCATCCTGTCCAGACACGCGTCATGCCATGGGGTGAAGGCTTGTGTCAAGCACAGACTGAAACCAAACTGGACAATACAATCACAAACACCGAACTCCTGAGAACTCTGTTTTCCCGCCCGGGCACATCATTTATTAGCAAATGCTGCTGCCATATTTTGCTGTATCCGCTATTCCAATCAGCCATATGGGAGGAAATCTGTAAATTACATTACAGCAATTAGTGCACACTTACACAGTTTGTACAAAAGCGTTGAATGAATTATGCTACAGGAAGCACACACACTAAAGCCAAACAATGGAGCTCTATGAATATTTAATTCTTGTAATTTATTTAAAGTAGCAAAACACTGCGTACACTCACCTTCAGAGCACCTGCTCAGATGAAGCTTTCTCTCTCTTAACAATCCTATGTAGTTGCAGGAGATTCCATAGATAATCTTAGTGTAATTAAATTTTCATCCAAATAAATGGGAGGGAAATAGATCCAAACTCTTGACTACCTCTGCTTGCGTAGAAAGGAACAGTTTGCTTCAGTTCACACAATTTTTCACAAGGGATGGAGAGACAGGACACAGGGAATGGCTTCCCGCTGCCAGAGGGCAGGGATGGATGGGAGATTGGAAATTGGGAATTCCTGGCTGGGAGGGGCTGGGCTGGAATTCCCAGAGCAGCTGTGGCTGCCCCTGGATCCCTGGCAGTGCCCAAGGCCAGGTTGGACACTGGGGCTGGAGCAGCCTGGGACAGTGGGAGGTGTCCCTGCCGTGGAAGGGGTGGCACTGGGTGGGGTTTAGGGTCCTTTCCAACCCAAACCACTGTGGGATTCTGCGATGTTGGGAGTTACTCTGAAACACAGTGTCAGGCAGCTGGTGGCACCAAGGGCAGGGCACTGCCACCCTCGCAGGGTGTGGCTCTGCAGAAGGAGCAGAGGGAGCCAGAACAGGCTCCTCACCTCCCTTGTGCCGGGCTGTGCCGGGCTGTGCCGGGCTGTACCAAATTGTACCGGACTGTACCAGGCTGTACCAGGCTGTACCAGGCTGTACCAGGCTGTGCCAGGCTGTACCAGGCTGTGCCAGGCTGTGTCGGGCTGTACTGGGCTGTACTGGGCTGTACTGGGCTGTACCAGGCTCTACCGGGCTCTACCAGGCTGTGCCAGGCTGTGTCGGGCTGTACCAGGCTGTACCAGGCTGTACCAGGCTGTGCCAGGCTGTACCAGGCTGTACCGGACTGTACCAGGCTGTGCCGGGCTGTACCGGGCTGTACCAAATTTTACCGGACTGTACCGGACTGTACCAGGCTGTATCAAGCTGTGCCAGGCTGTACCAGGCTGTACTGGGCTGTGCAGGGCTGTGCTGGGCTGTGCAAGGCTGTACCAGGCTGTACCAGGCTGTCCTGGACAGTACTGGGCTGTGCCAGGCTGTGCTGGGCTGTGCCGGGCTGTGCCAGGCTGCACCAGGCTGTACCGGGCTGTACCAGGCTGTACCAAGCTGTGCCAGGCTGCACCAGGCTGTACCAAGTTGTACCGGACTGTACCAGGCTGTGCCAGGCTGTCCTGGACAGTGCTGGGCTGTACCAAGCTGTGCCGTGCTGGGCTGTACCAGGCTGTACCAGGCTGTACCAGGCTGTGCTGGGCTGTGCCGGGCTGTCCTAATCCAACCTGGTGGAAACAACACCAGCCTTCGTTTTCAGTGTTTTCTTCCACCATTGCTGAAGTTGTTAAAAGCAAATTAATGGGAGTTGAAGGCCGGCTCCCAGCTCCAGCCCCAGCACCAGGACAGGAGCAGCAGCAGCTGCCCGCGGCAGCCAAAGCAGGAGAAGATTCCAGCGCCGTGGGATCCAAGCACCCGACGGCACATGGGGTGAACTGTCAGGAAACCAACGGAAGGGATGGCTCCTTTTCCTCCGTACAGCAAAACTGATTTACTGCATTCCTTGTTGTGCTTGTGGTGTGAGTGGAGAGGTGCTGTGCCTGTTTGGGGTTTGGGGCTGTTCTTTGGGGGAGTTTTGGTTATGCTGGCTGGGTTTTTATTTCGAGCTAGTAACAGAATCGAAACACGAACCGAGCCAAAGGAATCCTAGATCTGCCCTAAAAAACATTTTCGGTCACTTTTCAAGACCAAAGCACGGGATCTCAGGGCTTTCCCGCTGGTCACAGGCTGGGCATGGTGTTTCACCCAGAGCTGACCCAAGGAAGGCTTCAGCTTTGTTCTGTGTTGGCTAAAGCGTCCCTTGGTGCTCAGGGGCGAATGCCGACAAACACAACATCACATTTGTGAGGAACAAATTAACCCACACGGCAACAATCCTGAGCAGCTGCTGGCCACCGATACAGCCTGGTAAATCCTCATCACTTCAGTGTTATGTTTGGTATCTCACCTGAAAAAAAGTTGTTTGTTTTGGGGTTTTTTTAATGTTTAAACAGAATTCACCTCTTGCTTTATAAGCACATCAGATGTATTTAATTCTAAGATGATTTTTCTTTCCTCCAACCTATTATCACACAATTCCTGAATAAACTCTCTAATTTCTGCTGTTCTGTGGCACAGTCTGTTCTGACTTTGTGGATGCTCTGTTTAATACCTATTGTTTAAATTTGCTGCTGAGGTGGCTGGGGCTCCTCACAGCAACAACAGGAGTGCCCTTGGCAATCCTGTTCCCTGGGTCTGCGTTATCCTTCTTCAACACATCATACAAACAAACAAACAAAAAGCCAAATAGATGATGAGCATTAGCTGGTGAGTTCAAAAATGAGAATGCTTTTAGTGTCTAAGAAACAAAGCTGTGATTAGCTCTGTGGCTTAGAGAGCAAGCCAGCAACAAGACACAAACAAACAAAGCTTTGTGTTTCGACAAACAGGAAAAGTTCATCTCAATCCAAGTACCTCCGTTTGCTGATGCCAGCACCTGCACATCTATCCAACAGGACCACAGGAATTTCTGTCCAGGGAGACTACAGAGCTGGGTTATAAAATTAGGGAATTGTTTAACATCTCATACTCGAGGAGAGGAGAGGAGAGGAGAGGAGAGGAGAGGAGAGGAGAGGAGAGGAGAGGAGAGGAGAGGAGAGGAGAGGAGAGGAGAGGAGAGGAGAGGAGAGGAGAGTTGTGCTGCTCACCTGAGCATCCACATCCCGAGATGAGCAGCCTGAGGGAGCTGCTCCTGTGCAGGACAGGGGGAGGGAGCAGAGCTCTGATGGAGGCAGAAGGGCCGGAGCTCTGCTCTGCTCACACCCTGAATCCACCTTTGCTGGCCCTGCTCCGAGGGTGAGCGCTGTTTCCACCCTGCAGCAGACGGAGGCTGCCCAGGCCGGGAGGTGCTGGCAGGGGTTCCCCAGGCCCGTGTGTGCTCTCCTGCCCAGTGTGGGGTTTATGAGTGTGTCTGACTGTCCCACACTCAGCAGGGGTGGGTGAGCCCCTCATGGACAGGGCTCTGCGGGTTCCCTCAGGAGGCTCAGACCCACAACACTCCCCTGGTGCCTCTTTCTATCTGCTACCATGGGGCTCTTGGCAGCTCTTCACGGTGACAGAGCTGGCCTTGGGCACTGCCAGGGATCCAGGGGCAGCCACAGCTGCTCTGGGCACCCTGTGCCAGGGCCTCAACACCCTCCCAGGGAACAATTCCTGCCCAGTCTCCCACCTAACCCTGCCCTGCCTGAGTGAAATCATTCCCCCTTGTCCATCCATCAAATCCACATCTCTCCATCTCAGAGAGGAGGATATGGAGCAGGACAGAGCCAAACGCTCTGCACATGCCCAGATGCCCTTGTGCAAAACGCAGAGGCCAGTGTACGTCAGAGGGCTCTGGGAGATTCTCCGGGAGGAGCCCTTTGGCACTGACTCTGTGCTGCTCCCAAAATCTGCCTTCTGTCAGAGGCTCCAAGGGCTGCAGCTCCAGCTCCCCAATGCCTCTAGAGCCAGCCTTTAAAAATGAGCAAAAATGGGGTGCTCTGAAGAATGCAGCATGAAATTATCAATATTTAAGCACATTTCTGGGCAAACTAGGCACCTTGCTTTTCCAGAACATAGATCGAGTTTTCACAGCCACAACATTTCTGTGTGTGTTTAGAGGGGAAAACAAACAAACATGTGCCTTGCTGATGCACACGGCTGATCAGCTGTACACCAAACCGGGCTGGTGAGCTTGTGCTCCCACAGCCCAAAGGACAAGGCAGAGCCATAAGCAGATTTTCATATTTCCACCTATTGTGGAGCACATCAAGAGCTTTTCGGTGTAATGGTGCAGAACACAGCATTCCTGGGATGTGGGATCAGGCTGGGGTCAGACGGGGTTTGGATGTTGAGCAGGAACCTGCTGGGAAAGGACTCTGCTGTTCAATCAATGGATCAATCAATGGATAAATCAATGGATGAGTCAATGGATGAGTCAATGGATCAGTCAATGGATGAGCCAATGGATCAATCAATGGATCAATCAATGGATCAATCAATGGATCAATCAGTGGATCCATCAATGGATGAGTCAATGGATCAATCAATGGAACAGTCTATGAATTAATCAATGGATCCATCAATGGATGAGTCAATGGATGAGTCAATGGATGAGTCAATGGATCAATCAATGGATCAGTCAATGGATCAGTCAATGGATCAGTCAATGGATCGGCCAATGGATCGGTCAATGGATCAGTCAATGGATCAATCAATGGATCAGTCAATGGATCAATCAATGGATCAATCAATGGATCAGTCAATGGATCAATCAATGGATCAATCAATGGATCAGTCAATGGATCAATCAATGGATCAGTCAATGGATCAATCAATGGGTCGGTCAATGGATCAGTCAATGGATCAATCAATGGATCAGTCAATGGATCAGTCAATGGATCAGTCAATGGATCAATCAATGGGTCGGTCAATGGATCAGTCAATGGATCAGTCAATGGATCAGTCAATGGATCAGTCAATGGATCAATCAATGGATCAGTCAATGGATGAATCAATGGATCAGTCAATGGATCAATCAAAGGATCAATCAATGGATCAATCAATGGATCAATCAGTGATACAGAGCTGTGTTTGCTCCGGGGAAGGTGCTGCCGCGCTGTGCCCCCGTGCAGACGCAGGCTGACATCATCCATGCCGTCCCTCGCTGACTTCCTCCCCCCAAGGAAATCCACGCCATCAGTCTGTAATCCTCCCGTTGTACCTCTGGGGCCTGGGGAACGCGGGCAGCAGCGTCATCTGCAGGGGAGGGCTCCCAGAGCCTGCCTAACCCCTCCCCAGAGCGGAGCCTTTGCTAAATGCTCTGTGGTAATGACGTTGTGCTTAGCTGGATGCACTGATATGTGAAAAGGGAGAGACTCAGGGAAAAAAGAAGAGTGTGGAATACCAATGCTGTACTTCAAAAACATAACTGGGTTGCATACTATGAATCTTTTTATGTCTGTATTTTTAATTAAAAAAAAAATTTGCTCTTTCAAGCAATAATTCAGCCTTGTTAGCCTTAAGTTTTATAAAGTTTCCAGTAATGAGCTTTCCAAATGTTAAACCTGTTATTTTATTCATTGTGATTGAAACTAAAATTGCTTTTCAGACACAAAGCTGCCGGCACAAGATCACGACTGACAAAGTGACTCCCGGCTAGCAAACACTCCCTGTCACCCTGGGTTTTTTGAGTTTTTAAAAGTCTTTTGATTGTTCATAAAAATGGAGTCAGACTTTTTAGCTACTGTACAATATTAGGAGCAGTTTCTACCTTTTCCCCACATATGTAACATAAACAAATCCTTTGTTTTTCATTCTCTGTCCTTTGTTTGCATATTTCTAACCTGAAAACAATTGTAACTGACAGTTGGTCTGGCCATTTGGCTGGGAGGTGAAAACTCCAGAAGCCAATCCACAGCCAGACCCACAAATGTATAAAAAGTAAGAAACAAACAGGCAGAGGGGCTCTCCGCCTTTTTCTCTGCCTTGGCTCAGCCTTGAGCTCTTTCGGAGGAACATCTGTGCCCTGAGAATTTCTCGTCTACGTGTGATTGCTTTGCGTATCCCAGTCACAACTCCCGGCCCTGCGCCCCAGGGACTCTCCTCGTTCAGGAGAGGGCAGAACGGATGAAGGCTGGCGGAAGCTCTGGGGTCTCAAGGGTCCCTCACGTGAGGAGGAGCTCCATTCTCGGGCTGTGGGAAGCCTGGTGCAGCTCTCCTGGACACGGAGCATGGCACCCTGCCCGGTGCTGAGCCACGGGACAGGATGGAACGCGCTGGCAGCACTCTGTGCAGGACATGCCTGTCCCTGCAGAACCTGCCCGCTGCCCGCAGGCTGGCTGGGCTCTGCAGGGCCTCCCGGGCTCCAGGGACCAGCAGCCAGCCCCTGGCACTGGCAGCTGAGGGCAGGAGCAGCAGAGGCTGCCCGGGGCTTTGGTCTCTGCAGGATGCTGGGGGAGCTCTGAGTGTACCCGAGGCAGGGTCGTGCACTGAAACCATCAGGAACCAAAGCAGTGCCCGAGTTTTGAAGGAAATGGCCCAAACCCGGGCCAGGTGAGTCAGTGCTGCTGTAGGGGTGCTGTGGCAGCACAGCTCTGGTGAAGAACAATGAGCACAGGGTCACAGATTGAGCGGGGTTGGAAGAGAACTTAAATCCCACCCAGTGCCCCCCTGCCATGGCAGGGACACCTCCCACTGTCCCAGGCTGCTCCAAGCCCGATGTCCAACCTGGCCTTGGGCACTGCCAGGGCTTCCACAGGCCCCCTGTGCTCAGCTGAGGGCTCTGGCAGGAGCCAGGACCTGCAGCACACGGATTAAAGACAGGCTCAGAGCCCCTCAGCATCGTGGGGCAGAGGCAGAACGTGCAAAGCTGTCAGAAGGATGAGGAAGAAAGAAGAAGCTGAGATGGGGTTGTGTAAGGGACGGGTGTGCGTGCAGCTGTGTGTGCAAACAGCTGGAGATGATCAAACAGGCTGAGCAGGGAAAGAACCGGAGGCACAACGATGAAGTTCACCAAAGCTCACTGAACACTGCAGGGGATTTGCAGGAGTGTTCTTGGCACCCTTGGTGACGGGGAGCGGCAGCACAGAGCTGTCTGATGGGCAGCCACGGGCACCAGGGCAGGGCAGAGTGTGTGAGCACAGCCTGCTCCCAGGAGATGCAAGTCCCTGTCCAGGGGATGCCCGGACACGGCACTGTGCCCTCCCACGGGCTGCCTGTTACACCCGGCACGGGCTGGGGCTGGGGCAGGTCCCAGAGGGGTGGGTGCAGCTGTGGGGACCTCTCCTGTCCCCAGTGCAGCTGGAATTGCTCTTTCCAGCACCAGAGCCAGATCCTTCCTAGTCAGGTGGGAGGAGGGCTGGGCCAGGAGGTTTTTGCCGCCCCACGTGTCCCTGCCTCAGCCTCAGTGCTGCCACAGGCTCTCTGCTCTGGGTTCACATGTCAGATTTTTGCTCGTGTCCTCTCAGGAGTCTCTGAATGTCAGGTTGTTGAAGCCAACAATAGGTCTGGGAACACTGGGAACAGTTCTAGGACTAACATAGAAACTGGTTTTTCCTTACATCACTGCTGTCGTGACAGACTACGTCTGTCCAAGCCCCTGACGGCAGAAGGAATGTTTTGGTTTTTTCTCACACCCATGATTACACCTGCCCTGCACAGCCCTGGGAACAGCAGAAACGAGGAGAGCACTGCTGCTTTCTCGATTTGCTGTGTAGAAACTTTCCAGTAACCTGTTCTTGTGGAATACTGAATAATTCCTGTTTATGCTTGCAAACCTCCTTTGGACATAGCTGTTTCTCGGTAACATCTGTTGATTGCTGTAACCTTTTGTGGTTCCCCAGAGCAGTGACGGGTTCTGTTCTGCCACCTGTCCCTTTTGTCCCCTGCTGCTGTGTCACCACGCCTGGGCCTCCTCACCTGCTCAGCCCAGCTCTTCCTGGCAGGAGTTCTGGGTTTTGGGCTATTGCAGGGTCAGCTGCTGTGGGGCTGTGCAGATTTTATCTTCAGCTGAGATGAAGGCAGAACAACTGACTGCAACTGCCCAGCCCCTGGTGAAGCCCAAACAGGCAAAGCAAAATGCAAAGGCCATCAAGGCAACCAGATCCTGACTCCTTTGTTTCTAGGTTTACTTCACAAGAGCTCTGCAGGAAGGAGGGGAGTCGCTGGGGATGAAGGCCAGCATCAGCATCAGCACATTAAAGGTCTGTGGATGTCTTCAGAGCTCCTGAAATTAGTCCAAAATGTTGTTCCCTTCAGATTTCCCTCCCCTGGCAGAGTTGTTCCTGTTCTGTGACCTTCCAGGAATTTTTTCTTGCAACCAAGTTTCAGCTTTTACTGGGGCCAGGACCAATCCCTGTGGATGGGGAACCCAAAGGGAGCATACAAAGGGCCATGGGACGGGCTGTGATGTGTGTCACTCTGACCAGGCCCTTAAACGCCCCAGATCTGCTCATTAGAGCTGGCATTTGAGGCTGACACCTTCTGGAGTGCCCTGAGTACAAACTCAGACCTTACTAGGGAATTGCTGTGCAAAAAAATTGTAACATCTTAATGCCCTGTAAACCGTGCGACTCTGGCACAGACAACCGTGCCTTGGTGCTGCTGGGACCTTGTTTCTTCTGCACAGCTGGAAAGAGTGCATGGAGCTGAGGAGTAAATGATTGCAGCAGAAAGGGTGAACCCCCACCTCTCTGGGGGATTCACAAGCCCTGGTATCGATCACTGGGTGCATTTGGCAGCTGGAGTGATGAGGGAGCGAGGAATTCTCAGAGCTCCTGGCTGCCCCAGCACAGAACTGGTTCCCACTAATGTTTTATTCCTCTGAGGAGACATCGGAGGTGTGTAATTCATAAAAGCTCTAATTTATTGCTGAACTCCAGGGAAATTTTGCCAGGGACTTAAGAGAACATGGAAAGAAACCCAAAACCTGTGAAAAAACTAGAACGAGAAAAAAATTCCTGCAAACGAATGGCTTTGGGGGGTGTGTGTATTCTTGTGCTGCTGATGTCAGAAAAGATGAAACAAACATTTTCCCTAATTCTTCAGGATGTATCCACTCCATTGCATTCCTGAAACATCCATCCTCGTTTTCCTCACGTGCTGCCTGCAGATTGCTAATCCCATCGGTACCCAGGTCGTGTTGGCATCCCCAAGCCCCTGTGAAGAACATCTCTGTGTCCTGGTGGGTGACCAGGACCCTGCCCCTCAGGACAGCCTGCTCAGTGCCTCACTGTGCCCCACAGCTCTGCAGGCTGCCTTGCCTCTGAAATTCCCATAAATATCTCACTGTGAAACTGCACGAGTCAGCCGAATCCTTGTTGTGCTCCTTCAGGATCCCGAAAGCCAAGGTTGAACAGCTGGAGCTGCAGGAACACCCACCCTCAGCAGAGGAGGGGCTGAGGAGGGCTGGGGACAAGGTTTTCCTTCGAGGAGCAGGACAGGGAGTCCCTGCTGTAGCTCTGGGGAGGAGTCAAAGCTCCCCCTGAGCTGTGGAGGATCATCATCTCCCACAGCTGGAACAGCACCCAAGGAACTCTGCTGCTCTAATCCGGGTGAGGGTTTGCCGATGAGAACGTGTTTGTCAGACGTGCCTTGTGTCACCCCTGGGGTCCTCCTGGGAGAGGAGTCACTGTGGGGTGTCAGGGGAGCCCAGGCCCACGCCTCTCCTGCTCGGGGTCAGGATCAGCTCAAGTGCAACCAACGCAGGAGCCAGCCAGGCACGGGCAGAGCACTGCAGGGCTTCTCCTGCTGCTGTGGGCCTGCCGAGGTCACACCTCCCTGAGCTAAACTCCCCTTGGAAAGCAGCTCTCTGAGGAAACCTGCTCCCTCTGGCACGTCAGGTTCCAGCACCTCGTGATGGATGTGCTCCACAGTGAAGGCATCCCTGGGACCAGTCCCCATCTCATCTGCTCTCTGCGCCGGTATTTTACCCGCCGGCTTTGCTCCGCTCCCGGCTTTGGCTCCAGGGCACTAAAGGAGCTGATTCCCAGCTGGACACACCTTTTTTCAGGACAGGCAGGTGGGTTTGTTCCCAGCTGCCTTGGAAGGAGCCTCAGCCCCCAGCACTCAGCAGCAAAACCTTGCAACCCTTTTCTCCTGCAGGGCATCCTCTGGGTGCTCGGGGTACTCTGGGCCCATCTTGCAGCTGAATTATTAAAAAACTCTGAGTCAATCATCAATTCTCGGGTGTACCGAAGCAACCCCTTCTTCTTATTAGATGGTGCCCTGCTTTCCCAAAAGAACAGAAAACATAATATCAGAGAAGAGAGTTGATGAAAGAGAGGGACCGCAGCGAGCGCGGCTGAGGTTTAATAACCTGCGCTCCCTGCCAGGGAAAGCCTCTGGCTGCTGCTGAGCCCGGCCCGTGTCTCCACACGGTGGGGTCCTTTGGCCAGCCCTGCCACATCCGCGCTGCTCCCGGACCGGGACCAGGGTCTCCCCTCCCCCGGAACTCCCTTGGCCAGCACCCTCCTGCGATGAGCTGCAACCTCCTGCGCCTGCTGCAGCTCCTGCCCCTTTCCTGCGGTCTAGAGGGGAACCCATCCCCTCCCCTCTTCCCAAAAACCACAGAATCCTGGCCTTGAGCACTTCCAGGCGTGGAGGTGAATCCTGAAGGATGAGACAAGGGGTGGATCCCGAGGTTTGCTGTCTGCAGCTCTTCCTGCTGTTCCCCACACGCAGCCCCTTGTCCTCTGCTTTCATCAGGTGCTGAGAGGAGCCAGCGAGGCTCATCCCCCCATAGAGAGGGGGGAAAAATCAGGCTCACACATTTCTCCTCACACCCATTGCCTGGAGCATCCTGGGGCTGCCAGGCTCACGGGGAGGCATCAGGCAGTGGCTGCATTCCCAGGAAAAGTTCAAGCTCAGTTCCAGAAATACCAGTGCCTGGACCCATGGACAATGCAGGGATCAGACTTGCAAAGCTTCTGCCCCTCCTGAGAGGGATCAAAAAGGGAAAACAGCGGAGAGAAGGTAAAAGCAGATGTGGTACCAGCAGAAGATGCTCAGGGCTCCATAAATTCCTTGTGTTCCTCACCCAGCCTTCAGGGAGCACAGCCCATCTTCAGTCATGGATCCCATTTGCATCCTGCAGCCCACGTAAAAAGCAGCAAATCCATGTGGGAAGGAGGGGAGGGAGAAGGATGCCAGGGCCCAGGCGCTGAACACTGTGAGTCCCCTCTCAGCAGCTCCTTGCCCCCATCTACTCCCTGGACACACAGGCACGAGCAGCCTGGCACACCTGGGCAGGGGGAAGGTGAGGAAAGGCTGCGAGCACCGGCTCCATTTCCAGCCTGTCCTGGAAAAGATCAACTGGCAAACTGGGAATGTCAAGTGTGTGCCTTTGGACATGTGTGTGGATACCGTGTACATGTCTTCTCTGAGAGATCAAGTTACTCTTTACAGGTTGTGTTTTGTTTTATTGTTGTTTCTCCTGTGGTGCTGCTGACGTTGCCCTTCATTCTTTTCACAGTATTTTCATGGGCAGGGATGCATGAATTTCATTGAAGCTCCGGGATCATGCCCAGCCAAATCCCTGCCCTCATCCCACAGAGCAGGACCCACTTTTAAGCAGGCGCAGGAGAGCTGTAGAACGGTCCAGAGAGATCCCGGATCTCCAAGCCCTGCAGCAGCTCAGATGGCAGGTGTGACTGTGCGAGTAGCAGGTTTGGGAGCTGTAGGTGAGTGATGTTTCCAGGATTTCTGAGGATGACACAGCACCACTTCCGTGGGGATATGCAGAGACGCTAAATTGTGTAGACACAGCCTCTGGAGATGTGTCAGCACTAAAGGAACAAAAACGCAGCTCTAAAAATGCCTAGAAAACACTTTCCATCAGATTGTTTAGCTCTCCAAAAGCACTCTGGAGTACTCCATGCTGAAGGAAGGGAGGTTTTCTTCAGGACTGAGAGCTGCAGCATGGAGCCTGGCCCAGGAGCTCAGGAATGGAGCCCAGGGCTTCCAGTGCACTGATGGCTCAGGATATCTGATCCTTCTGGGGAAAGACAGACATGAGAGAGGATGAATTTTAACAGGTTTTACCTGAAAGAGGGTAGATCGAAAGTGGCTGCTGGGAAGAAATTCCCCCTGTGAGGGTGGGGAGAGGGCTGCCCAGAGCAGCTGTGGCTGCCCCTGGATCCCTGGCAGTGCCCAAGGCCAGGCTGGACGTTGGTCTTGGAGCAGCCTGGGACAGTGGGAGGTGCAGCAAAGGGGCTGAGGGGCATGGCTGGAGCACGGTGGAGAGGAGGCAGAAGAGCTCTGAGCCCCGTGAGAGGCTCTTGCCAGCTGCCCTCCCAACAGCGGTGTCTGGAAGGACAGGAAACCCCAGGCTGGTTAAAGCTGTTTCCCAGGGGTTTGGCCAGGACACAAAGAGCTTTTCCTCCTTCCCTCCAGAGCTGGTGGAGGCAGCAGAAGCTGCCCAGGCCCTGTCAGGGCCCCCTCATCCCCTGTCCCTGCAGCACGGGGACACTGCAGGAGCAGCTGGACTGCAGGGCGTGGGGGTGGCTGAAGGGTTTCACGGGTTCTGCCGGGACAAGAAGCTCGGAGGCACTTCCATAGGACTGCCACTGGCCAGCCAGGACCGTGTCCCTCACAGCGTGCCTCTGGCCGGGAGGGCTCCATCCTCCTGCTCTGGGCTCTGCCCGCAGCCCCCAGCAAACCTCGGGGAACCTCCCCACAGCCCACCCCAGCACACGCTGGCCCTCCCCACGCTGCCCCGTGCCCCCAAAGTGCCAAGTCACAAAACTAAACCAGGCTGAAAATAAAGGCTTGCTTCGTCCACGAGGCCTAGAGGAATACAGACCTTTGGTTCTGGTCTGGCACAGGGTAAAATACGTTTTCTTTTCTCTTGGGAGCAATGAATTTAATTTCAGAGACATCTAAGCGAGTCCACATCGGAGGCTGCCCTGCCTGTCTGCCAGCACACGGGCAGCAGCCCTCGGTTATGAAGCCACAGAGCTGCAGGACTGGAGTGTGCCACAAGGGTAATGTTCTTTCATATCCACAACAGAAGCTGTTAGCTTGATTGTTAATCTGTAAAGTGGGGTGGGGTTTTTTTTCCCTAGGAGAAAACAGGGAAATTACAGAGTCAGTCATCAGGAGATGTTCCCATGGATCTGATCGTACATATGTGAGAAAATGTGCAGCAGAAGCTGGGAGCAGCAGGAGCTGGCTGCCCAGGAAAATCAAACCTGTGAACACTGGCCCGAGCTGGGGCATCATTTACACGCCTGGAAAGGTCAGGCGGGGCCCAGAGAGAGGATGGTTCACCGGAGGTCAGGCAGCCAGGGACGAGCAGGTCCCATCAACAACCCCTCTCTGCCGCTCCCATCTCCTCCCCTGGGTCCACGTGCAAACGGAATGCTGGGGAGCCAGGAGGGTAGGAAATTATCCTTCCTTCCCTTGACTGGCAGCCAGAAACCCAAAGGGAGATTTTCCCACTGCTGGCAGAGCTGCACTGAGCTGAGCACTGAGCCCAGCTCCTCGGCTTCCTGCTCTGGGGACTCCTCTCTCTGCCGGGCCAGCAGCACATCCTGCCGTGCGCAGGGGAAGCACAGCAGAGGGGTCTGGGGGCGGGAGTGGATCGTGGATGCGAGTCATCTGTCGTTGGTCCCAGCAAGGAAAGTGTTCAGCCCTGGAAGGAGTTTGATTAGAAGCTCTTCTTGGAGGGGGACAACAGGAGAAGGAAAAAGGGGATCGCAAGCAATCTTCCATCCCAGCAGGTGCAGAAGATGCCAGGCCAGGTGACGTTGTCCAGAACTCCTTCCTGGGCACGGCAGGAGGCACGGTCTGTCCTTGGCACAGTCTGTGCTTGCTGAGCCACACGAGGACGTGCCTCCAGTGCCCGAGGTGGTGGGGCAGCACCGACGGGCTGTGCCTGCCCCAGCTGCAGGAAACAAACTCCTTTTCATTCCATGCACTTCCACGTCCTCCCCAAGCACTGTCCCCATGCCTCTTTTCCACGTATCTCTGGCAGCAATGAGGTCGCTCCCAAAGCGCAGTCTAAGGCTCATCCCAGTGACAAAGAGCCTGGAAAATGCCAAAAACACCCCGTTCTCCTTCCTTGCTGGGTCACTCAGTCTCTGGGAGGGGCTGTTAATATCTTCATGGCTAGTGAGTTCTCTACGTGCTGTCCCCAGGGACGAGTCTTTTATAAGGAACATCTAAAGCTGTTGGAAATAGTCCAGAGGAGGGACACAAGGTTGGTGAAGGGTCTGGAGGGGCCATAGGAGGAGCAGCTGAGAACATTTGGTTTGTTCAGCTGGAGAAGTGCAGGCTGAGGTCAGGAGGCTTCAGCTCCTCCCAAGGGACAGCAGAGGGGCAGCTCCCATCTCTGGTCTGGGACAGGGACAGCAGCCAGGGAAGGGCTGGAGCTGGGCCAGGGCAGGCTCAGGCTGGATCTCAGGGAAAGGTTCTTCCCTCAGAAGGTGCTGGGCACAGCCCCGAGGCTGCCAGAGCTCCAGGAGCATTTGGACAGCGCTGCCAGGGGTGCCCAGGGTGGGATTGTTGGGGGGTCTGGGCAGGGCCAGGAGCTGGATCCATGATCCCTGTGGGCTCCTTCCAGCTCAGGAGCTTCTGTGACTCTTGGATTCTAAGATTTCACGTTTTGCCTGAGTGAATTTTCCCATCAGTGCACGTTTTGCACTCCAGTCTCACACACACAGTTTCCTCAGGTCACGCAAGGATTCCAGTCATGTTAATAACTGCAGCTCTCCGGTGATCTGGTGGGTGCTGTGCTCCTGCAGAAGCTGTCACCATCCCTCACACGGCTCTCTGGGCCCCATCCCTGGCCCAGCTGTGGGCTCTTCTGGGGTGCCTGAGATCCCTGCTGGGCTCCAGGCACACAGCCAGGAGTGCAAACGCCTCTGCAGCAGCACCCTGCTCACCAGCACTCCTCGCTGCTCTAGGGGGCTGTAAACATCCCCCAAGCAGGAAATAATGTTTGGGCTAACTGGGCTCCAACACTGATGTTCAGCATCCCAGGTGAGCCCCGGGCAGCCCTGGCACTAGAGCAGAGGTGCTGCTCTGCCCTGCGCTGCCCAGGGCTCTGCTGCACCTGAGACCTGTCCCGCCCTCAGAGATGTCTGTCCTCACACAGCACAGTCTGGCTGCAGAGAAAATGGGGATTTTTACTTTATTTTGTTGTATTTGCACCTTTTGGGGTGCTTTAACTTTTTTCTTTTCCTTTAGAAAGGAAATGTGGTAACTCACCTAATTTCTTCCAGCATTATTTTCCCCAGGTCTGGGATCTGGTAGAGCAGTGATGATGATGATGGTGATGCCACTTGTTTCCTGCAGCCTTTGGAGCTGGGCATGCCAGGAGGTTGCTCTCTGTGCCAGCGGGGTGAGCCCCTCTCCTCTCCCACTGCTGCTGGCACCGCAGGGAACAGCTCCAGTTTAGCAGCTGCTCCCCAGTCCCCGTGCTGCCACACGGCTCCTGCCCCTGCAGCCAGGCTCTGCGACTCTGCATTTAGATTCCAGGTAAAATCATCTCCTGTATGGGCATTTACAAAATCTACTGCACAAACAGTCCCAAGTCCAACACAGGGCACTAAAGCGCTGACTAGAGACCACCAGTAAGGGGCTAATGAAAATATAGTGCCCAAATGAAAATGCAACAGGACAAGTTTAATATTTGGAAAAGCCCCGATTCCTCCTCCTGTGCCAAAATTTCTCAGGGTTTTGTCTGGTGATGCGATGGTATCAGAAAAAATCTAAAATCACAGAATCGCAGAATCACAGAATCACAGAATCACAGAATCACAGAATCACAGAATCACAGAATCACAGACTGGTTTGGATTGAAAAAGGCCATAAAAACGATCTCATTCCAACCCCCTGCCATGGGCAAGGACACCTTCCACTGCACCAGATTGCTCAGAGACAGAGAAAAAATAGCCTTTTTTTTTTTTTTTTAAGTATATTTTTTCTTGTTTGAAGGAGTTCCTTTTTATAAATGCGAGCCAATTGATCCCTGGTTTATTGCTGTGCTGTCATACATGTGTCTGTAGGTGTTCATTTGGAGATTTAGCACTTTATCATCAGTGAGAACGCTTCTCTGCCAGTGTGCTGCTATGATGAGCTAATTAAGCATTCATTGTAATAACACCGATATTAACAAACTTAGTGTTCATTTTCACGTGCATGCTCCATATTTCCAAAGGAGTGCTATCTGTGCTACTTTCATTGCTCATTGCAATCAGAAGTATAAAAATAAAACCCCAGTAGGAGGGTGCAAACGCCTGAGCTCGCGTGCTGCTCACCTTCGCGCCTTGGGGTGCTTGAACTTTGTACCTTTGGGTGCTTTAACTTTGTATCTTTGGGTTTTTTAACTTTGTGCCTTTGGGTACTTTAACTTTGCACCTTTGGGTACTTTAACTTTGTACCTTGGGTACTTTACACCTTTGGCTAATTTAACGTTGTACCTTTGGGGGTTTTAACTTTGTATCTTTGAGTACTTGAAACTTTGTACCTTTGGGTGCTTTAACTTTGTACCTTTGGGTACTTTACACCTTTGGCTACTTTAACTTTGCACCTTTGGGGGTTTTAACTTTGTATCTTTGGGTTTTTTAACTTTGTACCTTTGGGTACTTGAAACTTTGTACCTTTGGCTACTTTAACTTTGGGGTTTTTAACTTTGTACCTTTAGTGTACTTTAACTTTGCACCTTTGGGTACTTTGCACCTTTGGGTACTTTAACTTTGTAGCTTGGGGTACTTTAACTTTGGGGTTTTTAACTTTGTACCTTGGGGTACTTTAACTTTGTTCTTTTGGGTACTTTAACTTTGCCCCTTTAGGTACTTTGCACCTTTAGGTACTTTGCACCTTTGGGTACTTTACACCTTTGGGTACTTTAACTTTGCACCCTTGGGTACCTTAACCTCAGAGGGGCTTTGCCCACTGTGTTTCCCCCCCCTGGGGGTCCCAGGCAGGGCAGCTGTGGAGTCAGTCCCAGCTCCAGAGGGCTGGGGGCTCTTTTTAAAATATAAACTCATTTGGGGCAAATATTTACGTGATGAAGGCGTCTGCTCTAAACTGGGGACAGGGTCTTGGGTGGAGCCCCAGGGCAGAAGGGCCGGTGTGCTGCAGCCAGGGCTGTGGGGCCGTGGGGCCGTGGGGCTGGGGTTTGGGGGTGTCTGGTGGGCTGAGCCCCCCAGGGACAGCCACAGCACCGTCACCCCACATGGGGGTCCCCGTGCCACGGCACCGAGGCTCCTGTCTCACCCCTGGCCACGTGCTGGGGGCACAGGGCCGGGCTCCAGCCCTGCCCCGGTGGATTTGGAGTGTGTCCATGCCAAACCACCGGCTGATCTGGGGCAGGAGAGGAATGGAAACTGTGCTGCACAGAGCAGGCTGGAGATCCACAGGGAAGGCAGCGGGGAGAGCAGAACAGCCCAAAAACGTGGCTAAAAGCTGCTGTCCCAGGATTCCCAACGGGAAGGAGGGCACAGCTGGATGCAGGGAGCCCCGAGGCTTTCTGCAGACACCAGGCACTGCAGATCAGTGACTCTGTGTGTGTGTGTGTGTGTGTGTGTGTGCCCTGCTCGGGAGCAGCCGCAGGAGAGCAGCTGGCACAGCTGGCTCTGTGGCTGTCTCACTGCTGCGTGCATTCACTGAGCTGTGCTTTGAACGCTCTCTGGTTTCACGGCTCGGTGAGGAGGCCATAACCTGCACAGAGCTCTGCGTGTCCGGCCACTGGAGGCTGGGGAGGACGACTCAGGCAGCTGGCAGGTGCTGCAGGTGCTTTTGGGGTGTCCCCACAGGCTCCGTGTCGGAGAGGAGGCAGGAGGCTCCTTGGGAAGGGAGGGCACAGCGGGACACGAGGGTGCCAGCACCTGTCCCTGCAGGAGCCCGGAGAGCCAGGAATCCCAAATTCCCACAGCAAATGGCTCCACGCATGCTGTGTCGCTCCCAGGGCCTGCTCCCAATGGTGCCCTGCTCTGCAGCTCGGGCACAGCCCAGGACACACCTGGAAAGGCACCAGAGAGCAGCAGGTGCACCCCAGCCCGTGCACGAAGGCCTCTGGCATAAGGGGGAGAAGGAAGGGGGAGAGGAAGAAAAATGCAGGCGGAGAGGGAGAAGGAAAAAGATGCAGCAGAAAAGAGGAGAAAAAAACCTAAATTACGTGTGTGGTTTGGGGAAAACACGAGCTGGCCTTTTGTCCTCTGTCTGGGGCCGGTTCAGATCCAGGGAAAGCAAAAGGTGGATACCTCAGGTTCTGCCACCAAAACCAACCTTCCAATAGACTTCAAAATTCTGTCATAAAACAAGGAATCTGTATAAAAAAAATATATTTTCCAAACTGTTCTCATAGGACCCCTTGTTTTTATTTGAATCTCTCTTTATTTGCAATGTGGTTACTGTGTGATGCAGCCTTTGGCAGGGAGGATGTTGCGACCCCTCTGCCTGGGCAGCTGCCTCCCCCTTCCCTCTGCACTCTGCAAAGGGCTCCTGCCCCCTGGGCTGGCTGGCTCTATCCCAGACAATCCTGGGGAAGGGCTGCCATCCTCAGAAACAGGATCTCTGCTAAAGAGGGGTAAGAACAGAGGATAATATAAAAATATAGCTGACTGATAATGACTTGTGACCAAGCAGATGGAGAATTTTCATTCCAGACTGTGACGTGATGTTCAATATTACAGTGGTTCAGAGGGAGGAGTCGCTAGCGCTGAGGGGTGTGCACCAGTGCCGGGGGCTGTTTGTTCACACAGCCTTTACACTCACCGCCCAGCGCTGCCCCAGTGGCTGTCATTCACCTCCCAGGGGGTTCTGGTGGAAACAATCACACAGCCATGACAAACCGACAGCAAAATGGGGCTCACAGAGGGAAGAACTTCCCCAGCAGTGTGGTTCCTTCTGCTGGAACTGGAAATGGTGAAACCCCCACATCAAGGAAAAATCAGCTTTTAGGTCTGAGGTGATTAGCAGTAGCAGTGAATACATTAAAAATTATGTTTGCTATTAAAATACTAATTAATAATATTTAAGTGCTGCTGCATAAAGTATTTAGCCGATTACATTTAAACATTATTAGTTATCATTAACAAGTGTTGTGGACTGCCACGGCCACAATAAAGTTACAGCAAGGATGTGTTAAGTGGAAAGAAAATCTCTTAGATGCCTTGGTTCCAGAATATTGGAAATGAGGTGATCAATAAGGAAGATCATCTCTTCTGACAGCCAGTCCCACACACAGTGATAATAACGACAATAGCAGTGACCCCGGGCACCTGCACTTGGAAATCACCGCGGAGCAGCAGCTGTGGAGCTGTGCTGCCTGCAGGGCACGGCCCAGTGCCAGGGACACAGCCAGGAGCCCCCAGCAAGGAGGAACGGCTCCTCTCCCTAAGGCCCTTGCTGAAAATACCTGCCCCAGACAGCTTGGAGCTCTGCCAGGGAGGGTGCGGATGGATCTCAGGGAAAGGTTCTTCCCCTGAAGGTGCTGGCACTGCCCCAGGGAATGGGCACGGCCCCGAGGCTGCCACAGCTCCAGGAGCTTTGGGACAGCGCTGCCAGGGCTGCCCAGGGTGGGATTGTTGGGGGGTCTGGACAGGGACAGGGGCTGGGATGATCCCTGTGGGTCCCTCCCAGCTCAGGACATTCCCTGATTTTATGTCAACCCTGCAGAGCCCTGAGCTGCTGTAAGGAAAGCTCATCTCTTTTCCTCCCATTTCCCCCAGGGATGTTTTGAACTCTGTCTCCAGCAGGTCGTGTTGGGATGCAGCAGCTCAGCAGGAGAGCTGGCTGTAGTACCGGATCAGAGAGCAGGAGCCCCGCTGTGCCCAAACCTCTCCCCTGGGCAGTCCCAAACCCCTGGACACTCCACAGCCCGGGAAGAGCACCAGCTGTCCCCCGCTCCAGTGCCGCTGTTGAGTGAGCCACACACCTGTGAGCCCTGGGGCACGGAGCAGGTCACCGAGCATCTCCTCTGCCCACTGCTCAGCCGTGTCTAAATCAGGCACCGGCTGCACTTCCAGGTGAGCACCGTGCCCGTCAGCACATCGGGATTTTCACATCGGCAGCATCCAACGCAGCAGCACTCTGTTCATGGAGCACTGCCAGGAGCCGTGATGGCAGCAGGAACAACACCATGTGTGCCAGCACCAGGAACAACATCCCTGTGCCAGCACCAGGAACAACATCCCTGTGACAGCACCAGGAACAGCATCCCTGTGACAGCACCAGGAACAGCATCCTGTGTGACAGCACCAGGAACAGCATCCCTGTGACAGCACCAGGAACAACATCCCTGTGTGACAGCACCAGGAACAGCATCCCTGTGACAGCACCAGGAACAGCATCCCTGTGTGACAGCACCAGGAACAGCATCCCTGTGACAGCACCAGGAACAGCATCCCTGTGACAGCACCAGGAACAGCATCCCTGTGACAGCGCCAGGAACAGCATCATGTGTGACAGCACCAGGAACAGCATCCTGTGTGCCAGCACCAGGAACAGCATCCTGTGTGACAGCACCAGGAACAGCATCATGTGTGACAGCACCAGGAACAGCATCCCTGTGACAGCACCAGGAACAACATCCCTGTGACAGCACCAGGAACAGCATCCCTGTGACAGCACCAGGAACAGCATCCTGTGTGACAGCACCAGGAACAGCATCCCTGTGACACCACCAGGAACAACATCCCTGTGACAGCACCAGGAACAGCATCCCTGTGACAGCACCAGGAACAACATCCCTGTGACAGCACCAGGAACAACATCCCTGTGTGACAGCACCAGGAACAGCATCCCCGTGACAGCACCAGGAACAGCATCCCTGTGACAGCACCAGGAACAGCATCCCTGTGACAGCACCAGGAACAGCATCCCTGTGACAGCGCCAGGAACAGCATCCCTGTGACAGCACCAGGAACAGCATCCCTGTGACAGCACCAGGAACAGCATCCTGTGTGACAGCACCAGGAACAGCATCCCTGAGACAGCACCAGGAACAGCATCCCTGTGACAGCACCAGGAACAACACCCTGTGTGACAGCACCAGGAACAGCATCCCTGTGACAGCACCAGGAACAGCATCCTGTGTGACAGCACCAGGAACAGCATCCCTGAGACAGCACCAGGAACAGCATCCCTGTGACAGCACCAGGAACAACACCCTGTGTGACAGCACCAGGAACAGCATCCCTGTGACAGCACCAGGAACAGCATCCCTGTGACAGCACCAGGAACAGCATCCCTGTGACAGCACCAGGAACAGCATCCTGTGTGACAGCACCAGGAACAGCATCCCTGAGACAGCACCAGGAACAGCATCCCTGTGACAGCACCAGGAACAACACCCTGTGTGACAGCACCAGGAACAGCATCCCTGTGACAGCACCAGGAACAACATCCCTGTGACAGCACCAGGAACAGCATCCCTGTGTGACAGCACCAGGAACAGCATCCCTGTGTGACAGCACCAGGAACAGCATCATGTGTGACAGCACCAGGAACAGCATCCTGTGTGCCAGCACCAGGAACAGCATCCTGTGTGACAGCACCAGGAACAGCATCCCTGTGACAGCACCAGGAACAGCATCCCTGTGACAGCACCAGGAACAGCATCCCTGTGACAGCACCAGGAACAGCATCCCTGTGACAGCACCAGGAACAGCATCCCTGTGACAGCACCAGGAACAGCATCCTGTGTGACAGCACCAGGAACAGCATCCCTGTGACAGCACCAGGAACAGCATCATGTGTGACAGCACCAGGAACAGCATCCTGTGTGACAGCACCAGGAACAGCATCCCTGTGACAGCACCAGGAACAACATCCCTGTGACAGCACCAGGAACAGCATCCCTGTGACAGCACCAGGAACAACATCCCTGTGACAGCACCAGGAACAACATCCCTGTGACAGCACCAGGAACAGCATCCCTGTGACAGCACCAGGAACAGCATCCCTGTGACAGCGCCAGGAACAACATCCCTGTGACAGCACCAGGAACAACATCCCTGTGACAGCACCAGGAACAGCATCCCTGTGACAGCACCAGGAACAACATCCCTGTGACAGCACCAGGAACAACACCCTGTGTGACAGCACCAGGAACAGCATCCTGTGTGACAGCACCAGGAACAGCATCCCTGTGACAGCACCAGGAACAACATCCCTGTGTGACAGCACCAGGAACAACATCCCTGTGACAGCGCCAGGAACAGCATCCTGTGTGACAGCACCAGGAACAACATCCCTGTGACAGCGCCAGGAACAGCATCCTGTGTGACAGCACCAGGAACAGCATCCCTGTGACAGCACCAGGAACAACATCCCTGTGTGACAGCACCAGGAACAGCATCCCTATGACACCACCAGGAACAGCATTCCCATTCTCCAGGACAAACCCAACACCGTTTCAGTGTAAATCCATCTCTCAGGGCTGGCTCCCCACCAGGACAAGGGCATGCAGAGCCGTGTGTCACAGCTGCAGCCCCACTGCAGTCACTTGTGCCAGGGAATCCTCCCCCGCAGCCTCGGGGAGACACAAACAGAGCAATTAACCCTTCTTGAACAGCGGATGGATTCCCAGCACAGTGTCAGGTGCGATTTAACAGGAACAATAGGCGAAGCCCGGAACGATCTGGCACAGAAGGATGCTGAAAGGCACAAGCAGAGCAGGTAATACATTCAGACAGTCCAAAAGAACCCATCGCTAATAATTACAAAATTAATTCCTTCCACTAAAAATAAATACACTGCTGGAACATTTATTACAGTGAACAGCAGATAAAATAATTTTCTATCCAATTAAACCTCGACAAGTTTTTCTGAGGTTGTGATGGCATTTATTGAATTATCTCTGAACTTCTTATGCAAATCAGACGTAGACCTGAATGCCGAGTATTGAGCTGAGGAGAGACAAGGGCTGAGCCTCCCTGAGGGCCTGGAAAGCCCCCTGTGTCTCTGGGGAGGGCTGGCAGCGTTCCCTTCCACCCAGCCACCACCAGTGCAAGGCAGCCCCTCTGTCGAAGAAGGAAAGTGTTGTAGGGTAAAAGCCTTCAGAAACGGTGCATTTCTAAGTTCTCAGCTCTGGTGCCTCTCTAAATTGCAATCACGTGTCCTCAGAGGGGTTCCCCTGCCAGCTCGTGGCATGGTCTCATCACAGCCACAGTTAGGGAATCACTTCCCAGCCAAGGCTTCACCCTGTCTGAGCAAAAGCCTCTGAGGACGGATCTGATCCAAGAGGCCAAAGCTCCTTATTCCTCCACCAAGCGTGCTCAGGTGGGTGAGGAACCGCGGCAGCACCCGTGTTAGGAGCCAGAGACCCCAGCCAGGACTTGTGTGGGGCTCTCTGGCACCACTGGCTACGCTTTGGGCTCTTAGTGCAGCCACACGTGGGAGTTTGAAGAATAGCAGTTCGATATAAGGCATTTAACAGATGGTTTTGCGTTTTTATTTTATGCAAGGCAGTGAGAGCGGCAGTGTTTGCTGTCTGTAACAGAGAGGTTGATGCAATGGATGCATCGGCAGAGGCTGGAAGTGAACAGCCTTGAAGGTCCTTTCCAAGGCAAACCAGCCTGTGATATTAAAGTGTTCCTGCAAGCAGAGATAGGGCTGTGCCTCCTGACAGTAAAATACCCTGTTAACACACAGCACAGCGACTCGTTCTCTCTGCTTGACCAAGTGAAATCCAGCAAACAGGAAAGTCTGGGCAGGGGATGTTCCCACTGTAACCATAACAGTAAATTATCCCACCTGAGTTAGCATTTGGGATTATAAATCTCTTTCTCTTTGAGCATTGGAAATACGAAAACAAATCATCTATTCAAAAAATTAGATATATTACATTAGCAGAGTGTAATTGCATCACACACTACAATCTACAAAGCTCTCTGACTGTAATCTGCAAATTAATGACAGTTAAACATTTCAAGCTCAAATCTTTGCAAGCATCTTCAATTCCCCAGCTGCTGGGGGATATCGTTGAGAAGGATCTCCTACTAAATTATGTATTCAGAGCATGAAGATGCACTGAAAGAGACAGAAATGTCCCCAGAAGGCACTTCTAGAAAGGAGTCATAAATTTAAATAGGAATCTAGAAAGCCTGTTTGAGCTGTAAATCGTAATTGTTTTCTAAACAAAAGAATTTTCATATCAATATTAAATTTTTTTTTTTATTTCTATGGCACAAGTGAAGGATTTACTGAGATAAGGACCCAGTGAGCAACCCAGGGACAGTCAATACCTAAAGCAGATTTCACAGATAAGGATGAAGCATTGATGGATCGACAGTTAGTAGTTTCAGACTCCAAACTTCCACTGGAAAACTGCTCTAACTGGTAAAGCGAAGCCAGCGGGAAAAGGCAGGGGCATAACAGAGGTGTAAATGAGGCACACGAGCCTCAGCAGCCCTCGGAAAGCAGCAGCGCCCCAGGCAGGCAGCCACGGACAGCGGGGACGGCAGGGGATGGGCACAGCCCGCTGGGACCGCCCCGAGCACACGGCCCTGGCACGGGGGACAGCCCTCAGCACACGGCCCTGGCACGGGGGACAGCCCCCAGCGCACGGCCCTGGCGCGGGGGATATGGGCAGGTGGCACAGGGGACAGGGGCAGGTGGCACAGGTGACAGGGGCAGGTGGCACAGGGGACAGGGGCAGGTGGCACAGGGCGACAGGTGCTGGTGGCACAGGGGACAGGGGCAGTTGGCACAGGGGGACAGTTGCTGGTGGCACAGGGGATGGGAGCTGGTGGCACAGGGGGATATGGGCAGGTGACACAGGGGATGGGGGCAGGTGACACAGGGGATGGGGTCAGGTGACACGGGGGACACGGGCTGATGGGATAGGGGGACAGGGGCAGGTGGCACAGAGGACAGGGGCAGGTGGCACAGGGGGACACAGGCAGGTGGCACAGGGTGACAGGTGCTGGTGGCACAGGGAACAGGGGCAGGTGGCACAGGGGGACACAGGCAGGTGGCACAGGGGGACACAGGCAGGTGGCACAGGGAACAGGGGCAGGTGGCACAGGGGGACAGGGGCAGGTGGCACGGGGGATGGGGGCTGGTGGCACAGGGGGACAAAAGCTGGTGGCACACGGGATGAGGGCAGGTGACACAGGGGGACAGGGGCAGGTGGCACAGGGCAACAGGTGCTGGTGGCACAGGGGATGGGGCAGGTGACACAGGGGATGGGGGCAGGACGCACAGGGGATGGGGGCAGGTGACACAGGGGATGGGGGCAGGTGGCACAGGGGGACACGGGCAGGTGACACAGGGGACAGGGGCAGGTGGCACAGGGGATGGGGGCAGGTGGCACAGGGGACACGGGCAGGTGGCACAGGGGACAGGGGCAGGTGGCACAGGGGATGGGGGCAGGTGACACAGGGGATGGGGGCTGGTGGCACAGGGGACACGGGCAGGTGACACAGGAGGATATGGGCTGGTGGCATCTGGGATGGCAGCAGAAGGGTTTGTCCTGGCACCGGGCTAGAAGGACAGGATGGAGCAGAGACTCCTGCGCTCCCCAGTGTGTGTGGGGCCGTGCTGCAGCCCTGCAGCCCCACTGCAGCACCCAGACCTGCAGCACCCCCAGCCCTTTGCGGGGCACCGAGCTCAGCCCTGCGGGTCCCACTGCACAGGGGAGCTCCACGTTTGCAGACGTGGGAGCCGGAGCCAGCCCTGCAGGAGGACCAGACGCAAAGCAGAAAGAAAACACGGAGAGATAACGTGCACATAGCAGATTTTTACAGATAAACTGGCAGAAACAGGCAAAGCACAGTTATTTAGTTCATCTTAAAAGGTCCCTGCAAGAAGAGATTTAAAAGTGTTCAGTAAAACAAGTTTTCTTGGCTAGACAGAACATGCAAGAGGATTGTCAGATGGGGCCAGATGAGAGACTTGTGATTTGTGTCCCCTGTGGGCATGGGGCAGGGACAGACCCCAAGGCAGGAAATGGACTGGCCAGGAGAAGGGCACCCCAAAAGGTGAGATAATTTGAGTACAGAGGACACTAAAATCTGCAGATAACTGTTTATTAAAGCCATCTTTTCCCCAAAGAAACGTTAATACTTGTCAGGCTGATCATTGTCCACGTGACCAAGTACGGTAACAGCAAATACAGCAGAGCCTGCAGGATGAGAAAGAAGCTGAAATTTTATTGTATATTATGACAGAACACGAGACTCTTTTGGTTTTTGTTTTCCAAAATTATCTCTGGGCTTTAAGAGACTGGAACCTTCATTAGAACATTTCTCCAGCTCCCTGCCTGCTGCACTGACACTGCTGGCTGTGAACTTGGATGTCAATGCCTGAGTCAGGCCAAGCGCGCAGGAAGCGTCTCCTGACCCCTCACACTCCTCCCCTCGCCGGCTGGGGCCCTTGTGCCGGGTGATTTCACCCTCCAGCCGTGTCTGTTCTGTTGGAGAGAAGGAGGAGGAGGCTGGCAGGGAGGAACCGCTTCCCGTTTGCAGCAGGAGTATGGCAGGGTGGGTTGGAGAATCCTGTGTGATCCCAGGCGACTGGAAGCTGGCTCGTGGGGAAGCAGCACACACACACAGACCCACACACGCCTCAAATCCAGCCCTGGCGTTACCGACTCCCCCTTCCACCGCTCCCTCACGGAGGTCTGTGGAGCTGGGAGAGAAGCCGCGTGTCACGGGCAAGAGCAAGGGCGCTTTATTCCTACCAGGGTGCAGATCAGATCAAAAACGTTCATTCCTGGAGGAAAAAGAAAAGCTTTTAAAAGAGATAATGAGCCATTCATTTCTTTAATTTTATTTTACATAGAATTATTTAACTTGATGCATTTTTTTTCAATCGCTTCGTAATTTAAAACTTTCGGCAGAGTGATTATGCATATCAAGGCTTGCACCTCTGTCTATAAAAAACCATTCTCTGCAAGTAGCACCAAACCAATATTTTTACAAAAATTCTATTAATGTTTGATATTTAGCAGAGTGTTTACCTTAAATCTAAATGAACTGTGCCCTTAAGCATATTAAAAATACCGAGTTTAAAATGTTAAATGCAGATGAGGCTGGATAAGATTTGTTCTCTAATGCGTTTTCTAATGAGTTTTCTGTGATTTTCATCTTTCTCTTTGTGAGGTTTTCACAGAAAACTGATTTTCTTTAATTTTTCTATTGGAAGAGGAAGAAATATTTTTATGTGTATGAGGGAGAAGTGCTGGATGTTTTCACTGCCTCCGATGCTTCCCGGGAGAGGAGAGTGGGTGACGGCTGCTGGCAGCGGCAGGGGTGGTGTGGGCAGGGTTGAATCACAAAATCAGAGAAATATTTAGGTTGGAAAAGACCTTTTAAGGCCATGCCACAAACCCCTGTCCCCAAGTGCCACGTCCATGTGGCTTTTAAACCCTTCCAGGAATGGGGACTCCACCCCTGCCCAGGGCAGCTGTGCCAGGGCTGGACAACTCTTCCACTGAGGGGATTTTCCCTGGAGTCCAACCAAAACCTCCCCTGGCACAATATGAGGCCGTTATCCCTTGACCTGTTGCTCGTTACTCGCTGCCCAAGACTGAGCCACGAAAACCAGAGGAGCCAGGAGCTTCTTTGGAAAGCGTTCTGGTTTCAGATGTCCTCCCCTGTCCTTCCTTGTGCCGTGCGGGGCTGGGCCAGGAGCGGCGCAGGGCTGTAGGACACGGTGACGCTCTTCTCTAGACACCAGCTGGGGAACCTGGCTGAGTTTCCAGCTCAGCAGCTGTCTGCCAGGCCCCCGGACTGATGTTGAGGGTGTGGTGAAGGAGCTGCAGGCACATGAGGCCTGGCAGGGGAGGTGTTCCCCACGCCTGGGAGCGCGGGGTCACTGGGGCAGCTCCAGTCCTTCACCTGGAGGCTGAGCAGCCCCGCTGGCAGATCCCTGCCGGTGCCAGCGCTCAGAGACTGAGCCGTGCCCCCAGAGCAGCACTGTCCCAGCCTGCCCGGGCCGCCCCAAGCCCTCTCCTCCCTCCTGCTGCCCAGCTCTGGGCCCCCAGGCCCCCCTTGCTCCTGGCAATGTCAGTGACGGTGCCCTGTGTACCTCACTGTGCGCAGCAAACGATGAGCGAGGCCAGCAAAGAGGTTTTCTCTGCTCGAGAGGGGGGGAGATGTGGGGAATGGATTTGTAGAGGATTCCCAAAGCCTGACAGAAGGCTCACACAGTCTTGTACAAGTGTGTGCAAACTCTGAGATAAAGGTGCTGACTGAGAAATGCCATGGGACAGGACAGAGAGTGCGGAGAGAGAAATGGAACTGGGCAGGGTGATGGTACTCAATTTATTTAATCCATTTAGCCAGCTCAGTTAATGATTAATCAGTCTAGGGAAAGTCTAATGACAGGTTCATAGTAACAGCAAAAGCACTTTATCCTCACAGCGGCATAAAATGAAAACATAAAGGAGAATCAGAAGAGACATTATCCATGGGAAATCAGACCTCAGCAGAAACAAGAGCGAAATCTACACAAATGTTCAGAGGAAGATGTGAGGCAGTTAAGTATTTAAACCACATAATATTCATTAGAAAAGTAAGTTCAACAATACATTGAAAGTCATTGGGAAGAACAGAAAACGCTTCCCCTGGCAGTGGGAGGAAGAGGTTTCTGAGGAATTCGAGGCAGGATGTGGTTGCAGGAAAATGTGTGAGAGCAAATCCCCACAGAGCCCTGCCACTCTTCCTCTTTCTCCTGCTGCCCCTGTACTTCAGACACAGCTCTGCCCCCCGGGGCTCCTGCTCAGAGCCCCCGGGAGTGAGGGCTCGTGGGTGAAACCACGGCAGCACGGTGCAGCCGCAGCAGCCCTGGCAGCAAACTCATCTCCACAGTGCCCATCTGGGAGAAAGCAACAGCCTTTGGGTCACCAGGGGCTTCAAACTCAGCAGTTTTCCTTTGGAATGAGAATGAAATTACAGCCTCAAAAAATAAAGGATGGGGGAGTGAACTGCATCAATGGAAAAGTCATGATTTCCAAAATACTCCATACACAGAGAAAACTTCTTTCACTTGAGTTTTCAGGCTGGAGGTTTTATTTGATGTCTCCTTCAAACCAAACCATCTGGCTTTTCCAAAACGTTTGTTATCATGGATAGCATTATTTTCAAGATTAATGAGTTTAACTTCCTGAAACCTGCCCTGCACATTTTCCTGCTCAGCCCCTCATCCTGTCTTTCCTGTGCTGGTCCTCAGCTCCGGGAAAATGTCTCCATCCAGGTGGGCTCCAGCAGCTCCTCCAGCACAGAGCCTGAGCAGCGCTGGCCGTGCACAGGGGCGCTTCCCACGGTGGCCCCATCGCCCCCCTGCCCCGGGGTCTCACCCACCGCACTGGGGGCTGCAGGGCGCCAGGGACAAAGCCAGGGGAAAGCCTGAGGCAGGTCGGGGAGCAGGTGACACGGGGGGAGGAGGTGACACTGAGAGCAGGTGACACAGGGAGAGCAGGTGACACACAGAGAGCAGGTGACACAGGGAGAGCAGGTGACACACAGAAAGCAGGTGACACAAGGAGAACAGGTGACACAGGGAGAGCAGGTGATACACAGAAAGCAGGTGACACAAGGAGAACAGGTGGCACAGGGAGAACAGGTGACACTGAGAGCAGGTGACACAGGGAGAACAGGTGACACAGGGAGAGCAGGTGACACAGGGAGAACAGGTGACACTGAGAGCAGGTGACACAGGGGGAGGAGGTGACACAGGGAGAGCAGGTGACACAGGGAGAACAGGTGACACAGGGAGAGCAGGTGACACTGAGAGCAGGTGACACATGGAGAACAGGTGACACAGGGAGAGCAGGTGACACACAGAGAGCAGGTGACACAGGGAGAGCAGGTGACACACAGAGAGCAGGTGACACAGGGAGAGCAGGTGACATAGGGAGAACAGGTGACACTGAGAGCAGGTGACACAGAGAGTGGGTGACACACAGAGAGCAGGTGACACAGGGAGAGCAGGTGACACACAGAGAGCAGGTGACACACAGAGAGCAGGTGACACAGGGAGAGCAGGTGACACAGGGAGAGCAGGTGACACACAGAGAGCTGGTGACACAAGGAGAACAGGTGACACAGGGAGAGCAGGTGACACAGGGGGAGGAGGTGACACATGGAGAACAGATGACACAGGGGGAGGAGGTGACACAGGGGGAGGAGGTGACACAGGGAGAACAGGTGACACTGAGAGAACAGGTGACACATGGAGAGCAGGTGACACTGAGAGCAGGTGACACAGGGACAACAGGTGACACACAGAGAGCAGGTGACACAGTGGGAGGAGGTGACACAGGGGGAGGAGGTGACACACAGAGAGCAGGTGACACAGGGAGAGCAGGTGACACACAGAGAGCAGGTGACACAGAGAGCAGGTGACACAGGGAGAACAGGTGACACAGGGAGAGCAGGTGACACATGGAGAGAGAGTGACACAGGGAGAGCAGGTGACACATGGAGAGAGAGTGACACAGGGAGAGCAGGTGACACAGGGGGAGCAGGTGACACACAGAGAGCAGGTGACACAGGGAGAGCAGGTGACACAGAGAGCAGGTGACACACAGAGAGCAGGTGACACAAGGAGAGCAGGTGACACAGGGAGAGCAGGTGACACACAGAGAGCAGGTGACACAGGGTGTGTCTGCAGCTCTCTCTGCAGGGAGAGCACCTCCATCCGCTGCTCATGCACAAATGGCCTTCAGGAAACACAGCAGCTGTGGCCAGCGGGGTTTTCTCCTTGCTCCCTGCCATGGTTCACTCCCAACAGCGTGGAGCAACTGCAGCAGCGTGGTGTCTGCCAAACAAAACACTTTGTGCCCCGAGAGGAGAAGGATCGTATCCTTTGTGAGCAGAGCTTCCGTCTCGGCCAAACATCCAGGATTTGGGTCTCCATGCACGTACTTTGGGGCTCTACACGGACTCGGGGAAAGTTGTTTATGTATGCATGCATGAAGGTACCCAATCATTGGTTTAATTAATTACCACCACGGTCTTCCCCCTCTGCCTTCGCCACACCATGTCCTCAGGGGTGTCAGCTCGGGCCCAGGGAATGCCTCTCTGCAGACCCACGCGTCCAGGAGCTCAGGCCACTCTCATGGGTGTTTTGGGTGCACTCAGAGGCAGGGAAATGGGGTGACAACTGTGTCCCCAGCAGGTGTGTCCCAGAATCTGCCAGGACTCCAGAATGGTCTTTTCCTTTTAACTAAGAAAACCATTAAGGCTGTTTGCCTTGAGCTCTGGTTAATGGACTGCGGGGATTATTTATTTATTTTTAAATGAACACACTTTATTTCCCCAAAGTGCCGCTGTTGACTTTCTCTAAGTGCTGCCATCTGGCTCCCCTGACTCAAAGGGAGAGAGAGGTAGCGTGGTAATAAATAAGAAACCAAACAAATAAACAAATAAAATTTTCCTGATTCCTTGCAATTGGAGCGTCACCCAAACACTTGTAAGGTTGTGTTAAATTCTGTAATTGTCTTGCTGGTGATTTTGAAATACACAAGAGCTGTTGTGCTGGCAGCCTGTAGCACTGATTGAAAATTACCACATCAATCTCCTGGGCCGAGGGTCTCTCCCCACCATTGTCTCTGCGCTGCTGGAGACTCCTCTCAGGGAGTGCCATTACCAGCCCAGGAATGTTCATCCTGCTTTCTATTTCCCTCCGCAGAACGGCTCGGGGCTCAGAACTGCAGCGTCACCTGGCTTTCCTTTTCCTTCTTCCCTTTGCCCCTTGCAGAGACCATTCCCCAGGCGCTCACACCAAAGGACACATCGATTTCCAGAACAAGGCGAGGCCGTCCCCAGCCGCAGCAGGGAGATGCTCAGCTGCCCTGGCAGCTCCTTGGCCAGCTGTGCCATGGCAGAGCCCTGGGGAGCCCCAGGGGCTGCTCAGGGCCGAGGAGGTCTCTGTCCCCAGGGTGAGAATGGCTCTGTCCCCAGGCTGAGAATGGCTCTGTCCCCAGGCTGAGAATGGCTCTGTCCCCAGGCCAAGGATGGCTCTGTCCCCAAGCTGTCCCCAGGCTGACCAAGAATGGCTCTGTCTCCAGGCCAAGGATGACTCTGTCCCCAGGCCGAGGATGGCTCTGCCTCCAGGCCAAGGATGGCTCTGTCCCCAGGCCAAGGGTGGCTTTGTCCCCAGGCTGTCCCAGAGCTGAGGATGGCTCTGTCCCCAGGCTGACCAGGATGGCTCTGTCCCCAGGGTGAGAATGGCTGTCCCAGAGCTGAGGATGGCTCTGTCCCCAGGCTGACCAGGATGGCTCTGTCCCCAGGCTGTCCCAGAGCAGAGGATGGCTCTGTCCCCAGGCTGACTGAGGATGGCTCTGTCCCCAGGGTGAGAATGGCTGTCCCAGAGCTGAGGATGGCTCTGTCCCCAGGCTGACCAGGATGGCTCTGTCCCCAGGCTGTCCCAGAGCTGAGGATGGCTCTGTCCCCAGGCTGACTGAGGATAGCTCTGTCCCCAGGCTGACCAGGATGGCTCTGTCCCCAGGGTGAGAATGGCTGTCCCAGAGCTGAGGATGGCTCTGTCCCCAGGCTGACCAGGATGGCTCTGTCCCCAGGCTGTCCCAGAGCAGAGGATGGCTCTGTCCCCAGGCTGACTGAGGATGGCTCTGTCCCCAGGGTGAGAATGGCTGTCCCAGAGCTGAGGATGGCTCTGTCCCCAGGCTGACCAGGATGGCTCTGTCCCCAGGCTGTCCCAGAGCTGAGGATGGCTCTGTCCCCAGGCTGACTGAGGATAGCTCTGTCCCCAGGCTGACCAGGATGGCTTTGTCCCCAGGCTGTCCCAGACCAGAGAATGGCTCTGTCCCCAGGCTGACTGAGGATGGCTCTGTCCCCAGGGTGAGAATGGCTGTCCCCAGGCTGTCCCAGGACCGAGGTCCAGCTTGTTCACCTCACCAAGCCCCTCGGCCCCCCTGCCCCAACACCAGCAGGGCTGTGCCAGGGGCAGGCGCTCCCCTTCCCAGCTCACAGCACGGAGATGACCCCGGTGGGGAGGCTGGAAATGGGTGCAGGGAGTCTGTCCAACACACTCACACACATCAGCCACGCGTGTAAGGACTACACTGAGAAACGGTTTCATTTTAGGATGAAAGCTCACTGCCTCTTCCATCCCAGGGCAGGAGTCAGAAGTCATGGAAAATGTAGGTTACAGGCAAGGATAATTGTTGTAAATTGCCAGGAAATGCTCAGATCCTTTGGGTAAGCGTGCAGCACAGGGAAGCTGGCAATCCATCACCCTCCTTCGAGCTGCAAAAGTTTCGCCCATTTTTACTGCCTGCACCGATGACAGGTAATTGTGTGAGAGGTACCTGGGAAACCAATTAGGACCAAGAGGGGCTTGGGGACACAGCGAGAGACAGCCGTGCTGCTGACAGGAGCTTCCTCTGGAAGTCAACCTGGTACCTACCTCGGCACAAGGACACGGGGACAAAAGCACCATGGTGTCCCACTCTGAAAGCTGTGGGAGCCTGGCTGTCCCTGCGGGAGAGCTCAGTGAGGGATGGAGCGATGTCACACACACACAGAGCAGGGCACAGCCCTGTCCCTGTGCTCACTGAGGGATGATGCAGTGATGTCACACACACACAGAGCAGTGCACAGCCCTGTCCCTGTGCTCACTGAGGGATGCAGCGATGTCACACACACACAGAGCAGTGCACAGCCCTGTCCCTGTGCTCACTGAGGGATGCAGTGATGTCACACACACACAGAGCAGTGCACAGCCCTGTCCCTGTGCTCAGTGAGGGATGATGCAGTGATGTCACACACACACAGAGCAGGGCACAGCCCTGTCCCTGTGCTCACTGAGGGATGCAGCGATGTCACACACACACAGAGCAGGGCACAGCCCTGTCCCTGTGCTCACTGAGGGATGCAGTGATGTCACACACACACAGAGCAGTGCACAGCCCTGTCCCTGTGCTCACTGAGGGATGCAGTGATGTCACACACACACACAGAGCAGTGCACAGCCCTGTCCCTGTGCTCAGTGAGGGATGCAGTGATGTCACACACACACAGAGCAGTGCACAGCCCTGTCCCTGTGCTCACTGAGGGATGCAGTGGTGTCACACACACAGAGCAGGGCACAGCCCTGTCCCTGTGCTCACTGAGGGATGCAGTGATGTCACACACACACAGAGCAGTGCACAGCCCTGTCCCTGTGCTCAGTGAGGGATGCAGTGATGTCACACACACACAGAGCAGGGCACAGCCCTGTCCCTGTGCTCACTGAGGGATGCAGTGATGTCACACACACACAGAGCAGTGCACAGCCCTGTCCCTGTGCTCACTGAGGGATGCAGTGATGTCACACACACACAGAGCAGGGCACAGCCCTGTCCCTGTGCTCACTGAGGGATGATGCAGTGATATCACACACACACAGAGCAGTGCACAGCCCTGTCCCTGTGCTCACTGAGGGATGATGCAGTGATGTCACACACACACAGAGCAGTGCACAGCCCTGTCCCTGTGCTCACTGAGGGATGCAGTGGTGTCACACACACACAGAGCAGTGCACAGCCCTGTCCCTGTGCTCACTGAGGGATGATGCAGTGGTGTCACACACACACAGAGCAGTGCACAGCCCTGTCCCTGTGCTCACTGAGGGATGCAGTGATGTCACACACACACAGAGCAGGGCACAGCCCTGTCCCTGTGCTCAGTGAGGGATGATGCAGTGATGTCACACACACACAGAGCAGGGCACAGCCCTGTCCCTGTGCTCACTGAGGGATGCAGTGATGTCACACACACACAGAGCAGGGCACAGCCCTGTCCCTGTGCTCACTGAGGGATGATGCAGTGATGTCACACACACACAGAGCAGGGCACAGCCCTGTCCCTGTGCTCACTGAGGGATGCAGTGGTGTCACACACACACACAGAGTGCACAGCCCTGTCCCTGTGCTCACTGAGGGATGCAGTGATGTCACACACACACAGAGCAGTGCACAGCCCTGTCCCTGTGCTCACTGAGGGATGGAGCGATGTCACACACACACAGAGCAGTGCACAGCCCTGTCCCTGTGCTCACTGAGGGATGATGCAGTGATGTCACACACACACAGAGCAGGGCACAGCCCTGTCCCTGTGCTCACTGAGGGATGCAGTGGTGTCACACACACACACAGAGTGCACAGCCCTGTCCCTGTGCTCACTGAGGGATGCAGTGATGTCACACACACACAGAGCAGTGCACAGCCCTGTCCCTGTGCTCACTGAGGGATGCAGTGATGTCACACACACACAGAGCAGTGCACAGCCCTGTCCCTGTGCTCACTGAGGGATGCAGTGATGTCACACACACACAGAGCAGTGCACAGCCCTGCTGTCCCAGCCTCTGGAGCTCCAGGGACTCCAGACAGCTCCTGAACAAAGCCACATGGACCTCCCTTCTGCTGCTCATGGCCTGCAATAAAGCTGGAAGACAAACTGCCCCTGGATGCAAACACAGTGGCTGCTGGCTGCTGCAGCTGTGTTTGGCATCTGCAGGCAGCACTGGGTGAGAGGACAGCCCCTGGCAGGGCTGGGAAGGGTGGCAGAGGGGCCGGAGGGGAGCCAGGAGCTGCGGCTGGTGGGCACAGAGGTGTCCCCACAGCTGCTCTGCCTGGCCTGTCCCTCCCCTCCCTGCACGCAGCTGGCACAGCCCCTGTGCTCCAGCAGAGCCCTTCTCCGGTGTCTCCCGCCCTGGGTGCAGTGCCCAGGGCAGCAGGCGCTCCCTGGCACCCCTTGCCCCGCTCCCGTTCCTTCTCCTTCCTCCCACCCACTCCTGTTCTCCTACACTGCGGTGGGACTGGAGCTGGCTCTGCCCTGCCTGGGCTGCTGCCCTGGGGAGCCCCACGTGCTCACAGATGTTAGCCTGAGCTGTTCTCTGATCCAGGACAGCTCCTTCTGGAGACACCGCGCCCACCCCCAGAAAAGCCTTCCTAGTTAATTTCTTGCCCGCTGAGAGTATCGGTGTCTTTAATCGGACACAAATCTTCCTTGAGGAAAAGCCATTTCACGGTTGAGGACATTTCACAACAAGACCTAAACAAGGAAATCACTTAATTGATGATACAAGCTGTATATCCAGCAAGGAATTGTGTCTCAGGAGATACCAGCACTTTTTGTATCTGAACCAGTGACCTAAGAGCTTGCTGTTGTGTTAGAGGAAAATCCTCCATGGAAGCAGAACCTCTGCCCAGCGCTGAGCCACAGCACAGCCTCGGAGGCTGCTGTTCCCATAAATCCAGCCCCTCAGCTCTGGCACTGCAAATCAAATAACGACAGCAAAAGTAAAGTAAAAATTTCCCCATCGCTTCACTCTTCTGTAGGGCAGGTAAACAAAGCTTTACAGTTTGTCAGAAGCATCATAAAGTCCTCTTCAAGCTGTCCGGGAGTGCCACTCGTTAAACCATCAGCTGAGATTGCTCTGGAGCCTCCACTCTGCCTCATCACGCTGCTCTGCGTCCTGTGGCCACGGCTGTGTGCTCAGCAGGGGCCAGGACCACACGGCCCAAAACTTACAGCCAGACACTTTGGGGCTTCGATGTGCCCATCTGGGGTGTGAGTGCGCGGCTTCCTCCCCCAGCGATCGCACAAATAAGGGGCAGAAATCCTGCTTCTGCTCTGTTCTGCTCGAAAGGGGGTTGGTTGGTGATCTTTGGCACTTCCAGTGCAATATTCCTGCCATTTCCCAGTGATGAAATGAAGCCCAGCACAGCGAGCTCAGCACTTCCTGCCCCAGCAGCCCTAGCACAGAGGTGCTCCTGCAAACCCTCGCCCCAGCCACCTGAGCCCGCACACATTCCTTAAAGAAATTCCAAGTGTTCCTATGAGGACTTTCTGCTTCTTTTCTTCTTTTCCTGGCGGTGGTTATGAACCCCCCCACACCGACTGCTTTTGCACAGATCCTCAGACGCTCCCACGAGCACCCACAGGCGCAGCTCCCTGCGTGCTCCCACCCTGGCTATGGCTGAGCGCTGAGTTCCCGCTGCTGGAGCAGCTTTCCCTCCCGGCTCCCCTCCAGGGTGGGAGGCTGTGGGTGGCAGAGCAGAGCCCCGTGGGCTGTGGGATGGGGTAGGAGGGTGGGGACCCGGGGGCAGAGCTGAGCCCGGGGTGCTGCTGCAGGGTGCTGAGGTGCAGTGGATCTGCTGGCAGGCACAGGAATGTTTTTCCCTCAGGTTGTCTCTTAACTACTTTCAATTCTTCATCTCCTCCTGGTCTCAGGCAATATTTGGAGGCTATTACAGCAAGTCAAGGAGTGAAATCACCCTGTCCCTGCTCCCTGCATTGGGTATGGACAGAGCAGAGCTGCCCAGGCTCCTTCTCCAGAGGTGCTGCTCACCAGGAGCCCATTCCCAGCATTTCTGGTGAGGATCACTCAACCCCAGCACAGCCTTTTGGAGGTTCCCGCACTCACCCACGGTGCTGTGCACAGAGCACTGGGGCTCTTTCCTGTGCTCCATGAGCCAAGGCCCTGCACTGGGGATCCCCTGGCCGTGAGCGAACTGTTGGACCAACATCAGCCCTCCCTGGGCAGGGAAATACAAACCTTATCTTCAGGCTTCTGGGACAAATTACAGCGATATTCTGACTTGCTGTACAGCAGCAGTGGCTGTTTGTCCTCACTCCTTACTGATTGCAAGGATTCAAATTAAATGGAATAGTTGCAACAATTCACCAATAGCTTATTAATCTCACATAGAAATATCTGCAAATAAAATGTAAATGTGCGATTTTGCTATTCTTATTTCCATGTGAAAGAATCTGTCACAGTCTTTTCACAGATTGCATAGATTATTCCACATTTTCTCTTCCTCTTGATAGCCACGCCATGCAATAAGCCGTGCAGGATTGTTTGCTCACTTGCACATTTTGCCATCACTTTTTAAATCAGTGTTTCTTAGAAATGCTTTTTCATGCTCTATAACCTCATCCATGCAGCCTTATCTTCAAACAAAGTACAAGCCAGAGGTAAAACACGCGTGATCTTCACCTTTACAAGGAGATTAAAGCCCGTGGCTATTTTTTAACCTTTTAGTTTTGTGCTGTGCTCTTTTTCACCATAAACACTTGCTCGAGCACGGTAGTAATGGGCCCGTCTCCGGAGAGACAGGAGAAGGATTGCCCTGAGCTACACACGGCCTTGCAGGAGGAGATGGGATTTTAAGCCCCGAGGACTGAAAGCATTTTTACTCCACGTTACAGAGGGAGAGATCCAGTGCTCTGCCCGGGCCTCTGACCTTCAGAGACATGCCGGGCACACAGCAGTTACACACTGAAATGCTCTTTATCAGCCAGTTTCCATAGTCTAATATTCCATCAACCCTCAGAGAGCCCCACTTAAATTGATTAAAAGTCTCTTCGCCATCAAAGCAGGAGGAGGAGTAGGGGCAGGAATCAGTAAACAAGGGGCAGTGACTCATTTCCATTGAAGTCTCCGGCTCCGGTGTCCCCACAGCACAGGCTCCTGCCAGGAGCTGCGGAGCCGTGCAGGAAGCAGCAACGCAGCCTTGGGCAGAGGAGAGTGGGTGGGGGCGGATGGACAGAGCGGGCTGGACAGAGGGCCAGCTCCCCGAGCCGTCAGCACCCGTGGGGACGCCCACGGCACGTGTCAGAGCCCCAGGACAGGGTAGGGAGGGGACCCTGGGTGACCCAGGCGGGGAGGGGACCCCAGGAACCCCGGGAATGGCTGGAGTGGCCCTGGCACAGAGCAGGATGAACACCGGTGGGCACGGACACGGGGAGGTGGAGCCCGGTGGGGATGGTCCCTTGTCACCTCTCACCCCAGCCGGGGGATGTTACCCTGGTTTTTCTGAGTTTCTTCTGATTTTCATAAATGGAGTCAGATCTTTTAGTTACTGTACAATATTAGAGCAGTTTTCTGCCTTTCTCACAGATGTAACATAAACAAATCCTTTGTTTTTCATTCTCTGTCCTTTGTTTGCATATTTCTAACCTGAAAACAATTGTAACTGACAGTTGGTCTGGCCACTGAGGCTGAGGGGTGGAAACCCCAAAAAGCCAATCTTCTGCTAGACCCACAAATGTATAAAAAGTAAAAAAATAAACAAGGGGGTTCTTCTTCTCTCCGCTCTTTCAGCTGGGAGCTGGATCAGAAGAACCTCTGTGAAAATCTCTTGTCTGCGTGTGACTGCTTTGTGTGTCTCGGTGACAGGGGGAGGTTCGCACAGCCCAGGACACGGCTCAGCAGACACGGCAGCCCTGCCCCGTGTTCCCTGCTCCAGCAGCAGGCACAGGGAACCTCGTGTACCTCCTGTCCCCTCCTGCATTTCTGCTCTGGGCCCCAGTGACCGTGGCCAGCTCCCCAGGCGAGCTGCCTGTCTGCAGCACGGGCGGTGACACCCCCGTGTCACCACCCCTCAGGGTGCTGGCCTGTGCTCCCTCGCAGGTGACAACTCCGTCCCTGCATCACCGTCCTCACAGGAGATTCCCAGCTGCTTGTGGAGGGGCTCAGGACGTTCTGGGGGTGACGATGTGAGATTTTTTTTTATTTTTTTTTTTATGACACAGATTTCTCTGAGCTTTTTCTCGATGTCTCGAGTTCAATAGGAAAGGATAACATTCATGCAGAAGGATGAGACAGGAGAGGAGAGGCAGAGGTTCTGGGGCACGGGTGTCCCTGCAGAGCCGCGAGCGCGGCCGTGCCCCCAGCAGCAGCCCCGAGCAGGGAGGCCGATCTGCCCAGCTCCAGCACCGCATCCAGCGCTGCCCACTGCTTCCAAAGACAGCCCTGCCTGTCCTGGGGGTTTGCCTCCTCAGGGCAATGCGTTTCTATTCCAGAGCTGCACTGGAGGCAAGGGGACCCGGCGTCCTGGCTGCACAGGCGATGGATTTTTCCGTTCGTTTTGAGTCCATGTGATAATTGGGAGCCCCGAGGCTGCAGTGCCACTGTCAGAGGACTGTGCAACCTCCACATGGCCGAGTCAGCCCGGACAGCCACTGAGCAGGAGCAGCTCGGGAGATCTCATCCATGAGTTGTTTGTGTGGAGCTGCCCCGTGTGATCTGCCTGCCCCGGGGGCAGGGACCAGGGCGGGATCTGTCTGACATCACGGGAAATCAGAGAATCCAAGAATGGCTTGGCTTGGAAGGGACCTTCAAGACCACCTCATCCCACCTCCTGCCACGGCAGGGACACCTCCCACTGTCCCAGGCTGCTCCAAGCCCCAATGTCCAGCCTGGCCTGGGACAATGCCAGGGATCCAGGGACAGCCACAGCTGCTCTGGGCACCTGTGCCAGGGCCTGCCAGGGAGGAATTCTGTCCCAATCTCCCACCCAGCCCTGCCCTCTGGCAGTGGGAGCCATTCCCTGTGTCCTGTCCCTCCATCCCTTGTCCCCAGCACCTCTCCAGCTCTCCTGGAGCCCCTCCAGGCCCTGCCAGGGGCTCTGAGCTCTCCCCAGAGACTTTCATGCAAAGTGCTCCGGTTTGCTCAGCTCTTTATCACTGTCTGCCTGTTTGGTACACCTTTCAGAAACCATCCTAATAACCATGCAAGCAAATTATCAATATACTGAACATCTCAGTGAAAACATTAATGAGTGGGAATACCCTAATTTATTTTTAATTTGTCACTAAACCATATAACCCTGAACTGAGTATGGGTAGAAGAAGCCTCAGTAAAAGCAAGAGTGCAGGGGTTTTACCCAGTGTTGACTCAAACTACTCTTCTGTTTTCACAGTTTGTAGTAAACACAAACAGCCCACTAATGATGAATAAAAATATCACCTGCAATACAGTAAGTTTTTGTTTTCAATATGAAGGTCTTAAATATCACTTTATTCTCCTGTGTTCTGGGTACTTTCTCACTGTTGGCTGCCTTTGAAACACCGAGGAAAAATGTACTTTAAAGAGCAAATCATCATTCTTTCCTTTGCAACGAGGGCTGTGTGTACTCGGGGCAGCGAGTGTCACTTCACTGTCACATGGATTCTCCAGTGGAGAGGGTTTCCCTCCGGCAGGAGCCCAGTGGAGGCGCTTTGGTTGTTGCAGAGATTGGCAGCGGGGACAGTGGCACTGAGCTCACCTGCCAGACATTTCAGGGGGATGGGGACAGGGAGGCAGGCACAGCCCAGGCAGGGTCACGGGCTGGAAGAGGACAGGGTCAGATGGGATATTGGGAATTAGGAATTCCTGGCTGGGAGGGTGGGCAGGGGCTGGGCTGGAATTCCCAGAGCAGCTGTGGCTGCCCCTGGATCCCTGGCAGTGCCCAAGGCCAGCTTGGACATGGGGCTTGGAGCAGCCTGGGACAGTGGGAGGTGTCCCTGCCATGGCTGGGGTGGCTCTGGCTGGGATTTCGGGTCCTTTCCCAGCCCAAGCAGCCTGGGATTCAATGGGCAGGGCCAGAACAGGCAGGGCTGGGCCCCGGCCAAGGGGTCTCACAACAGGCAGGCTGGGCTCACCTGAACAGTAAATAACATTTTTGAGCAGTATGAGGAGGAAGATGGCTGATTTCAGGAGAGTGAAGAGCTGCAGGGGATTTCAGAGAAGCAAATGCATCATTCCTGCGATGGCGCAGCATTAATAGGTTAATAATTAATTAATAAGCATAAGAGGTTTCTGTTACTGCTCTTTTGGATTTGATTACTCTGGGTTATCTGGACGCTAGCTGCGGGTTCGCAGCGGTCCTGAGATTGCTTTTAGGGAGGTGGAGAAGGCAGGAAGGACTCACACTGTTCTTTCAGGACGGCAGAAGGCTCCAGGAGCCGCCCGGGCTCTGCAGGAGCTCTCGGTGTGCTGTAGGCTCGATGCAATTAAGGCAGAAATTGGCACACATCTCCCGGGCTTTCTGCCGCACACCCTCAGCAGCCACGGCCCGGGCGCTCACTCCTGCTTCAGACGCTGCTCCTCTCTGGCCGCATGGAAGCCGCGGCTGCTTTCGGCGACATCTGGGTAAAACTCGCCCTTTTCACTCCCTTTTGGGGAGGAGCAGCGAAAAGAAAGCCCGCACAGGGGTGATGAGTGATCAGGTACTGGCACCGAAGGACTCTCTCCTTCCCAAGGAGCTTGCGCTCCGCCCGTCCTTCAAAGCAGGAGCGAGCTGACCTTTTTCAGTGCTAAAATGGTATTTGTGTTCTTTGACCTTGCGAATCGTTCGGCACAAAGGCTGTTTGCAGACACTTGTTTTAATTTAAATCTCCTTTTAAAAGGGTTTCTTGAGCACATGCTGAAGAGCTTCATTTGGGTTTCTCTTTCATCTTTTCTGCTCTCCACAATTCTCTCTAAATCCTCTGGGATTTAATTAGCAGCTGGGAAACTCCGGGAGCCTCCTGCCTCCTTGCAGTGCCTCCAGAAGTGACCCGGTGCTGTGCAGCCCTCGTCTCTCCTCTGAATAACTCCTCAGGCTCTGTAGGGCAGGCCAGGACTTCAAATGAATATTGCAGCCTGATTTTCCTGACCTTGTCGGGCTCAGGTGGAAACCCTACACACCAGAAACCGGCACCTACATCAGCTTAGTCAGCTGGGCCTGTAGTGACAGATTTGGAAGCAATATTTACCTGTACAGATATAAACACTGAAATAAATGCTAATTTTTATCTTTAGCTAAGAGTGCTTAGATACATTCTTGTCAAAACATTTTATTCCTTGAAGATATTTCCTGCTAATTCTTAGCAAGATTCACATAAATCTAACACAACTGAAGTGTTTTTGCAGTTTGTTATATTTGTAATTAAATCCTGAGCCTCCTCTGTTCCTTCAGTGAATTGCCAGGCGTGACCTAGAGCGTGAAACCGTCCCCGGTGTGTGTCAGGGACAGAGCCGGGGGCTGGGACGAAGTTGTGCTGTCAAATTCACAGCGGCAAACACCGAAGGTGACTCGCACACCTGGGAGCGGCATCCAGCAGCGAGGCTGCACAGCTGGGCACAGCTGGGCACGGCTGGAGGGAGCAGGTTACCAAAGACACAGCCACACTTCATTACACCGGGAATACTACAGGTGGAAAAGACCTCCTCAATCTCCCTGGAACAAGCCTAATTAAGCGCAGTTTTCCGTTAGATCACAGCGATCGCTGCCCCAGCGCTGGGAAAAGCAATTAACTCCTCCGAAGTTCAAATGTGGCCGAGTCGCATCGACGAAGGCAGCGTTAACAAATGTTGGGGCTGTGCAGCGGGAGGAGCAGCTGAGGTCAAACCCGTCAGTGTCCCAGCAGCACAAACCCCGACCGCTGCCCAGCCCGTGTTCCACGCACACATTTTAAATACCTCATTGTCCCTCAGCTGAAGAGAGGGGTCGGCCGTGCAGTGGTGCTCCTCGAGTGTCAGGTGGAGGAGCTCAGGTCAGATTTGGCAAAACTACACTGATGTCTCTCACAAAAATTATCATCGGGTTCCACGATCGTTTTGGATGACATTCGTGTAAAACCACGCGACGTTGCACGCAGCACGGAGGAAGATGTACAGATGTGTCAAATGTACCTTTCAGAGGGTTTGTGAGAGCTGACCCCGAGAGTGGCTGTGGAGCTCTGGCAGGAAGATGTACAGACATCTCAAAGGTACCGTTCAGAGGGTTTGTGAGAGCTGACCCCGAGAGCGGCTGTGGAGCTCTGGCAGGAAGATGTACAGATATCTCAAATGTACCGTTCAGAGGGTTTGTGAGAGCTGACCCCGAGGGTGGCTGTGGAGCTCTGGCAGGAAGATGTACAGATATCTCAAATGTACCGTTCAGAGGGTTTGTGAGAGCTGACCCCGGGAGTGGCTGTGGAGCTCTGGCAGGAAGGTGTACAGACATCTCAAATGTACCGTTCAGAGGGTTTGTGAGAGCTGACCCCGAGAGCGGCTGTGGAGCTCTGGCACAGGTGAGAGCAAGGGAAGTGTGTCAGCGTTGCACCGCAGAGCACACGGGGCAGAGATGGCTCGGATCATTACAGACCTGCCAGTCCAGCATCACGGAAACGGAGCGGGTGCTGTGCAGTTAATCCAGAGACAGCTGTGAGAATAGGATACAGGGCCGGTTTGACAGAATAATTTCCTTCCTTTTGGACAAGATTCCAGTTTTCAGTCCCACAGGGTGCTCAAGGAAAGTCCAGCAGCCCCCAGCAGCTGGGCCAGCCTCAGGGAGGGTGCGGGAGCCTGGGGAAGCTCTGCGGGAACAGGAGCTGGAAGAGCCATAAACAGGGTCAAAGGCACCTCCTGGCAGAACTGCTGCTGGGAGAGAGAAGGGGAGATGGGACACTCAGGGGACACCTCCCAAGGGAGCCAAAATGTGCAGAAAGGGAATTTTCGTAGAACCACAGAATCCCAGAGTGGTTTGGGTTGGAAGGGACCTTACAGCTCCTCCCTTTCCACCCCCTACCCTGGACAGGGACACCTTCTGCTATTCCAGGGTTCTCCAAGCCCTGTCCAGCCTGGCCCTGAGCACTTCCAGGGGTGGGGAGTGCTCAGCTGCTGGTGTGGAGGGGCCCAGCGAGGGCAGCCCGGCTGCTGCTGGAAGCTGAGGCGCTGCTCTCACGGGCTGGACAGGAGTCACTAAGGACCTGACAAACTCAATGTGGGCCTGGGGACTTTGGAATCAGGATGAGATCGATTTTGCTGCTGTTCAGCATTCTCTAAGTCAGACAGGAGCGTGCTGAAGGAGCTCTCGAGGCCTCTGTTGGGAGGAAAGCATCACCAGTCCCCTCTGGCTCTGTAACATGCAAATCCCTTAATCTGTGGATAAAGCCCAGGCAGTGAGTCTGAGCAGTTACAAGCCAAGTAGACACCAAATTATTGCGCTTTAATTGAGAATGAGGAAAAGCATGGTTATTAGGAGACTTAATCCTGACTTTGCGAAGAGCAATAGAGAGCGTCAAGATGAGACAACTGCTCTTCCCAGCACAGGCCATTTGCAGGCATCTACACACAGGGGATGAGGGACACTCAAAGAGAACCACGGGCACCTTCCTCAGCCAAATCCAGTGGCTGCCTGTGGGAAACAAGGAGAGACTGTGGATTAAAAGGAATGGTTTCTGAAGAACCGAGGTGATGGCAGAGCTGCCTCGACACGAGGGAAGGGAGCGAAGGGACCAGCACAGGCTGAGCAGCAGCTCCTTTGGACTGGCCTGCACCTGATGCTCCTGGGAACACCTGTCTGCTGAGAACAGCACAAAAACTCCTGCCACTGGTGGTCTCCAACAGCCCACCCTGCCTGAGGAGGGGCCAGGGACTGACATCCCTGCCCCTGTGGGGGCACCTCTAGAGCCATCCCCCAAGGCACACGAGGGGCTCCTGAGCTTCAGCTGTCAGTGACAAGCAAAACTGCTGCTTTAAAACAGAGGAGAGAGGAGCAAGTAAGAAATGGGATTAGACTTTCGAATGGCGTGAGTCTGTAGGAAAAGAGTACCTAAGATTTTAATTATTATTATCATCATTCTTACTAAAAAATAAACCCGGACTGCAACATGCTCTTTACTTCTTGTGCCAGTGGCAGATGTGTTCAGCATCAGGAGTGTTTCAGGCCCTCGCTGTCCCATGAAGGGTTTGTCTGGACAAACGGTGATGGAGCCCAGAGGGACGCAGTGCAGCCCGTGGACCGGTGATCCCAGCTCGGGGGGAGCCATCAGCAGCCAACAGCCCGAGGGAATGTCCTTCAGCTCCCTCACACACCTGTATTCTCCTAGCTGACTCCACCTGCAAAGCTCCCAGCACAGCCCCTATCCCTCTGTGTCCTGCAGCAAATCTGACAGGAGTCAGCCGAGCTCACCGGGAACCCAGCACCCACCCGAGGGTGCCCGGCCCATGGGCAGCCAGGTGAGCGTGGCACAGCCCCAGCCCATCCCTGAGCCCAGGGCCAGCAGCTCCCTCTGCTCCCCAGAGCAGCCAGGTGAGCGTGGCACAGCTCCAGTCCATCCCTGAGCCCAGGGCCAGCAGCTCCCTCTGCTCCCTGCAGCAGCCAGGTGAGCGTGGCACAGCCCCAGCCCACCCCTGAGCCCAGGGCCAGCAGCTCCCTCTGCTCCCTGCAGCAGCCAGGTGAGCGTGGCACAGCCCCAGCCTGTCCCTGAGCCCAGGGCCAGCAGCTCCCTCTGCTCCCCAGAGCAGCCAGGTGAGCGTGGCACAGCTCCAGTCCATCCCTGAGCCCAGGGCCAGCAGCTCCCTCTGCTCCCTGCAGCAGCCAGGTGAGCGTGGCACAGCCCCAGCCCACCCTGAGCCCAGGGCCAGCAGCTCCCTCTGCTCCCTGCAGCAGCCAGGTGAGCGTGGCACAGCCCCAGCCTGTCCCTGAGCCCAGGGCCAGCAGCTCCCTCTGCTCCCCAGAGCAGCCAGGTGAGCGTGGCACTGCCCCAGACCATTCCTGAGCCCAGGGCCAGCAGCCACCTCTGCTCCCTGCAGCAGCCAGGTGAGCGTGGCACAGCCCCAGCCCATCCCTGAGCCCAGGGCCAGCAGCTCCCTCTGCTCCCTGCAGCAGCCAGGTGAGCGTGGCACAGCCCCAGCCTGTCCCTGAGCCCAGGGCCAGCAGCTCCCTCTGCTCCCTGCAGCAGCCAGGTGAGCGTGGCACAGCCTGGGCAGCCCCAGCCCACCCCTGAGCCCAGGGCCAGCAGCTCCCTCTGCTCCCTGCAGCAGCCAGGTGAGCGTGGCACAGCCCCAGCCTGTCCCTGAGCCCAGGGCCAGCAGCTCCCTCTGCTCCCCACAGCAGCCAGGTGAGTGTGGCACAGCCCCAGCCCGTCCCTGAGCCCAGGGCCAGCAGCTCCCTCTGCTCCCTGCAGCAGCCAGGTGAGCATGGCACAGCCCCAGCCCATCCCTGAGCCCAGGGCCAGCAGCTCCCTCTGCTCCCTGCAGCAGCCAGGTGAGCGTGGCACAGCCTGGGCAGCCCCAGCCCATCCCTGAGCCCAGGGCCAGCAGCCCCCTCTGCTCCCTGCAGCAGCCAGGTGAGCGTGGCACAGCCCCAGCCTGTCCCTGAGCCCAGGGCCAGCAGCTCCCTCTGCCCCTCAGAGCAGCCAGGTGAGCGTGGCACAGCCCCAGCCCACCCCTGAGCTCAGGGCCAGCAGCTCCCTCTGCTCCCCACAGCAGCCAGGTGAGCGTGGCACAGCCCCAGCCCACCCCTGAGCCCAGGGCCAGCAGCTCCCTCTGCCCCTCAGAGCAGCCAGGTGAGCGTGGCACAGCCCCAGCCCATCCCTGAGCCCAGGGCCAGCAGCTCCCTCTGCCCCTCAGAGCAGCCAGGTGAGCGTGGCACAGCCCCAGCCCACCCCTGAGCTCAGGGCCAGCAGCTCCCTCTGCTCCCCACAGCAGCCAGGTGAGCGTGGCACAGCCCCAGCCCACCCCTGAGCCCAGGGCCAGCAGCTCCCTCTGCTCCTGTCCACTCACAGTTCACACGGCATCGTTTGGTATTCCGAGAGAATTCCACTGGGAAAAGCAGAACCCCTTCCTTTCAGAGTATTACTGGGGTGAGAGGTTGCATATAGGAGGCTTTCTGGTGGCCTGGGATGTTTTAGGGGGTGAAAATTCCCGGCAGCAAAGTATTTTTCAAGAAGAAGCACTTTGTTTCCATGGCGTGCTTTTTCTATTCCATCCCCAAACAACGACTCCCTGCTCCACGGCTCCACAGGACAAGGCCACGGTGAGGGCTCAGCTTGGCTCACAGCCCGGATTTGGGCAGGAGTCTCCCTTTTCCCAGCCAAGCACTGCCCACGGGACGCAGCTTCCCAGACTGCTGGCTGGTGAGTGGGCTTTTTTCAGAGGGGAGCTGAAAGCTCTGGATTTTGTTCCACAAGAAGGGAAAGCTAACACGGCCCATCCCTGTTACCCTGGTTTTTCTGAGTTTCTTCATTAGCCTTTTGATTTTCATAAATGGAGTCAGATCTTTTAGTTACTGTACAATATTAGAGCAGTTTTTCTACCTTTCTCACAGATATGATATAAACAAATCCTTTGTTTTTCATTCTCTGTCCTTTGTTTGCATATTTCTAACCTGAAAACAATTGTAACTGACAGCTGGTCTGGCCACTGAGGCTGAGGGGTGGAAACCCCAAAAAGCCAATCTTCTGCTAGACCCACAAATGTATAAAAAGTAAAAAAAATAAACAAAGGGGCTCTCTTCTCTCCGCTCTCTCAGCTGGGAGCTGGATCAGAAGAACCTCTGCGAAAATCTCTTGTCTGCGTGTGACTGCTTTGTGTGTCTCGGTGACACATCCCTGCCCCTGGAAGAAAACAAGCAGCGCTGCACTTTTCTTTCCAGCAGCACTGAGCAGAAATTCAGTCAGGAGAAATGCAAGTGAAGCATGGGAAGCGTCGGGAGCAGAAAATCTCCTTTCCTTCCTCCCTCAGGCCCACAGCAGGAATTCCCATCCTCACAGCGCTCCCTGATGCGGGTGCAGGATGTCAGGGCCCCCAGTGGCACGGCTTTGTGCCCTCCTACAGGACACTGATTTCCCAGTTCCCAGTGTTAAGGCAATCCTCTGGAATTGCAGGCTGAGGTCAGAAGTTTTCTGCTTGGATTTCTGCTCACATGGTGGAGGTCCCTTTCTGCGGGGACTGGTCCGACAGCCGCCTGTCCCGCGGGCAGAAGGATGGACGCTGGGCTCTGCCCGAAGCAGCGGGGTCCTGAAGGGCTTTGTGCCGCTGCGAAGCGCTGCCGAGCTCCGGGCAGGGAGCTCAGCCGGCGGCTGGGAGGAGGCACGGGGCGATGCCGTGCCCAGCCCCTCCGCCGTGCCCGCTGCCCTCCCGCCTGTTCCCAGGACACGCGAGCCTCTCTGCAGAGCAGGGTCTATTTCCGGCACCGCAATCGAGACAGCTCTTAATCACGTCTAAGCACCGTAATTAAGATCTGACCTGATAAACAACAGCTATGGCGGGAGCCCGATTCTCAGGGCTGTTTATTTCGCTTGAGGTGTGGGCGTCTGCTTCGATTTTTGTTCATTTTCATAGAATCACAAAGCCTCAGGATGTGCTGAGTTGGATGGGACCCACGAGGACCACGCAGGGCACCCAAGGACAGTTCTGCAGCAGTGTGTCACCGTCATCCCTCGGTGTCCCAGCGGAGCACAGCATCCCCGACAGGACTAGCCAGCTCGCTGCTGCTGGCAGAAAGTTAATTAATCCTGTTTCACAGAGCTGGGCCGCTGGAGCCTCAGTGAAGCGGCCGCAGAATTGCTATAACCAGAATTTCTTCTTATTACAGCCCTGGAGTAATGAAAATATAATTACTTCACTTGCAGCAAACCTGGGTTCCCAGCAGCCTAGGTGGGAAGGCTTTCGTTCCAGCTGTGCTCCTCGGGCAGCGGAGGCAGCCCCCGGACAGGGCTCTGACAGCTCGCCGTGTGTCCCGGGGGGCTGAGCTCAGCTCACCTCAGCAGCAGCTGCTTCTATCACTGACCAAACTTCAAACAACCGTTCCTCTGTACGCCTCAGTAAGAGTCTGAGCTCCCAGGCCCCAGCTCCAGGATCACCACCTGCCCTCCCACCCTTCCTGCCCCGGCAGCTGCCCCTCCTTCTGCACACAGGAGTCACGGAGGGAGCCGCCTGTGCCTCTGGGGAAGGCAAACGGCACCATGGCACAGGCGGGCCCGGGCCCTGGGGCAGGGCAGGGCACGGCCACGCATCCGTCCACACATCCCCACACACATCCACACACATCCCACACACACACACACACATCCACACATCCACACACATCCACACACACACATCCACACACACATCCACACATCCACACATCCACACATCCACACATCCACACATCCACACATCCACACACACCCACACACATCCACACATCCACACACATACACACACATCCACACATCCACACACATCCACACATCCACACACATCCACACACATCCACACATCCACACACATACACACACATCCCCACACACATCCCCACACACATCCCCACACACATCCACACATCCACACACACACACACATCCCCACACACATCCACACACACATCCACACATCCACACATCCACACATCCACACACACATCCACACACATCCACACATCCACACACACCCACACATCCACACATCCACACATCTGTCCACACATCCCCACACACATCCACACACACCCACACATCCACACACATCCACACATCCACACATCCCTACAGACATCCCTACACATCCACACACACCCACACACATCTACACACACCCACACATCCACACATCGATCCACACACTCACACACATCCATCCACACATCCCCACTCCCATCTACACACCCACACATCTACACATCCACACACACTCACACACATCCCCACACACATCCACACACATCCACACATCCACGCATCCACACACATCCATCCACACACATCCACATATCCACACATCCACACATCCACACATCCACACATCCACACACATCCACACATCCACACATCCACACATCCACACACACATCCACACATCCACACACATCCACACATCCACACATCCACACACACATCCACACATCCACACACATCCACACATCCACACACATCCACACATCCACACATCTACACACACATCCACACATCTACACACACATCCACACATCCACACACATCCGCACATGCATCCACACATCCACACATCCACACATCCACACACACACACACATCCACACACACATCCACACATCCACACATCCCTACAGACATCCCTACACACCCACACACATCCACACACATCTACACACACACACTCACACCCACACATCCACACACCCCCACACCCCCACACATCGATCCACGCCTCCCCACAGATCCCAGCGGGGGCTGGGACTGCGCAGACCCCGGGATGCCCACGGCCGCAGCCTGCAGAGCCAGCAGGCAGTGCCCCGACACCGCTGGGTGTTTTCGCCCCCCGATGAACGGCTCTGAGGAGCGCGCACAGGCCGAGAGAGCAAGCCCCAGCTCCAAGCAGCACTTCCTCGGGCTGTGCCGCGGCAGCCCCTGTGCGCACGGCTGGCACTGCCCATCGCAGAGCTGCTGGCGGGGCCGAGCCGCCGGGCAGAGCCGTGCCGCCGGGCAGAGCCGTGCCGCCGGGCAGAGCCGTGCCGCCGGGCAGAGCCGTGCCGCCGGGCAGAGCCGAGCCGCCGGGCAGAGCCGTGCCGCCGGGCAGGGCCGTGCCGCCGGGCAGTGCCGTGCCGCCGGGCAGAGCCGAGCCGCCGGGCAGAGCCGAGCCGCCGGGCAGAGCCGTGCCAGCCCCTGCCGCCTCCCGGCCTTGCCTTCTCTCGCCCTGGGGTCTGCGAGTGACCCAGCCGCGGGGAGAGGCCACCCGCGCGTCCCGGGCCCCCGTGCCCTGGCCCGGCTGCGCCGAGCTCTGCGGCACAGCGCGGCTCGGATCCGCCGCTCCTCCTGCCCGCAGCGCCCCACCGGGGCTCCGGGAGAGCGGCTGCAAGACCACCGCAGTCCAGGGGACCCCCACCCCAGCGTGCACAGGCTCCTGCGGCCCTCCCACAGACCGGCACCCCTGTGGGAGAATTCTGCACCCCTGGGACCATTCTGCACCCCTGTGGGAGAATTCTGCACCCCTGGGACCATTCTGCACCCCTGTGGGAGAATTCTGCACCCCTGGGACCATTCTACACCCCTGTGGGACCATTCTGCACCCCTGGGACCATTCTGCACACCTGTGGGAGAATTCTGCACCCCTGGGACCATTCTGCACCCCTGGGACCATTCTGCACCCCTGTGGGAGAATTCTGCACCCCTGGGACCATTCTGCACCCCTGTGGGACCATTCTGCACCCCTGGGACCATTCTGCACCCCTGGGACCATTCTGCACCCTTGGGACCATTCTGCACACCTGTGGGACCATTCTGCACACCTGTGGGACCATTCTGCACCCCTGGGACCATTCTGCACACCTGTGGGAGAATTCTGCACTCTTGGGACCATTCTGCACCCCTGGGACCATTCTGCACCCCTGTGGGACCATTCTGCACCCCTGTGGGAGAATTCTGCACACCTGGGACCATTCTGCACCCCTGTGGGACCATTCTGCACCCTTGGGACCATTCTGCACACCTGTGGGACCATTCTGCACACCTGTGGGAGAATTCTGCACTCTTGGGACCATTCTGCACCCCTGGGACCATTCTGCACCCCTGTGGGACCATTCTGCACCCCTGTGGGAGAATTCTGCACACCTGGGACCATTCTGCACCCCTGTGGGACCATTCTGCACCCTTGGGACCATTCTGCACACCTGTGGGACCATTCTGCACACCTGTGGGAGAATTCTGCACTCTTGGGACCATTCTGCACCCCTGGGACCATTCTGCACCCCTGTGGGACCATTCTGCACCCCTGTGGGAGAATTCTGCACCCCTGGGACCATTCTGCACCCCTGTGGGACCATTCTGCACCCTTGGGACCATTCTGCACACCTGTGGGACCATTCTGCACCCCTGGGACCATTCTGCACACCTGTGGGAGAATTCTGCACACCTGGGACCATTCTGCACCCCTGTGGGACCATTCTGCACCCCTGGGACCATTCTGCACCCCTGGGCGACCATTCTGCACCCCTGGGAGCATTCTGCACACCTGTGGGACCATTCTACACACCTCTGGGACCATTCTGCAAACCTCTGGGAGCATTCTTCACCCCATGGGACCATTCTGCACACCACTGGGACCATTCTGCACACCCCTGGGGGACCATTCTGCACCCCTGTGGGACCATTCTGCACCCCTGTGGGACCATTCTGCACACCCCTGTGGGACCATTCTGCAAACCTCTGGGAGCATTCTGCGCCCCATGGGACCATTCTGCACACCACTGGGACCATTCTGCACACCCCTGTGGGACCATTCTGCACATCTGGGACCATTCTGCACCACTGGGACCATTCTGCACACCTCTGTGGGACCATTCTGCACCCCTGGAAGCATTCTGCACACCTGGGACCATTCTGCACCCCTGTGGGACCATTCTGCACACCCCTGGGACAATTCTGCACCCCTGTGGGACCATTCTGCACCCCTGGGGGCATTCTGCACCCCATGGGACCATTCTGCACCCCTGTGGGACCATTCTGCACCCCTGGGACCATTCTGCACCCCTGTGGGAGCATTCTGCACCCCTGAGACCATTCTGCACACCCCTGTGGGACCATTCTGCACCCCTGTGGAACCATTCTGCACCCCTGGGACCATTCTGCACCACTGGGACCATTCTGCACCCCTGGGGCTCAGGCAGGCCTCTCACAGCACACTGCCCACATGCACAATGGGCCACGGAGAACTCATCTATTGCCACTTGCAGATACAGCTGAACTTTGCAAAAAGCATTCCGTGATTTATGTGATAATCTAGGTGGTACATGTGTAAATCCAGGTGACACACGTGATTTAAAGCATTGAAGAGCCTCAGGGTAACAGGAAAATAAAACCCCCCAAAAAGCCACCCCCCACCAGCATGAGCAGAAACAAACTGAAAAATCTAATGTAAACAAAGAGAAAGGGAACATTATATTTTCAACCTTGTAAAGCACGAAGCATTAGTAAATAGATGCTTAAGGGTATAAAACAGTAAAAAGGTACAAAAAAGCACACACAGACAATGGGGTTTTTTAAACAACAAAATAATTAATATTATTATTCTTCTGTTGGCCTCAGTTGAACTTTCAGAGATTCAGGCAATGCTACAGACAAACGGGACTGCACCACTCCGTGCTGCTGTTGCTCCCTTTGTAGGCAATACATCAACTTCCTTGCATTTTATCCCCATGTAATGAGCCGAACTGTTGTGACAGCGAAACATATGTTTCTTGCATCTAAACACTTTGAATACCACCTGTTTTGGGATCCTTCATCATTAAATGAGCTAGAAAGAAAATCAAACAGAGCTCTCTCCAGACAAAGTACCTCAGGAGGTGTCCGCAGCTTGGAAGGTCAGAAAAATCTGCATTTGATAATTCTGGTGCTCCGTGAGATAAAAGGAGCAGTGAGGACCAGAGGGGCCATCAGCGGGGAAAGGTCAGCAAGCAGCTGATGATCACAGGATGACAAAATCACAGAGGAGTTTGGGTGGGGAAGAATCTTAGAGTTCATCTGGTTCCAGCCCCCTGCCATGGCAGGGACACCTCCCACTGTCCCAGGCTGCTCCAATGCCCAACGTGGCCTTGGGCACTGCCAGGGATCCAGGGGCAGCCACAGCTGCTCTGGGCACCCTGTGCCAGGGCTGCCCACCCTCCCAGGGAACAATTCCTGCCCAATCTCCCACCCATCCCTGCTCCCTGGCAGAGGGGAGCCGTTCAGATCTCAGGACGGTTTCTCAGCCAGTTTCCAGAAAAGCCATAGGAGCGGCTGCTGCCCTCTCCAGTGTCCTCCCTGGCCCCAGGAGCAGCAGGTCCTGCACAGCTCGAGCAGGGCTGGCAGGGTCTGGGCACTTCACTGCCCCAGCTGCGGCCCTGGATTGCTGAGGGATGAGCCGGGGTTACCCCAGAGCTCCCCAACACCCGCGGGCACAGGCGGGCACAGCGTGGCACTGCCTCTTTTCGCTGAGTGCGTCCTCACATGGGCAGAAGGTGACAGCCAGAATAGTGCCTTTACCTTATCCCAGCCTCCCCTGTCCCCTGGAGCCCTGGTGCATGGCCACCAGCTTTCCCAGAGGTGACCCCGAGGGTCTCCAGGGGAGCAGGATCACCACAGCTCTCACAAAGGTGGGAAACACCAGGGACACAAAAGTCGCGGAGCAGGTGACCCCAGGTGTGGCTTTTCACTAGGTCAGGTCAGGCTTAGGCATTGTGAGAGGAACTTGGAATGTGTCTTTCTCTTCACAGGTGCCCAAACACTGGCTTTATCACACTTATTTCATTGAATTCCAGTCATCTTGCAAGCCATGTGAGCTTCCAGATCATTCTCTGAAGAGTTGCTACTGAGCCAGTCGTTCACCAGCCTTACCTTTCAGGTGATTCTATTCTATTCCATTCCATTCCATTCCATTCCATTCCATTCCATTCCATTCCATTCTATTCTATTCTATTATATTCTATTCTATTCCATTCCATTCTATTCTATTCTGTTCTGTTCCATTCTATTCTATTCCGTTCTATTCTATTCCCTTCTATTCTATTCTATTCCATTAATTTCCAAAAAAAAAAAAGGAACTTTCCATTTGTCTCCATTTTTTCTTACCTTTTTTTTCAGTTAATCTCCTTGAAAACAGGCCAGAACTGCTCCTCCCGAGCCTCCTGAACCAAAGCAGAGCACACGGCTGAGGCAGGACACACTGTTAGTCCAAATGGGTTGGAAAAATCAGATGATAAGAATTCACCACAAGAGAGCTGGAGAGAGACTTGGGACAAGGGAGAATGGTTTCCCACTCGCAGAGGAAGGGGCTGGATGGGATATGGGAAGAAATTCTTCCCTGTGAGGGAGGTGAGGTCCTGGCACAGGTTGCCCAGAGTGGGTCAGGGTACAGCTGTTCAAAGAAGAACCTTTCTTTCTGCAAGAGTTACAGAATGACAGAATTTTTACTGAGTTCAGTGCACAAAGATTAAGATTTCAGTCAGCAGAAAGCCAGGAGAGTGAGGAATTAGCCCAATTTGTGCAGTGATTAGCAGTTACAGGTGCCACAGGTGTTGCTTCCTGTACTCACTACGCCCCATTTCCTCTGAGCCTTTCCTGCCGTGCAGCATTGATTTCTCCTGGTGCAGAATCTTGAGCAGTTCCAATGGATCTCTGCTAGAGCTGCTTCCTGCCCCCTGAATTCCACTGCAGCAGAGGTTTCACGCTGCTTTTGCACAGTGTATCATGCCAGCCAGGAGTTTATTATCCATTCAGTTTATTTCAGCTGTCCTTAAAAATCATCGTAACCACTCCACCGCTGATGGAGGGCAGCCCTGACACTCGCCTGGATCAGTTAAGTGAGTCAGTAGAATAGTTATTTCAGTGCTGAATATTTGATACCACTCCAGGATCCTGGTGTCCTGCTGATTTTTGCTGCAAGGGCATGAAGATATCTCAAAGCAGCTGATGGAGACACTCGATCACAGCCCACCCCCAGCCCCAGCACGGGACTCGTGGTGCTGGCAGCCTCCGTGGCACACGCCAGCTCCGTGGGCAAGGCAGGGGCTGCCAGGCATCCCTCCAGGGGCCCTGCTGACATCTCCTCAGGCTTGCTCCCACGACTCTCCCCAGCTGACCTTCAGCAGCAGCCGGGGTAATGTAAGGTGTCCTGCTGTGACGTTTTCTTGCAGATTTTTGTGGCTGTGTTTTCCTGGCTGACACCCTCTGCCAAAGTGAGGTGGATACTTTACCACTGTTCTCTTTGTGCTGATGTTTGGGGCAAACCCCAGATCAGAATCATCACCAAAACCATCGAGCAGCTGCTGCCTCACCCGCATTTGCCACGTTTCTAGAGCGTGACGGTGGCGGCAGTGTCAGCGCCTGAGCCATCTCCTCCCTGTGCCAGCAGGAGTAAAGGCTCCTCTGCCTCGGCCACGGAGCTGGAATGCACCGGGAGGAATCACGCCGTGTGTGTTGGAATGACCCCTGACACTGGTGCAGCGATCATTCCAAGGGGAGTCGTCATCCCCAGTCAGACCACGCGCCCAGCCCCAAGGCGTTTTACAAACAAATCCTTCCAGCGGGGCTCAGGAGCACAAAGGGCCTCTTGGCGCTCAGCTTCCAGGGCCGGGAGGAATTGGGGCACTGCGCGGTGCAAAGCTCAAGCTGCTGCTCGGCTCAGCACTGCTCCTGCAGCGCAGGGTGACCCAGCGAACCAAGGGATGGCTCGGCCTGGAAAGGGGATCCATCCAGCCCAGCTGCTCCCCAGCACTGAGCAGGAGCGCCCAGGACTATCGGATCTAGCCAAAGGGAACTGAGAAGCGTTTTCAGAGATACCAGTGGGAAACCCGGGCTGCCCTCGGGCCCAAACCCACCCGCCTCCCCGGAGCAGATGCCCGCCGAGCTCGCTCCTGCTGCCCTGTCTGAGGCTGGAAACTCAGCAGCAAGGCTGCCCTTCATCTCTGCAGAGGCACCTCAGCCACCCAGAGGAGCCGGGAGCACCCCAGGGCTGAGCAGCTGGGAGTTCAGCTAACAACAGAAGACACCTGCGTGGTGCTGGACCTGCTCTGCCCGTGGCTGGGCTGGTGCCACCGGCCCCGTCAGGGTGACAGTGACAGACACAGACAATTCCCAACACCAGCGGATGTCTGAGACCCAGGGATTTTATACCAGGCTTCCCCTCCCAAACCTGCGCAGAGTTTGGTTTAAAAGCGAGCAATGCAGCTTGAGCTGCCCAGCCTATTGCAGGCATAACCCTGTGCTCTGCTCTCAGCCCCCAGAGCCTCCGGCAGCCCAGGGGCAGTTCTGCGGTGGCAGCATCAGGATCAGGAGCTCAGGACGTGCCTCCTCACTGCAGGCGGGCATGGCAGACTTACATATTCACAGAGCTCTTTCTCCAGGTTTGCTTGCAAGGTCTCACCTGCAGAAATCCTGGACAAAGACCACACCAGCTGGAGGCAGGAGCCAGAGTCACTTGCTGAGGTCCCAGCTTTCAGATACGAGATGTGTGTGCGGATCCTCAGCCTGCTGCAGGGAGGCCATCGCTAGAGCCCAGCCGTGCCAGCCGAAGGACCCTCAGGGAAATGTCAGCCTTCCCATGCAGTTTAGTCCCCTTCTTTCCCCAGACCTGGGATCCCCTTGGCGTATCTCCTCTCCCTGCCCCCTCCCACATGGGACTGGTGCCCGGGGGAGGCCCCCGGCAGCAGGGGTTTCCCTTCCCAGGCACTGAGCCTCCAGGGTGGCTGCCCTGGGACGGGCAGGTCAGGCTGGAACGGGCTCTGTGCGTCCCTTGCAGGAGTGCAACGACGGCTCAGCAGGAGATCCGGAGCCGTGCTCCCTGCTGGAGTTGGCAGCGGATGCTCCACAGCCCAAGGACTCTCAGGCAGGGAGCACTCGAGGGGGGAGCTCGGTATTTGGGGTGTCTGCAGCTTGTGAGGGTGGAAACTGAGATAAACACCTGATCTGTGCTGGAGCACGTGACATCGACTTACCGAGGATACCCTGATTTATTCCATCTGCTCTTGCTTCCTGCAGGTTGGTTGGTTTTTCCAGGCATCTACAGGATCCTCTGAAGACTGAAAGCAAATCTGAAAATGCATTAAGAAGCCCTTCAAGGCAGTGTGAAATGCTCCAGCAACTCTGCCTCAAGTTTCCAGCATGAGCTGGTGAGCAGGCAAGGCGCAGGGCTGTCACGCACTGATATCTGCACATTAAATTACTCATCTTAATTGGTATCTAAAGCTTTGCAATATTTGGTAATTTTATAAGATTATTCTTTTTTTTGTTTCTTCTTCTTCCTTATGGAAGCAAACAGCATTGAAATATTAGAAAAGGAAATAAGCAAAAAGATATGTTATGCTCCTTGTTGTAAGAATATTCACTGGAGACACACAAAGTTTTAATGTTAATGTCTCTGCATCACTACTCCCTGCATGCTGAAATAGGTTTGGAAATGCTTGAAAGGTTAAAGCTTTCACGAATGATGAAACCAGACCATTTTGGAGCTATAAATCCTGTTCATCTGGGAGAGTTGTTCTTGTGTAAAACCTCATGTTTTCTTGAGAGACTGAGCTGAATATTTATGCTTAGCACATCAAACACAAGGAAGGCACAGAGGTTCACTTGTCTGTGGTGGGTATTTAAGAGTTTACTGTTGATAATTAAATCTAGAAATTATAATTAGTCACTTATCCAAACTGGAGTGCCCAGCTTTCATCATTTTCCATTCCAGCACAGCACTGGTGTTGGCTCACTGGCTGTCCTGCAGTGACAGCTTCGTAACCCAGCTGCTACCATTTACGATTTCTGCTGCTGCAGCTCCTGTCTCTGCTGACACACCAACCCGAGCCGGGCCAAAAGTCAGCCCAGCAAACAAGGAATCAAATGTATTGGGAGGATGCGGTTCTCAGCTTGGGCTGAAACACCTGGCAAAGGGAGAAGGGAGCCACACAGAGCTCCGCACCGCTGCTGGCACTGAGTGTCTGCAGGGAGGAGAGCTGGGAGCGGCCAGACCTGCTCCCCGCTGCATCCCTCAGCTGCACTCCTCCCTCTCCCACCGCCTCCAGCCGTGCTCTGCCGCCCCCAGGGCATCCACACTGCCCTTCAGCGCAGCGCAGAGCACCAACGTCCCCAGAATATCCCCAGAATATCTCCAGACCTCTCTGCCATATCTGCAATGCTATCCCACCTGCCCTGGGAGTCACAAGTCCTGGGTTTTGTTTTCCAGGTTGTAGCAACACCTCAATGCTCACAAAAGCAATTCTGTAGAGACCTGCTCTTGCCAAAATACATTTTGTGGGGTTTCCATTTCTTCTTAAATAAATAGCTTCCCCATGCAGACAACTAAAATCCTGAGAGAACAAAAAAGAAAACAAATAAACAAAACAAACAAACAAACAACAAAAAATCCCATCTTCTCCACAAACACCACCACCGGCTCTTTGTGGCTCTTCTGACTCTGATAAGCTAGAGCAGGATATATGGATTTATCGATTCGATTGTTGCACTGGGATTTGTAAACATTTTCTTGGCTCAGTGCAGGTTTTCAACGTGTCCCTGGGACTTGCTCGTCGCTTTCCAAAACAGAAGCGAAATAACTGAAGCCTTAGTTTGGAATGTTTAACCTGCCGTGTTCCGCCGTGTCCCTGTGCCACCCGGGGAGTTCTGACTCACACAGTTTGGGAGCACACGACAGCACGTGCCCCTGTTCGGTTCTTCGTGTCCTGCCTCCCACTCTTCCGAACAGAGCATGAGCAGAATACATCCACGGAAAAGCACCTGTACACCGAAATCATCTCACCCTAAACCCAAACTGCATTCAGCCACCTGCAGATAAATTCTGCTGCTGCCTCACCCTGAGCAAACTGTCTTCATGTGAAACAATTAATATTCTGGAACACCTCACTCCTGCACCGTAAGCCTGGGCGGACTTCTCTAAAGTCAAGAGAAATCCAGCGTTGTCACCCCAAGCTGTAGAAAGAAGCCTCACACAACAACTCTGAACAAGCTCAATCCCTTCTCCCTGCAGAAGATGAGGGGAGAAACATTTTCTCTGGAAGAAGGTGAAGGTTCAGCTGTGTGGGGGAAACCCAAACACCTCATCTGCGATGGGATTCCTGCTCAGCCGGAGCTGTCAGACTGCTTCCACCTCCCTTCCAAGATGAGCATCCCAACATCACTAAAAATAGAGACTAGTGGTTAGGTTTTATGCAAATGACAGCTGGAATAAGGCATGGTTTAAATATAGAACTCTAGATCTCCCAAAGGAGAGGAAATGGATTGAGAGGATCCTGCTTCCCCCAGTCAGGGCACCCCTGCAAAGCTGGGCCTTATCCCAAGTGTTACTTAATTTTATGGCCTTTATAGCAGGTGTCTTCTGCTCTCACGCAGCCAGAGCAGAGCCCATCTCCTTCCAGCACCCCACATGCTGCATTCTTGCTTTTGTGTGCATTTGTAGGAACTAAACCATTAATTCCTTCAGTTTTCATGATTTTATACCAAACAATTCTGCACTGAGATGCTGCTTTACTTGAACAGTTTGAGGATCATGAGCTGGGAGAAGCTGGCTCGGCCAGCACACCAGCAACAGCTGCAGACCCCCACTGACCCAGCTGGACATTCTGCCATGACACAGATGGATATTCTGCCATGACCCAGATGGACATTCTGCCATGACCCAGATGGACATTCTGCCATGACCCAGATGGACATTCTGTGATGACCCAGATGGACATTCTGTGATGACCCAGATGGACATTCTGCCATGACCCAGATGGACATTCTGTGATGACCCAGATGGACATTCTGCCATGACCCAGATGGACATTCTGTCATGACCCAGATGGACATTCTGCCATGACCCAGATGGATATTCTGCCCTGACCCAGATAGACATTTTGCTGTGACCCAGATGGACATTCTGTCATGACCCAGATGGACATTCTGCCATGCTGTGAGGCAGATGGACATTTTGCTATGACCCAGATGGACATTCTGCCATGCCATGACCCAGCTGGACATTCTGCCATGACCCAGCCAGACATTCTGCCATGACCCAGATGGACATTCTGCCATGACCCAGCTGGACATTCTGGGCATTCCTGCCGTGCCGTGGTTCCCCAGCAATCACCCAGATCTCAGGGTGCAGGCACAGCCCTGGCCAGGCAGTGGCTGGGGCTGCTGTGGGGTGAGCTGGGGGCTCACACACGGACACCCCACTGCCCCTGCTCCCCCCAGTCCCTGCAGACACTGAGGGAGCGTTGGGGCCAGCCCCTGGTGAGCCACCTGTGCACCCACTGCAGAGCCGGGCTGCTGGGACACCCTCACTGCCCAGGGCTGCCCTCTGCCCGCCCCAGGGGAGCCTCTGCCCCACAAAGAGCTGTGAAAAACCAACCAAAAGAGAGGAAAAACAGCAATGAAATAACAAATCACACAAAGCCTGCACGGGAGCACCAGAGAAACCAGTCCAGCTGTGACCGAAGGTCGGGGGAACTCAATTGCACCCATTGACACTGAGGTGTGACCTCGGCCTCTTCCCTGCTGTGTGTCAGAACACCTGACGTTCTTCTCCATGTAATAAGCTCTGCCCACCCTTTCGTGTCTCGTTCCTCAGCTCCATCCCCTGAGCTGTGGCCAACCTGGAGCCGGCTCAGCCTTTCCTCCACGCTCACAAATCCATCAGCAGCCCCATCCATTTTCTCTCTGCCCTCCTGTGGAGGATGCTGGGTGGGTAAAGACCAATCTGCTTTTGACTTTGCAGGCGTGCAAGAGCACGTGGGGTCCTTGTCCCCGGATTTTGAGTCTTTCTTCTCCCCTGGCCCCAGCAGGTAAAGTTCCACTGAGTTCATGGACACAGCCATGTCCCAGGAGCTGGTGATGAGGGTGTGCTGATGCAGTGTCAGGGGGTAGAAATGACGGCTGCAGGGAGCTGTTTGGATGGGGAGGAAGGCAGCAGCAGAGCTGGTATGAATCACTGCCAATTGCTAAGATATCTAAAATTGCACAAAGCATCTCCACATAGTCTGGAGAAGCTGAGTACCAGGCAGTTGCCTCCCTGCTGCCAGCAAGTTGCAGATGAGCTGATTTGGTTTTATCCTTTCCAAGCAAAATATATTATGATTGCTCTGCCGGGGTTGTGACAGCAAAATCCTCTCTGGGCTGTGACCAGCAATCTGGGGGCAGGAGACAGGGATGTCTGTCACAGGGCCCTTCCTCTCCATTCACTCTGTTTCTTTGGGCCACCCTTGTGATTCTCTCTGGTGGGATAGAAATCCCTTTTCTGAGCATCCAGGTGCTTTTTGGAACACGTGTTTCTGGGGTCCGATGCAGACACTCTATTCCCTGAATTGGTGAACCTATGAACTAGTAAAGAGCACCCTCATACATGACCAGAAATGCAGATTTTTCATATTGGCATTCACAGCTGTTCCCTGGGCCAGGGGACAGGACACACCTCCCTCACCTGCAGCAGCTCTTCCTCAGGGCACAGAGGTGACAAAGCCAGGCCCTGACCCTCCTTGGAGCCCCCTGCCAGCCCTGCTGCCCAGGGCTCCAGCAGCACGGAGCACACAGAGCTGTGCCCAGGCACAGCGAGCCCCTGCCAGAGCTGACCCTGAACTGTGACCGAGCACACAGGGCTGGGTCTGTCTGTCTGTCTGTCTGTCTGTCTGTCTGTCCCCCTGCCCAGACCTGAACTGTGACCGAGCACACAGGGCTGGGTCTGTCTGTCTGTCTGTCTGTCCCCCTGCCCAAACCTGAACTGTGACCGAGCACACGGGGCTGGCTCTGTCTGTCTGTCTGTCTGTCTGTCCCCCTGCCCAAAACTGAACTGTGACCGAGCACACGGGGCTGGCTCTGTCTGTCTGTCTGTCTGTCTGTCCCCCTGCCCAAACCTGAACTGTGACCGAGCACACGGGGCTGGCTCTGTCTGTCTGTCTGTCTGTCTGTCCCCCTGCCCAAACCTGAACTGTGACCGAGCACACGGGGCTGGCTCTGTCTGTCTGTCTGTCTGTCTGTCCCCCTGCCCAAACCTGAACTGTGACCGAGCACACAGGGCTGGGTCTGTCTGTCTGTCTGTCCCCCTGCCCAAACCTGAACTGTGACCGAGCACACAGGGCTGGGTCTGTCTGTCTGTCTGTCCCCCTGCCCAAACCTGAACTGTGACCGAGCACACAGGGCTGGGTCTGTCTGTCTGTCTGTCCCCCTGCCCAAACCTGAACTGTGACCGAGCACACAGGGCTGGGTCTGTCTGTCTGTCTGTCTGTCCCCCTGCCAGAGCTGACCCTGAACTGTGACCGAGCACGCAGGGCTGGCTCTGTCTGTCTGTCTGTCTGTCCCCCTGCCCAAACCTGACCCTGAACTGTGACTGAGCACACAGAGCTGGGTCTGTCTGTCTGTCTGTCGGTCCCACTGCCCAAACCTGACCCTGAACTGTGACTGAGCACACAGGGCTGGGTCTGTCTGTCTGTCTGTCTGTCCCCCTGCCCAAACCTGACCCTGAACTGTGACTGAGCACACAGGGCTGGGTCTGTCTGTCTGTCTGTCGGTCCCACTGCCCAAACCTGACCCTGAACTGTGACTGAGCACACAGGGCTGGGTCTGTCTGTCTGTCTGTCGGTCCCACTGCCCAAACCTGACCCTGAGCTGTGACTGAGCACACAGAGCTGGGTCTGTCTGTCTGTCTGTCGGTCCCACTGCCCAAACCTGACCCTGAGCTGTGACTGAGCACACAGAGCTGGCTCTGTCAGTCCCATCCACCCAAACCTGAACTGTGACCGAGCACACAGAGCTGGCTCTGTCAGTCCCATCCACCCAAGCCTGAGCTGTGACTGAGCACACAGAGCTGGCTCTGTCTGTCTGTCTGTCTGTCTGTCAGTCCCACTGCCCAGAGCTGACCCTGAACTGTGACTGAGCACACTGGGCTGGCTCTGTCAGTCCCATCCACCCAAGCCTGAGCTGTGACTGAGCACACTGGGCTGGCTCTGTCAGTCCCATCCACAGCACGGACCATGCCTAAGGAAGCCCCGTGGTGCTTAACAGCTGAGGGGGTGATGAAGATGAACCTCTGGAGAGGTGGTGTGGGTGTGCTTTGATAACAGACTGACACACACCCAGAGCATTAGTCCCTGTAGGACACACACTGACAGCTGTGCTCTGCAATCTGTCACAAACAGGTCTGTGTGTCTTGGAACAGGTAAAGGAAGAGAAAACTGCAGGCTGTGACTCTCAGCGCTTCACAGTCACACACAGACGTTCCTGGCAGAGCCAGCTGGGTTTTACCACCGCGTCTGCACAGGGTTACTGCTGTGCCTAAACTATACAGATCAACAGCTTTGATCACAGAATCTTCCGTTTGGAAAAGCCCTTCAAGACCATCAAATGCAATCTGTGCCTGATGCCCACCGTGTCCCCAGCCCAGAGCACTGAGTGCCACATCCAGCCCTCCCTTGGACACCTCCAGGCAGAGGAAGTCCAAACCTCCCTGGACAGCCCTTTCAAATGCCTGGAAACCCTTTGCATGAAGAAAATTTTCCTTAATTCCCTTCCTGGTGAAAGAAATGAGGAGTCTTCATTAATTTAAAAGCAAATTATTAGATTTTCTGGCATTCACAAATGTTTTCACCACTTCACTGGCAACATCTGAATGATGAGTTTACAAAAAGAACTTGTAGAAACCACACAGCAGCCTGCAAAACAGCAAATGGAAGCAGAATGTCCCGGGAGCTGGAGGCTCCCTCGTGACATCCCTGCCCACATCCTTGGCTGTTTGGGGGGAAAAGATCTCTTCTAGCCCTTGTGCTATAGATTCAAAAACATAAAAGACACTCAAAAGATTATATGAAGAAAAAAAGAACCTGTTCAATAAAATTACACCCCTTTGCTGGAGAAACACCATTATTTAACATGCAAAATCAATTACACCATAGAAATAGAAAAGCTTCTGACTGCAGTGTTGTTAAAAAGTGTTTTCACATACCATGTGAAGTAGCTGCAAAAGCAGATTGTGAGTTTTTAGAAACATGATTCTTAGCAGATGAAATCTCAGCCAGTAGTAGGCAAGAGCCAAGAAGTAGGAGCATTATCACCATCAACCCTAATTTAGGAAAACATTCTTGAAAAAATTGCTCCAGCCAAATGTGTATAACATTTGGCTCCTACTGAAATCTCACCTAAACCAATATGTCACAGGCGAGGCAGGGTGGAACTGGAGATCTTTGGTCTTAAAACTACGGAGCTGGAGTTTCTCCCAGGCTGGCAGCCAGGCCGAGGGGCTCTGGGAGGATGGTGTGGGAGCTGAGGGATCCGGGCGCCATCCGGGGCTCAGTTCTCTCTCCAGAGCTCTCGGTCAGGCTGAGGGGTCTGGCCCTGGAGCGTCCCCCCTGCCCAGGAAGGGTTCTGCTCCCACAAGCTCCTGCCCTGCTGCAGTCCCCCAGCCCACTTCTGTGTCCTGCACCCTAAGAAGTGGCTGCCTTAGCTTAGGCTCCCGTGGCGCATTCTGGCTTCCAGCTCAAGCTCCAGCTTTGAGAACTTCCAGCAGCTTTCATAGCTCCAGGATAAATTTAGATTTTTTTCATGCTTTACCACATTGCAGAGCAATTAAACATTAAACATCAGCAATATGGAAAAGGCAAATCTACAGCTTCTGTCTTGGGGACAGACAGCATTTCCCCGCCATCCCAAGATGTTTTGCCATACGTGGCTCCTTCCCAGGAAAACAGGTCCCTGCTTCAGGGTCACAGTGAGCACGCTGTGGGTTTCTCCCTGGGTAATCCCAGCAGCACTCAGGCTGCTGGAGATTCCCCTTATCCGAGCACTGGGAGATGGAAGCAAGCGGGCCTGATGGAAAACACGTGAGTTCCCCATTCCCTGCCAGGGCCTGCGTGCCCAGGGGCTGCTCTGCCCTGCCCGAGCAAGGGAAGCACAGCGTGGCTGTTCTGCAGCCAGCGTCCACCCACGGGCAGGGACAGCGGCAAGGAGAACCAGGCTGAGAGGAGGGCAGGGCTGGATGGGATATTGGAAAGGAATTCTCTCCTGGGAGGGTGGGCAGTCCCTGGCACAGGGTGCCCAGAGAAGCTGTGGCTGCCCCTGGATCCAGGCCGGGCTGGAGAAACCTGGTCTAGTGGAAGGTGTCCCTGCCCATGGATGGGACGAGAAGAGCTCTAAGGTCCCTTCCAACCCAACCATTCCGTCATTCTGTGTAGGACCTGGCCGTGGCAGGTTCTGCAGAATCCTCTCTGCACTGGTGGCTGCTGAAGGCTTCCCTTGTGCAACGTCCAGAGAAACACTGGATGAGCCCCAGCACTGGATAAGCACAGGCCCTGGATGAACCCCAGGACTGCACGAACCCCAGCACTGCACAAACCCCAGAACGGCACAAACCCCTGCACTGCACGAACCCCAGCACTGCACGAACCCCAGCACTGGATAAGCACAGACTCTGGATGAACCCCAGCACTGCACAAACCCCAGCACTGCACGAAACCCAGCACTGCACGAACCCCAACACTGGATAAGCACAGACTCTGGATGAACCCCAGAACGGCACGAACCCCAGCACTGCACGAAACCCAGCACTGCACGAACCCCAGAACTGCACAAACCCCAGCACTGCACAAACCCCAGCACTGCACAAACCCCAGCACTGGATAAGCACAGACTCTGGATGAACCCCAGCACTGCACAAACCCCAGCACTGCACGAACCCCAGCACTGCACAAACCCCAGGACTGCACGAACCCCAGCACTGCACGAACCCCAGCACTGCACGAACCCCAGCACTGCACGAACCCCAGAACTGCACAAACCCCAGCACTGCACAAACCCCAGCACTGCACAAACCCCAGCACTGGATAAGCACAGACTCTGGATGAACCCCAGAACGGCACAAACCCCAGCACTGCACGAACCCCAGCACTGCACGAACCCCAGCACTGCATGAACCCCAGCACTGCACAAACCCCAGCACTGCACGAACCCCAGCACTGCACGAACCCCAGGACTGCACAAACCCCAGCACTGCACAAACCCCAGCACTGGATAAGCACAGGCTCTGGATGAACCCCAGGACTGCACAAACCCCAGCACTGCACAAACCCCAGCACTGCAGGAGCCCCAGGACTGCAGGAGCCCCAGCACTGCACAAACCCCAGCACTGCACAAACCCCAGCACTGCAGGAGCCCCAGCACTGCACAGCTCCTGCACAGGTCCTGGAAAAGCCCAGGATGTTCACTCCAAGTGCTCCTGTTGGAAGGGGATGAGCTGCAGCAACACCTGCACGTGAGCCCAAAGCTGAGGGCAGCGTGGTGCATTTCCCAGCCCGGGTACCCCGGGCCTCTCCACACTCTCTCCACATCCCACAGCTGCTGCTCTTCCCCCATCTGACTTTCATAAGGCAGCTGAGTTGTCCCAAGGACAGACACAAGGATTAACACATCCGTGTGGTCAAGGCCAAAATTATACAAGGCAATAAAATCATTTTATGGCATAAAACTGTTTATGACAAGTCTTATCAACAATCATGCATGAGACTCACACGCATATGGGGATCAGAGAATTTCAGAACTTCACCTCCACCAAAATCATGGATTAGTAACTTCAGTCTTTCGTGGTTGGCTCTGGCTACCATTTTTTAGAAAAGTTGATTTAAAAACACATCATATCCATGTACCTCAAAAGAGCCTATAAATCAGGGCAGGAAGCAGGTCCTAAAGAGTTAATACACAGGGAGCTCTTTGTGACATATAATTATCAATTTGTGCAGTGACTGCATAATTAATATGTGGTCTCATCTCATTCTCTTTTAAATGTATTCCCACACTGCCTAGAAGTTGTTGGCTAATGAATTAAACAGTTTGATGTTGATGAATCACAATTTTGCCTATCAATATTAAAATAATGCCAGAGGTATGTTTTCAGTTTGGGTCATGAAAGTTTAAATTGTAATACTGTCAGAAATGCAGCATCCTGTGTTCCCAAGCTTTGCTGCAAAATCAGAAGAGCACAAGTTTTGTTTTCAGATTTGGGGGCTTTGAACTATCTTTATTTGCTTTCTTCCATTGACGAAATGACAGGAACATAAGGTATCTCGCAAAACTTCAGACTTATCAATAATAGCATCTAAAACAGAGAGATTTTCAGTTACTCGGGAAACCTCAACCCAAAACTGGCTTGTTCCTTGGGCTGTGATTAATGTGGTAAGTGAGACCAGATGGTGAACACTTCAAGAAGCCTCTGTGCTCCAAAGAAGTGTTAATTACCTCCAGAGCTGCAGCTAAAGGATAATGGGGAAGAACAGATCCCAGCCCTGCACCAAAGGGACAAGGAGCAAAGGATACCTTGGCAAGGGACGCAGAAGGAAGGGCTGGATGGGAGATTGGGAATTCCCGGCTGGGAGGGTGGGCAGCCCTGGCACAGGGTGCCCAGAGCAGCTGCGGCTGCCCCTGGATCCCTGGCAGTGCCCAAGGCCAGGCTGGACATTGGGCTGGGAGCAGCCTGGGACATGGGAGAGGGTGGAACAGGAGGGTGTGCAAGGTCACTTTCAAACCGAACCACGGTTCTACAAAACGCTCCCACAGCTGGGGGAGCGGAGCCCTGCACATCTGCTCAACTCCCGGCCGCGGTGACCTGCAGGGACAGGAGCCACAGCCCCACCCAGCCCTGCACTCCCTGCCGTGTCCCGGCCCTGGCTGTCACAGCAGCTCTCTCTTTGCTCTGTTGCCTAACAAAGACATTTCTTGCACACTCGTAAGTCACACGGGCTCACGCAGAGCTTCTGAGGCTCTGTGAATGGTGCAATGTCCAGGTAAAACCCACACAAGGCACAGGGCTGTGCTCAGAGCCCCTGGGAGGGACAGCAGGCTCAGCTGGGGAGGAGCAGGGCTGCGCGGCAGAGCTCTGGGGTAACAAGTCTGGGATTGCAGCTGGCTGGGCTCGGACCAAGAGCCACATTCAGGGAAGAGGTAAAGGCAGAAAACCCATGGCAGCCAGGGAAACTCGCTCCCTGGAGACCCCTGCGGGGCCCAGGCTGCACGGGAAGATGGAGGAGTGGGAGCAGTTAATGGTACTGGGGAGAGAAAAAGATGATGTAGGTGAGCTGAGATTCCCCCCTGATTCCGTGGCCTCTGAGGGCACGGACCTGGCTGAGGATCTGTATTCCACAATTCCAGGTCTCCCAAAAGTCTTGTGGATCAGCGCCTCATTTCATGGAATAAAGGGAAAAAAAGAAAAAAAATAAAGACAAGATAAAGGACATTGAGAGCATCATCAGCCTCTCCGAGCAGTGCCGATGTTGTGTCGGACGGAAACTTCTCAGAGGTACAAAACGAACAGCCGGAAAGCGAGCCCAAGGTAAAGCAGATTTCAGTTCCACAGCAGTGAGATTTGCTGTTTCACTGCGGATTTCCTGTAGGGAAAAAAAGACCCAACAAATGAAACCACAGCTGTCTCGTGAGTTGCCACACCTAAACCCCGGGCAGTGAAGCCGGGCTCGGCTGTCCCTGGCCCCGCCTGGCTGTCCCTGCCACGCCGAGGGCAGCCCCGGGATGAGCGGGTCCGGATCCACTGCACACGCAGATCCACCGGGCTGACAGCCACAGCCCCCCGGGGCACCAGGGAGATCCTCGCAGCGGTTTAAGACAGAAAGCGAAGAGTTACTTGGGTTGTTTTACAGGCGAAAAGAGTAAGTCTTGGAAGCGAGTGTGATGAGGGCTCTGCTGCTTTGGTAATTTCACAGCTGAAAAGGTCACATTGCAGAAAAGCCAGTTCTTTTAAAAACTCCTTCAGAGGTGAGTCTGGAGAGAGTGCCCGAGGAAAGTGGTTGTTAATGTACACTTAACCTCTGCACAGCTGAGAAGGAAATACCTCAGAGCAGCTGCACCACCAGCAGCATTGAAAAACGTGAATTCAGCTCCACAAAATGTCACTTAAAAATGGAACAGTCCCGTCAGCACGGCTGGGGCTGCAGGACTGGCCCAAAAGCTGTAAAAGGAGGTCTGGAGAGGGGTATTTTGCAAGGGCAGGCAAGTGACGGGACAAGGGGAAATGGCTCTAAGCTGAAAGAGAGGAGATTTAGATGGGATATTGGGAAGAAATTCTTCCCTGGGAGAGTGGGGAGGCCCTGGCACAGGGTCCCCAGAGAAGCTGTGACTGCCTCATCTCTGGGAACGTCCAAGGCCAGGTTGGATGGGATTTGGAGCAACCTGGGATAGTGGAAGGTGTCCCTGCCTGGGGCAGGGGTGGAACAGGATGAGCTGTAAGGTCCCTTCCGAGCCAAACCCGTCTGTGATTGTGTGGTTTGAAAAGGGCCCTTGTTTCACACACCTGGTTCTCTGTCTCCTGCCGTACCACTGGGAGGCACAGAGAGCTCCCTTCCTGCCCCTCCCAGCACCCAGGGGAGCTGAAGCCCCTCAGCTCAGGCACGAGTGGTGTTTTCCACCTGGCCGTGATTCCAGCCCCCAGCCCAGCCCTGCACGAGGCTCTGCTGGCTTCACTTCCACAGGAGATGAGGAGTGATTTTCCGTTCAGAACGCAGTGAGGATGGCCATGGTCTCTACAGCTTCTGCACACAATGAAACACCGACGACGCCGAGAAGAACCAGAGCCCAAGAGCTCCACCAGCACTGCACGCTGGCATCAGAGGGGCTCTGGAGCAGGGACAGCGCAGCCCTGCCCTCAGAGCCGCCCTGCAGGGCCGTCCCAGTGACACAGGAGACAGCCGCAGGCCAGGAGACAGGGGAGAGGCTGCAGGGACACCAGGGCAGCCCTGCTCCCGAGGCAGGGCTCGTTCCGCTGCTGGCATCGGCACGGAGCGCACGGAGAGCTCCTCTCCTGGACAAGCTGCTGTGCTGACGGGAGGAGCAGGGGTGCCCCAGTGCCCCGGGAATCTCTGTCAGGGTGCCTCAGTGCCCCGGGAATCTCTGTCAGGGGTGCCTCAGTGCCCCGGGAATGTCTGCCAGGGTGCCTCAGTGCCCCGGGAATGTCTGTCAGGGTGTCTCAGTACACTGGGAATGTCTGTCAGGGGTGCCTCAGTGCCCCAGGAATCTCTGTCAGTGGTTTCTCAGCACACCTGTAATCTCTGTCATGGATGTCTCAGTGCCCCGGGAATGTCTGTCAGGGTGCCTCAGTGCCCCAGGAATGTCTGTCAGGGGTGTCTCAGTGCCCCGGGAATGTCTGTCAGGGGTGTCTCAGTACCCCGGGAATGTCTGTCAGGGTGCCTCAGTGCCCCGGGAATGTCTGTCAGGGTGCCTCAGTACCCCGGGAATGTCTGTCAGGGTGCCTCAGTACCCCGGGAATGTCTGTCAGGGTGCCCCAGTACCCCGGGAATGTCTGTCAGGGTGCCTCAGTGCCCCGGGAATGTCTGTCAGGGTGCCTCAGTACCCCGGGAATGTCTGTCAGGGGTGTCTCAGTGCCCCGGGAATGTCTGTCAGGGGTGCCCCAGTGCCCCGGGAATGTCTGTCAGGGGTGTCTCAGTGCCCCGGGAATGTCTGTCAGGGGTGCCCCAGTGCCCCGGGAATGTCTGTCAGGGGTGTCTCAGTGCCCCGGGAATGTCTGTCAGGGTGCCCCAGTGCTCAGGGAATGTCTGTCAGGGTGCCTCAGTGCCCCGGGAATCTCTGTCAGGGTGTGCTCCGGGAATGTCTGTCAGGGTGCCTCAGTGCCCCGGGAATGTCTGTCAGGGTGCCCCAGTGCTCAGGGAATGTCTGTCAGGGTGCCCCAGTGCTCAGGGAATGTCTGTCAGGGTGCCCCAGTGCCCCGGGAATGTCTGTCAGGGTGCCCCAGTGCTCAGGGAATGTCTGTCAGGGTGCCCCAGTGCTCAGGGAATGTCTGTCAGGGTGCCCCAGTGCTCAGGGAATGTCTGTCAGGGTGCCCCAGTGCTCAGGGAATGTCTGTCAGGGTGCCCCAGTGCCCCGGGAATCTCTGTCAGGGTGCCCCAGTGCTCAGGGAATGTCTGTCAGGGTGCCCCAGTGCTCAGGGAATGTCTGTCAGGGTGCCCCAGTGCCCCGGGAATGTCTGTCAGGGGTGTCCCAGTGCCCCGGGAATGTCTGTCAGGGTGCCCCAGTGCTCAGGGAATGTCTGTCAGGGTGCCCCAGTGCCCCGGGAATGTCTGTCAGGGTGTGCTCCGGGAATGTCTGTCAGGGGTGCCTCAGTGCCCCGGGAATCTCTGTCATGGGTTTCTCAGCACACTGGGAATCTCTGTCATGGATGTCCCAGTACACTGGGAATCTCTGTCAGGGGTTTCTCAGCACACCTGGAATCTCTGTCAAGGGTGTCTCAGCCGAGTTCTGCTCCGCTAGCAGGGCAGGAGCTCTCTGAAAGCCTGAGAGATAAAATTCCCCACATCATTCATCACACGAGGAATTTTACAATTCATGGATGAGGGGGGACTGAACAGTCACATTTCAGCCATCTTTCAAGGAAATTGTCAACACTAATGTTATTGCTCACTAAGCCCAAGGAAAGAGGGGAACGGTGAAAAATAATGTACAGGTTCCTCTACTGACGTTTCATAGCATCTCAGAATCATTAATTTTGGAAAAAAGCCTCCAGGATTGCCAAGTCCCACCATCAATATAGCACCACCACTACGTTCACCACCAAACCATGTCCTCAAATTTGAGCTCCAATGGTCTGAACCCCACAGAGATAACATCCCAGCCATCCATCCAGTCTTGTGTGTGCTACCCTGCCCGAGTTTGTCAGGTTTTAGTTCTCACTGGCTGCCTTTTCTAGACTTTATTTCTGCTGGATGAAAAGAGCTGTTAGGAGCTGTTTGTATTTCTGGCTGCCAGCTCTGCAAACCTCTCCAAGGCTCTGACAACTGAGCCAAGTCTTTTCCTGGGAATAGGGGAAGCATGAGCTCCAAATAATAGACTTCATATGCTAAACTTAATCTTCAGTGACACCTGTGCAAACAAAATGCCTTTGAAGGCATTGCTAAAGTGTAATTGACTGGCCACATGAGCAGAAACCACTGGAGATGCAGGAGACAGCTCAGCTTGCTGCTCCCTCTGTGTCGGGGCTCCAGAAGGAAAAAGAAGCTCAGACGGGTTTTGTGTCACTCAGGCATAGGGACACTCCTCACAGGAAATAAATATCTCTGAAAAGCTTTGAGCATGCAATTCCCCGATCCAGTGGTGATCCATGGCCAACAGGGAAGTGGGACTAGGTCCTGAACGTGAGGGTGGCACGAGGATGGTGCAGCAGCATCACCCCTCTGTAGAAGCAAGGGGACAGGATCGCGTGGAAGGGGAATTCCAGGGCATTCCCCACATTTCTCACACCCAGCTTGGCCCTGGCAGCGGGCAGACAAACCTCACAGGTGCCAGCGTGCTCCCAGGGGCTCACAAGGCACAAGCAGCATCACTCCAGCACACGAGGCATCTTTCCCACCCTGGTTCCCAGGTACTTACCCAGCTAAGTGCAGCAGAGCCAATTATTTCGTGTCTGTGTCTGCGTGAAGCACTGTTTAATTGATAAATTGACCAGAGAAACAAGCAAGGAAATTTCCCCCTGCCCACACCTCCAAGCACCAGCTTGAGCTCTCCTGCAGCACGGGGAGGAGCCTTTGAACAGGGAGTGAAGTGTCACCTGGACCTAGAAGAAACCTTAATTGGATAGAAGAAAAGATTTTGTATATTCGGTGTAAAGGAGACTAAGCCACTTAGGAAAGGATCAGACAAATCCTCTGAAGTGGGTCGGTACCGTTTGATCAGCACTCGGTGCCTCGGAACCCAGCAGTTTCTCCCCTTTGGCTGGGGAAGGAGCGTTCCCGGGCAAGCAGCAGGGTGTAACAGAGAGAGATCGTCATTCCCGCGGCAGGAATCGCCAGCCTCCCGTGCCGAGCAGGGCTCCTGCGCTCTGGGATCCCCAGCTCGGCTGTGCTGCCGCTGGCCGCCGTGGGGAAGGCTGGTGTCACCCGGCCCCGGGCCCTGCTCCTCCCTTTCCCTGCGCAGGATGAGGAGGAGGAGCGCTGCTCTGCCTGTGCCTGCCTGAGCCAGAGGCGATTCCTGCTGGACACCATCTGCTCAGGACCCTGACAGTCTGTAGCACAGAGCGTTCCTGCCTCCCAGCCCATCCGCAGAGCTGAAACAGCCGTGCCCCGCAGAGCTCCGCCGGCCTGTGGATTTCCTTGTGCCCGCTGTTTGCAGCCTGGCAGCTCAGCACAGGGTTTGTTCCAGGAATGCCCTCGATCCCTGCCGGAGCCAGGCCCTCTCCAGCCTCTCCCACCTTCCCAGATGGCGAGAGAGTGAGCAGGGTCTCTCGCAGGGCTGTAGGAACTCCCCTACAAGCACAGGGCATCCCTCGGAGAATGCGAGGCTCGCTGCTGTCTCCCGCTGCGCCTCACACGGGAACTCAAACCCAGCATCCCTGTGGGAACAACCGGCAGAGCCACGTTCCGTGCCAGCCGCCCTTCTCCTCTGCATCATCCCTTGAGGAGCTGCTGACAGCGCCGGGGCAGCAAGAGGGGTCCCAGAGCAGAGCTGAAGTCCGCGGGGCAGCGCTGGTGACTGCCGTGGGGCACAGCCACCCTCCCACGGCCCACAAGACCCCGATGTAGACCCCCTGAGCCGGCCAGAGGCCCCTTTTCCATGGCAAAGGCTGCCCGGGGCAGGCTCACAGGGGCTCAGCAGAGATTTCCCACCCCACCTGTGCACTCCCCGGTGCCAAGGTCCCAATAAATCAGATGATTTTCCAGAAATATTCCCGTCTGTGTTTCTGTGCAGGACAGCTGCTGCCCTGTGCCATTATGGAAACATTCATCTGGAGGCTTTTCCAAGAGGCAGAGGAAAATGCTTTTTCCTCATACAGCAACGAGACACTGGCACAGGAGGAACCAAAGCAATGCCAGGCATCCAAAGCACGTGGAGCCCAGTTAGTTATTACTCTTTAAAACAAACTGCAAAACCTCTCATTATCTGAGATAGAAGTTCATTTTCAATTTCAGCAGAACAGGAGTCCTGCATGTCAGAGCAAAGGCCATTTCTAGAGATGAACAGGGTGCTCTGGGAGGACGGAGGCCAGGGCTCGCCTCTGTGCCTGAGCACAGAGTAAATCTGGTGACGAGTGTCAGATCCGCAGTCGGAGATGTTTCAAAAAAACAAAACAAAACAAAACAAAACAAAACAAAAAAACCACCAGGATTTTTCCCACCCTGAGATGTCGATTTGCCCAGGCTGGGCCAGTGCTCTACTCTGTCAGTGAGCCAAGGTGCACAAAGGGACTTGAGGCTCAAGTAAAGTCCTTTTTGGCTCAGAGGTGAGAGCTGCAAGGCACCAGCAGCACCAGAAAAATCCCCACACTGAGGCTTAAGCAGGCTCTTGGCACAGACAGGGAGCTGCAGTTTCTGTCCCTCTTCTTTTATTCCATTCCCCATCCTGATCATTCATCAGTCACTCCACTTAAATAGCCCCACCAGCATTCCCGGAGCAGGGCAGGGGGAGCACAGGTTCCCACAGGACATCCCATAAATTCATTTATCCTCCCTTTTCTTGGGACCAGAGCTCTGGTTTTTGCCTGAGCCATCTCCTGTACTCTCGACAGACGTGGAGAGCTCTGGTCCATGTCAGTCTGGTGCAAGTGTGGGGTTTACATCAATAGGAGTGGAAAGTTTTAAAGGATTTGCAAAACCTTAGTTCAGTGGCTGTGCCTGCTTCTTACATGTTCTCTGTTTGCATTTGTTTTCCAGTCAAAAAACCTTCCACGAAAACACCCTCAGATGACAAATTACTTTTCTAAGCTCTTGGTCTTTACTTAAGTCAATGTAAATCAGATAGTGAGTATGATTATTCATACCCTTAAAATGTGCTGTATTTTAAATCCTTTCTTCACTGAAACGCCAGCAAGAACGGGGTGGGGGGAAGTGCCATCTCAAAGAGCTGTGCCGCCGGTACAGTTGTCTCAGCCTCTGAAACAAATTTCAGTTTTTGTTTGTTTATTCCACGAGTATAAACTCACTTTCACATGTTTATAAAATACTTCCAGTGAAGGGTGTGTGGATTACGAGCCAAAGCTGCTGTGGACTGAATTGTCCTTCCAAGGAAGGCTGGGGCCAGGACGGTCCCTGCCAGGCTCTCCCGGTCCCCAGAGGGCCATGAGGAGTTGGTTATCCAAGAGGAGTCAAAGACCAGCCCCCCTCCAGCAGCGACTCCAGCAGCAGAAACGACGGAGGAATGCCACACAGCAACCCTGGGTCTGCAGTAAGGATGTCTGGCAGGGTATCACCACTGAACAGTCACTTTCCCTGCCTAAAAATCATCATTTCAATTAACAGTGGAGTTTTCTCAATAATGAACTCAAGGACAATTAGCTGAAATCATCCAGCAAAACCCAAGAAACCTCAGAGGAAGTGTTACGGCTTGCCGTAAAAATGCATCCCCTTAATTTGTCACACCCCGAGCAGTGTCACGGGCAGAGGCAGCGCCGTGCGAGGGGCCGTGTCTGCTGCTGCTCCCATTAATGTTCCACCGGCCTCATCCAAACAAGAGCAGCAGTTATTATTAGTCCAGTTACGGCAGCACTACCATTTGTACTCCAGACTGGCTAAGCATTATTTAAAAGCCATTAAAAAATACAGCTCAATCTCCCCAGTGAATTCCGCAGTGTTCTGGAAGGAGGAGCTCCTGGAGCTGGGGGTGCTGGCCCCCTCCTGCACTGCGCTTCTCCACGCCACACTCGGATGAACCGGGGGTCACAGAGGGGTCCCGCCCCTCAGCAGAGCTGCTCATTAGCATGAGCAAGTCTTTCATTAAAGGAAGATAAAGCACAGCCAAAGCAAACTCTGGCAGCAGGAGTTTGTTCTGCCCACGCACGGCGGTGGCAGGCCCTGCCCCAGCTCAAAGCTGGCTCTGGGATGGGACCTCCCGACCCCACAGAGCCCACAGTGCTCTCTCAGAACAGCAAAATTAAGATTAATGAGATGTTGGAGAGTTCATTCAGTGAGGAAAGTGCCAGAACCATCTGAGGCATTGTAGAATACTGGGGAAGGCGCTCAGGGAGCAGGAGGCAGCCAAGAACAATGGCCGGAGGCAGCAGCTGGCCCAGAGCCCTGCCCAGCATCCCATCCCATGGATCCCATCCCATCCCATCCCATCCCATGGATCCCATCCCATGGATCCCATCCCATCCCATCCCATGGATCCCATCCCATGGATCCCATCCCATGGATCCCATCCCATGGATCCCATCCCATCCCATCCCATGGATCCCATCCCATTGATCCCATCCCATGGATCCCATCCCATCCCATCCCATGGATCCCATCCCATTGATCCCATCCCATGGATCCCATCCCATCCCATCCCATGGATCCCATCCCATTGATCCCATCCCATGGATCCCATCCCATCCCATCCCATCCCATCCCATCCCATCCCATCCCATCCCATCCCATGGATCCCATCCCATCCTATCCCATGGATCCCATCCCATCCCATCCCATCCCATCCCATGGATCCCATCCCATGGATCCCATCCCATGGATCCCATCCCATTATCCCATCCCATCCCATCCCATCCCATCCCATCCCATCCCATGGATCCCATCCCATCCCATGGATCCCATCCCATCCCATCCCATCCCATCCCATCCCATCCCATGGATCCCATCCCATCCCATGGATCCCATCCCATCCCATGGATCCCATCCCATCCCATCCCATCCCATCCCATCCCATCCCATCCCATCCCATCCCATCCCATGGATCCCATCCCATCCCATGGATCCCATCCCATCCCATGGATCCCATCCCATCCCATCCCATCCCATCCCATCCCATCCCATCCCATGGATCCCATCCCATGGATCCCATCCCATCCCATCCCATCCAATCCCATCCCATCCCATGGATCCCATCCCATCCCATCCCATCCCATCCCATCCCATGGATCCCATCCCATCCCATGGATTCCATCCCATCCCATCCCATCCCATCCCATCCCATCCCATCCCATCCCATCCCATCCCATCCCATCCCATCCCATCCCATCCCATCCCATCCCATCCCATGGATTCCATCCCATCCCATCCCATCCCATCCCATCCCATCCCATCCCATCCCATCCCATCCCATCCCATCCCATCCCATTATCCCATCCCATTATCCTATCCCATCCCATCCCATGGATCCCATCCTATCCCATCCCATCCCATCCCATGGATCCCACCCCACCCCATCCCATTATCCCATCCCTTCCCTGTCGGAGCCAGCAGTGCCCCACACCGCACGGTTCCCCTGGGACAGGCCGGGAGGGGCCGGGGTGAGGGCAGCGCCCAGCAGCGCCCCGCGGCTCCGCTCCCGGGCAGCGAGTGCGCGCAGCGAGGGACGGGGCCCGGCTCCGGCGGCTCACCCGCACAGCCGCGCACGGGGCCGGGCTGGGACAGCGCAGCCCGACAGGGATGTGCCCGGGCTGGCAGCAGGGATTCATCCACCCTTAGCGGGATTTATCCACCCTTAGCGGGATTTATCCACCCTTAGCGGCGCAGAACAATGAAACAACCGGGCGAGCCTGCCGGATGAGCACGGGAGCTCACACCTCTTCTCCCAGAGCGCTCAGGGCTGCAGGGTTGTGTCTCACACCTGAGCTCATCCCTGGAATAACGAGGAGTTCCCTCTGGTTCAGAGCGCTCAAAATGCAGGGTATTGGCAGTTTTGGCCCGACTGTCCCGGCGGCAGCTTTTCAAAGGACACTCTGTGCGAAACAGCTCGTCACATCCCGAGCAGAGCCTTCAGAGCCGCCCGGAGGAACCTGCTGCAGTCCCAGCCCCGGCTGCCAGCGTGGCTCTGGGCCACGCGCAAACACAGGGGCAAATTCAAATGCCGTCTTTTGAGAAATTCATACTGTCTTGTACCATTGATATCAAAGCAACTGGATGCAAATTCGATACTCAGTACTCATTTTCTTACAGAAAACAACTCCAAAGGGATGACTAAATTACTTCTCATTCCAGCTTGGATTTATGACTTTCTCAAATATCACATGGATGCATTTGCCTGCCTCTTTTTTCACCCTTCCAAGGTCAGGAAACTTCTTTAGCCTAAGTTTATGGGCAAACAGCCAAGAATGCAGGATTTTCAGTGTTTTAGAGAGAAATATCCATACCAAACAGCAGGACTGCCCAGTGTCTGAGCAGAACTAAAAGTAAAGTGCTGAAGCAATTCATCACAACCTGTCAGCAGCTCGGAACATTTGATCCAAGCCCTCGCGGGGCTGCAGAGCCGTCGATAATCCAGACACTGCCACAGCTCAGCCGAGCGCTGCTTATCCCGCGACATCGCACCCAAGGGTGCACCGGGCGCTCCCTCTGCACTCCCCTGCCCTGACACTGGGACCAGGGGGAAACCTGAGGCTTATTTCTTGGACTCAAATGCAGCAGGAAAGGTTGAAGCTGTGCAGAATAACAGGTCCAGCAGCCACGGCCTCGCTTCGTCCCTGTATCAGAACATTTAAATAAACGGGTGACTTCCTCAGAAACGATGAACAGCTCAAGTCAGCTCCCCCCAGACGGGCGGGATTCCCTGCCCAGGTGTAGCTGCTGAGGGATGTCCAGGCACCAGCACCTCCCTCCCCATGCCAGGGATCCGCGGAGTGACGCTAACAGGGCAGGTGACAGATGCAGCACCCGGAGGGTTTGGTCTCTCCCACCCGTCACCCTTTTGCCAGGTTTGAGTCTCCTCTCAGCGGGAAAGGCGCTGGGGAACACCTCACACCGCTTAATGGAACCACCAAAGGAAAACCACACACAAAAAAAGCGTCTCAGAGGTGATTTGTTTTCTTAACACATTTAGATGGGGAAAATATATTTGAAATTACTTTGATATTGGCAAGAACAACAGTGGGGAACCTATGAGAATTCAACAAGTTCCAGCGAGTAAAGGAATGGGGGAAAAAGCAAGTTCTTTAAAAAAAAACCCCAAAACTAAACCGAAACCAAAAATAAACAAAAAGCCCACACAACAAAAACACCATAAACCCCAAAGCAAAGTAAAATCAAAACACCCCCCAAAAAAACAAATCAAAACCAAACCAACCAAAACACACCAGCACTCCAAGTGCACTGCTAAAATACACATTCTTTCGCATGCAAATCTTCCATTTTCACCGCTTCATTGATTCTGAAGAGGGGTGAAGACAAAGGACACTAAGATTAACTTTAAAGCAAAGATAGAGATACTAGATAGCGAAAAGTAAACAAACTCTCGGGTTTTTGAGGGGGTTAGAAACCAACAACAAGTAGCTGAGCTGAAAAGGAGCCGTTAATGGCAATTTCTTTGTTCACGCCAAATAGGGACGCTCTCCTACACGATACAAAAGATAATTTGGGAACGCAGAAGGAAACACCAGCTCCTCCCTCTCACCGTGTTAACTCTTAGGGGTTTTATTGCTCCGGACAGACTCACAGCCGGGGAGAAATCAAACGGGTTCCATGTGAGGGAGGGCAGCTGTTGGTGAGCAGGACCCGGGGAGAGGCTGCTCCTGCCCCGGGCGCAACAGCTGGGCACAGCTGGGCACAGCTGGGCAGCCGCAGCTCACAGCCCGGAGCGGCTGGGTGCTGTCCCCACCGCCACCCCTCTCCCTGGGCAAAGGGAAACGCCGCGACCCCCGGGATGCTCCAGGGCGGCCTCGGCCCCGCCCGGACACCCTGCACGGCTTGGGCTGCACCCCTGCGGGGCACCGGGAGCCACCGAGACCCCCACAGCCCTCCCCGCCTCCCCCCGACACTGCCAGCCCATCCCGCCTCCCGCGGGGTCTGCGTGCTCCAGAGCATCCAGCTGTGCACAGCTGGCAAATGGAGTGCTACCACACGCACGCAGTGGGATAAAGATAATGAAGATTTAATGTAAAACCGTGGTAAATGTGATGCGGATTCCCTTCCCCCTCCCCCTTTTTTCCTCCAAAGCATCAGTACATTCTTAGGAAGGCAAAGTATGCCCAGAGCACTGCTGGGTTTGTTGTTATAACCACGCAAAGATAAAATCCAGCAGGGAAAAAAAAAAAAAAAAAAAAAAATATATATATATATATTCTTACTGCATCCCTAGTTCCTCTAAATAAAATAATTTACCAACACAGAAACCTTTGCTCAGCTCTGTTCCACTCGTTTCCCTTTCTTAAATTATATTTACATGTGGTTTTTGATTTTGTTTAAGGAATTGTGTGGGTTTGGGGTTCCAAAGGCCCCCTCCATCCCGGGCAGCTGAGGACGGGAAGGGCAGAAGAAGGCACGGTCCTGGGGCTGGGGGTACCCTGCCAGCACCAGGTCCTGGCAGAGCTGGACTGCACTTCCCGCAGGCTGGAGGTGCAACAAGCCTGAGATCCCTCTTAGGACACTGCCCAGGGGACAGAAGGAGGGAGCTTGTTAAAAGAGAAATCCTGGGCAGCTCCACTGCGAAGGGGGCTGAGCGGAAGCAAACCCTCGTGCTGGGGCACCCACTCAGCTCCCACCACCGCGGTGGATCCACCCTCCAGGGCCCGGGCTGCCGTGAATGGCGGCGGGATTCCATCCCGTCACTGACCCTTGCTTCACGCCACAAATACACTTCATGCGGAGCAGAAGGAAAGCGCCTGAAGAACTGCAGGTGCCTTTTGAGCAGATTGCTACAAGAGCCTGTTAAGGACAGTTGTTTGGCTCTGCAGTTGTTACCGGCATCAGAACCAAGCGGAAAGAGAGACTGAGGCACAGAAGTCCCTCCCTGGTGGAGTGGGCGCACCCCAGCCTGGCAGCCGCCGAGGGACAGGCAGCACAGCGAGCAGAGGTGGCTTCCTGGGCAGGGTTTGTGCCGCCACACCAGCACGACCCAGGGCAGTTCAGCCAGGCCGGGATAAAACCATCTCCATTCCGAGGGACAAACCGCGGAGCCCAGGAGCCGCCGGTCTGCCGGAGGACATCAGCTGGGAGCCGGCGGTGCGGCGACAACGAGTCCGGCAGCAGAACGTCACAGGCTCTCGCACGATGGTAACTGAGGTTTAATTGTGTTATCAAAGGGGCTCCAGGACCCACATCCAGCCCTTCAAGGGTTTCCTGGGATCATTTCCTTATGCTTGTAGTCACCGCCAGCATCTTCTAAACCAGCCCTAGGTGACATATTGCAAGTGGAAGAATGAACCGTGAAGGACAGAAAGTAGCGTGTGCCTGGGACACAGAATCACGGAATGGTTTGGTTGGAGACCTCTGAGAATGCCTGGGCAAGGGGATCTTGTCTGGCTGTTCCGTAGGTGTCTGTCTGCGCACTTCCATCTCGCAGAGAAATCGCCGCAGCAGCGTGAGCCGGCCGCAGCAGCGGGGCCGCAGCCGAGCATCCCGCGGGCGCCGCGGCTCCGCCGCTGCCCGAGCCCGACAATCCCGGCCGAAGCCGCTCCCCCGAGCCGGGTGCGCTCTGCCAGCCGTGCCGGCGGCTCTGCAGGAGCCCACGCCTTCGTGCGGCACAGAAATACCCGTGCGGGGGCCGAGCCGACACAGAGCCGGCCTCTCCCGCTGCCCCTGCCCCGGGGAGGGCTCCGTGTCACGGGGAAAGGCACGCAGGGGCCAAGGGGCTGAGCCAGCGCTGCGAGCCAGGGAGCACCGGGGCTCCTGCACACACCTGCACACACCTGCACCCACCCTGCATCCACCTGCACCCAGTCTGCGCCCTCCCTCACCCACCTGCACACACCTACACACATTTACACACACCTGCACAACACCTACACACACCTGCACCCACCCTGCATCCACCTGCACACACCTGCACACACCTGCACATATCCTGCACATACCCTGCTCACACCCTGCCCGGGGTTCCTGCTCCCTGCTCAGCACTCCTGCACCCTGCTCAGCGCTCCTGCACCCTGCTCAGCACTCCTGCTCCCTGCCCAGCGCTCCTGCTCCCTGCCCACCACTCCTGCTCCCTGCCCTGTGCTCCTGCTCCCTGCCCAGCACTCCTGCACCCTGCTCAGCGCTCCTGCACCCTGCTCAGCACTCCTGCTCCCTGCCCAGCGCTCCTGCTCCCTGCTCAGCACTCCTGCACCCTGCCCAGCACTCCTGCTCCCTGCCCAGCGCTCCTGCTCCCTGCCCAGCGCTCCTGCTCCCTCCCTGCCCAGCACTCCTGCTCCCTGCCCAGCGCTCCTGCTCCCTGCCCAGCGCTCCTGCTCCCTCCCTGCCCAGCGCTCCTGCTCCCTGCCCAGCGCTCCTGCTCCCTGCCCACCACTCCTGCTTCCAGTGCAGCAACCTAGAACCAGCAGACCCCGACTCCACTGGCATCGTGTTCTAGATTTTGTTTGAGCATCTTCATTCTCTGATTAGTAAAGGCTGGAAAGAAACACATGATCTACCATTAACTACAGAAAGAGTAATTAGAGAAGTTTTTTACAGTGAAGGTGGGCAGGCCCTGGCACAGGGTGCCCAGAGCAGCTGTGGCTGCCCCTGGATCCCTGGCAGTGCCCAAGGCCGGGTTGGACACTGGGCTTGGAGCAGCCTGGGACAGTGGGAGGTGTCCCTGCCATGGCAGGGGTGGCACTGGCTGGGATTTCAGGTCCCTCCAACCCCAAACAATCTGGGATTCTGTTATTATAATGCTGTTAAAGGGATGGGGTGGGATGGGGTGGGATGGGATGAGCTTTAAGGTCCCTTCCGAGCCAAGCCCTCCTGTGATTCTCCGAACACAACCTTTGCTATGTGATCGATGATGAACCAGGAGGTCCCCTCTAAACCCCAGCACCCCCCTCTCTGCACTGTTCAGGACAGCCTTTGCCTTAGGGAGAGGGGAACAAGTCCCAAGGCCGCTGGGAATTTGGATACAGGGCAGGAACTTCCACCACCACCACCCAGGCACTCCGTGTGCCTCTGGCAATGTCAGTGCACGATTAATAACCTTCCTCGGTGTCCAAATGAGAAACAGAGTCCCAGCTCTCCTATATTGCAGGAATTTTTTTAAGCTCAGTTTATTGCAACCTGTCAAGACGCTCTGTGCAATTTGTACCTGCTGCATCACTCCAAAGCACAACGAGAGCAGCCTCTCAGCTGAGCTCAACCAGTTATTTGTTCAGTTAATGTGAAGGAGTAATGGGGACAGAAAGGACACTTGTGCTCCACATTTATCTACTACATCAGCAAAAATACACAAACAGAGCTCAACCCTGTTGAAGAAGCAGTACGGGGCCGCCGCAGAGCTCCAGACAAGCACAAGTAACGTGCAGCACGATTTCAAACAGCAGTGTTCCCCACCGTGCTTCCAGAGCACCACTTCTCACCAGACATCTCTTCACCCAGTGTCCGATACAGTCACTGCCCAAGGAGTTCGATCCCCCAGCACACTGCTGGCCAAGCACTGGGGAGCATCCAGGACTGTCACCACCCCCAGAGCCACGCTGCTGCCCCACTGCCCACCCTCCTCGGCTCCTGTGCCGTTGTTTGGTGACCTGCTGAGCCCTCACCTTCAGGCCAGCCTGAGCCCAGCTTTGGATGGGTTACAGTAGGAAGCCTTCTGGGAAAGCTACAACTGACTCTTTTTTCTTTCAAGGATGGTTTTTATTGTAACCACAAAATAAATGTTCTCTAAGGGTTTGTCTTTCACCTTCACCGCCCGTAAGGGGTTTCAGCTCTACAAAAACACTAGGCAAATATGCTTAACTTTAAATTTTCCCTGGTTTCAGTGAACCGCACAACAAGCACACTGGCAGGGAAGATGTTCCCTTGGAGGCTGTTGACACGCACACGCCCCCACCACCACCAGCTGCCATCCATCCCTGACACAGGCAAAACTGCTGCAGGGCCCTCCACACCCCCCCAAGGGAGAGGCTATCCTAGCCAGGCACGGCAGCTTTCCCTCCTTACAGCCTTCCCTTTCATCCCAGCAGAGCAACTCATCCCAGCAAACTCCCACCGGTGTGGGTTCACCCTGCTGCCACCCCCACAGCAGCTTTGCCCAGAAAACCAGGTGCAGCACCTCTCCCTTTCCTGCTTCCCCTTCCCTGCCCAGCCCCAGCTGGGGCAGTTCTCCACCGGTGGCTGCTGGGCTGCTCTGGGGTTGCCAGCACCCACACCTCTCCTGCTGCAGGGGCACTGCTCCTTGGCTGGCACCAGGCTCCATCCTGGACACGGCACAGGCAGCGTGAAACACTTGGAGAGAAAAGAGAGGCCTGCTTGGTGCCTGGCAGGTAACTCCAGTGCCCCTTGAGCCTGCCCTGGCAGGGGTCAGCTCCCAAAGGCACTGCCATGCCCTCCTCTGCAGGGTTTTGGGTGAACCCCCATTCCCTTGCTCCACGAGACACGGAACTGCCAGGGTGAGACCCCCGGGGGTCTCTGCCCTGGTCCCTGCTCAGAGCGGGGCCAGCCCTGGGCTCAGGCCAGGTTACCCGGGGCTCTTCCCCCTTGGCTCTCACAAACCTCCATGGACAGAGGTGCCACTCACTGTCCTCCCTGCTCCACTGCCTGGGGGAGCTTCCCCCAAATCCAGCCTGGGCCACTTGGCCAGCAGCTGGACAGGCAGCAGGGCAGAGCCCTACTCCTCCCCTGCCTCCTCAGCAACGCTGGCACAAAATTCTGGGGCACAAAAATCTTCACCTCCCTAATGTTCAGGAACATTCCAGCCCAACAGCGAGCTACCCACGTTGTCCTCCAAGACAGTGACAGGACATCAGCCCAGATTGGATTCCATCCATTTCAAATTTCAGCAGGGTTTTAGGACTTTAAGGGTCAGAACATTTTTTAGGGATGAACATTCTCAAATAATGAAGATGAATATTAGGCTACTTGGAATGAATGAGTTTATGAGCAGTGTAATTCCTGCCCCTCAGCAGCATGAGCACAGATGTGGTGGTGAACATTGCAACCTGAAATGATTCAGGAGGACTACACTATTTCCAGTATAACTGGAAAAGGGATTGCTGTGTCATGGGTGGTCACATCCTCCTCATCTCACCCATTTTTTCCTGCCTGGTAGCCAGGGAAAATCTCTTTTAGGAGACTGACAACGTCATCCTATGGCGTGTGCCAAGGCCAAACCAGCCCTGCCCCCATCCTATGTACACAAGAGAATTTATGGGAAAAAATGATAGGAAACCATGATCCCTTAAAGGGTGACCCACCATCAAATATTTTTTCCCACTGGCCTCAGAACTCCTCACGTTTCTGTGCCAGGGGACACCTGCAGGTTACTCACTTGCCTCTCTGTGCCTGTCCTTGGCAGCCCCGGGGACTCTGACAGCGCAGAGCTCCCACCCCACACCCCGAGCCTGTGGTCACACAGTGACACTGCTCCAAGGGGGCTCTGCCAGGGTGTCTCCAGCTTCCTTGTGCCATTGGGAAGGTCAGGGCCACCTTTCCCAGAGTGTGCTGCTGCCCACTGAGCAGATGTCCCCAGCTGAGCATCTTTCCCAACCCCTGAGTCGCCCTTCAGCGCCCTGCACTGCGCTTGCCCTTGGCTGCCACCTCTGTTTGTCATTTCTAGGAAAATGCCTCTGGAGGTCCTGGATTGCAGCAAACACAGCTCCCACAGGGCCACATCCCCTGCCCAGCTGGCAACACACCGGAGGAGCTGCCTCTGTGCTGCCCCAGGACCTGAACATCCTGAACAACTGGGACCTGCTGCCTGGAAGTGCTTCCGTGGCTTGGTAACATTTCCATGAGACTAAAAGCAAACAAAAAAATGCAACCAAGCAATCAAAAACCCAAATGAAAAAGACAAGGAAGTTGTCAGCAGCATCTGCTAATTTTGAGTGTTGTTTGCATCAAGTAAGAGACGGGAGATTTACACCCTCACTGCAAATCCAGCCCCACCTGGAGTTCCTGCTTCCCAGAGTGACGCTCCTCAATCTGCTTTGGGGTGTCATTTGTCTCCAAACAGGAAGTTTTTCTTCCATTAATTTTCTCCTACTTACAAAAGAAGTAAACAGAACCAACCAAACCCTGTGCTCAGCGCTCTGCCTGCCCCATGGCACCCCCGGCACACAGTGCTGGAGCAGCCTGCAGCGCTGTCACCCCCACAGCCCAGGCTGCCCTCCTGGCACAGGGAACGGGGGGCTCTGTGGGGCAGCAGCCCCTGCCCCAGGGCTTCCCCCAAGGGCAGACAGGATTCCCTCCGCACAAAGCCACTGCCCAGCGCCAAGGGCCGAAGCAGGCAGCTCCCTGGTGGCACGGCTGCCTGACCCAGCTGGTCACCCCGGGCCAGGGGCACCAACGGCTGCCAGCTGGGGCTGCAGCTGAGCACAGCTCACTCAGAGACACGGGGATCAGCCACCATCGCTGCTGCAGTGCCCAGCCCAGCCTCACACAGCCTGGCAGAGCACGAGGAACCCAGGCAGCACGGGGTCCCTCCATGGGCACAGACCCCAGAGAGCACGGGGTCCCTCCATGGGCACAGACCCCAGAGAGCACGGGGTCCCTCCATGGGCACAGACCCCGGACAGCTCAGGGCCTCTCTGAGTTAACCAACCTGCCCAGCACCACCCCCTGGATCAACCAACATGCCCATGCCGTTGTAGTAAAACATTTATTTGTTCAGGTGATTGAAGCTACCGTGTTTACAGCTCGTGACCTCACCGCTGGCGACACAGAACATGACCTGCGACTGCAGCTGCTGCCACCAGAATTTTCATCATAATTCTTAGTTATAAAAACCTTGGACACCAGAAAAAACAGGTATTTTAGACTTGAAGTGGCAGATAGGAGATGGGAGGCCTGTGAGGGGGGAAGACAGTTTATCGAGGCAGCCGACCTTGACGGCCACGCGGCCTCGGCCGCAGCTTCAAGTAAAGGTTTCGGTGGGTGAGCGCGGTGCGACGCGTCAGTCCTCGCAGAGTTGAAACCGTATTGTTTTCTGCCGAGTAAGAACATCGGTGGCAACGCTTTCGGGGAGTGCAGAAGGGCTGGTGTCCTGCAGAGGGGCCCCGGCTTCTGCACAAAGAGACAGAACAGAGACAGTGAGGGGACGAGGAGCAGCATCAGCCTCTCCCCGTGGCCAAAGCCAGGCTGATGTGGGAGGGACCACACCGAGAGCCCCAGGAGCTGCCACGGGGCCACTGACGGTCCCACAACGGCTGCACAGCCAGCTGGGCACACACCGAGGGTCCCAGAAGCTGCCACAGAGCCAGCCCGGGCAGCAAGCAGCAGCAGACCCTGCCTGGGCCCTGGCACCCGCTGCCTTGGTGCCACGTGCGCTGCAGGGGCTGGGGCAGCGGAGCGTGGCAGCTAACAGGGGACTGGGCTAATGGGACACCGGGCTAACAGCACCCAATGTCCCCAGCCACACTCTGCCACAAGCCTTGTCACCGTCAGGAGTGCAGGCACAGCACGTCTGGGCTGCTGCTGCTGCTTCAGGGAAAATCCAGCAAACGAGACAACCCCAAAACCCCAACAGAGCCAGCAAAGCTCGTTGTTCCAGAGCCAGAGACTTCTCCATTTTCTAGATTTGCTTCTGCCCTCGCACAGGCCGAGCCTTTGCCCACGGCAGGGACTCCGGCTCCGCACGCTGCCAGGGGCTGGCGCAGAGCTGGGGACAGCAGAGCAGAGCAGCAGGTGGGCACAGACACAGCACTCACCCCCTGAGGCCGGCACACACGAGGGAAGGTCACCGCGATGAGGATGTGCCACGTCACCGTCCTGCCCCACATCAACCCCAGGGCACAGGGACAGCCTCACTCAATCCCGGTGCCCCACATCAGCCCCAGGGCACAGGGACAGCCTCGCCCGGTCCCGGTGCCCCACATCAACCCCAGGGCACAGGGACAGCCTCACTCAGTCCTGGTGCCCCATTTCAGCCCCAGGGCACAGGGACAGCCTCACCCAGTCCTGGTGCCCCACATCAACCCCAGGGCACAGGGACATCCTCGCCCGGTCCCGGTGCCCCACATCAACCCCAGGGCACAGGGACAGCCTCACTCAGTCCTGGTGCCCCATTTCAGCCCCAGGGCACAGGGACAGCCTCACTCAGTCCTGGTGCCCCACATCAACCCCAGGGCACAGGGACAGCCTCACTCAGTCCCGGTGCCCCATTTCAACCCCAGGGCACAGGGACAGCCTCACTCAGTCCTGGTGCCCCACATCAACCCCAGGGCACAGGGACAGCCTCACTCAGTCCTGGTGCCCCACATCAACCCCAGGGCACAGGGACAGCCTCACTCAGTCCCGGTGCCCCACATCAACCCCAGGGCACAGGGACAACCTCACCCGGTCCCGGTGCCCCACATCAACCCCAGGGCACAGGGACAGCCTCGCCCGGTCCCGCTGCGCTGGCCTCACCTGCCAGCCAGCACTGCCCCACTTACCTGGGGAGTGCAGAAGTGCCGCTGCCATTTGCAAACACCGACCTGGCACCACCCTGAACTCATCTTTGGGCCGCTGTGGGCTCCAGCCCCCAGACCAGACCGGCCTCGGGGAGCCCAGGCTTAGGCCAGGTGGGGGTCCCTGCGTGCCCACCGAGGGCGCTGGGCTCCAACCCTGACTGGTTTTCCTCATTCCCTCTCCCAGCGGGAATTTCCCCTGCAGAGGAGATGGCACAGCTTGCACACAGCACTGCGGGTGCCTCCAGAGCAGCAACCTGGCAGTGCAGCAGGAAAACCAGCTCACACCGAGCCAGGCACACCAGCCTGGGCTCAGCTTTCAGATTCCTGACCCAGATGCTTCTAAAGTGCAGTTCTTGAAACGACCTGAGGTGACACAGCACCACAAAACCTGGAGCTTATTCTGTTCCTTCTAATACAAACACAGTCCCTGATGTGGGGTCTGCAGCCAGCCATGTGCCACATTTGCTCTTTCCCTTTCAAGTTTCCTTCCTTCCAAGCCAAGCTTCCCTTTCTCTCCAGCAGCAAGCTTCACACTGGCTCCTGAGAATGAATCGATTGCATTAGAAGTCCGCAGTCAGCAAACCCAGCAGGATTCAGGGGGTGCAGCACCACAGAGCAGTGACAGAGGACGTGGTGCCTGGCCCGCCTGGGCTGAGGGGCCGCGGTGAGTGACCAGCCCATCACAGCGTGATCAGGCTGTGCCCCAGGCCAGCGCCCCGACACACAGCCAGGCACACAGGGACGCATTCGCAAAGGGAAAACGGGAGAACCACGTTACTTGTAAGCAGGACCCTACGGATGTTACCCTGGTTTTTCTGAGTTTTTTAAAGCCTTTTGAATTTTCATAACAATGGAGTCAGATCTTTTTAGTTACTGTACAATATTAAAAGCAGTTCTACCTTTTTACCACATATGTAACATAAACAAATCCTTTGCTTTTCATTCTCTGTCCTTTGTTTGCATATTTCTAACCTGAAAACAATTGTAACTGATGCCTGGTCTGGCCAGTTGGCTTGAGAGGTGAAAACTCTAAAAGCCAATCTTCTGCTAGACCCACAAATGTATAAAAAGTAAGAAATAAACAAAGAGGCTCTCTCCGCCTGGATTCAGCCTTGAGCCGGATCAGAGAAGGACCTCTGCCCTGCGAAACCTCTCTCCGTGTGACTGCTTTGTGTGTCTCGGTAACATACAGACTGGCCACAGTATGCTGCTTTTAAACCAGAACTCTGACCAACATTAAAATTACTGCCAGGAGAAGGCACCGTGCAACTGGGTGGCTGCTGTTAGCGCAGTTTTGGGCGCAACGGTGCACCCCGGGGCAGCAGCACCCTGGAACAGGGAGGTGAAGGCTCCTGAGCCATCACAGTGCTGACAGCTGTGGCCGCTCTGCGGGTGGGACTGCCAAAGCTCCAGTGTCGCTGCGGCTCTGCTTCCCCTTGCTTGATGGGAAGAGAAGCGATCCTGGTAGCAGCTGTAGCCATTACTGCTGGTTTGGAGCCATTCCCAAGGAAGCAGCGTGCCCTCTCTCTGTGCTGGGTGCCCACCACGGCTTCAGGCACAGCCTTGCCACACACACGAAGGGCTCTGCACGTTCTAGAGGGCACACACAGCTGCACGGCTCCGTGTCACCCCGCGGGTCTGGGCTGCTCCCAGAGCAATGCCCAGCAGGCTGCCATGGTCCCCGGGAGGCAGGAGCACCCTGTGCTGCTGGCACCGAGCCTCCAGCAGCTCTGGGGCCAGCAGGGATGAGAGCAGCTGGTGCCAGTGCCTTGGCAGGAGCTCTCGAGCAGGAGCTCTGGGGCAGAGCTCTTGAGCAGGAGCTCTGGGGCAGGAGTTCTGGGGCAGAGCTCTCGAGCAGGAGCTCTGGGGCAGGAGCTCTGGGGCAGGAGCTCTCAAGCAGGAGCTCTGGGGCAGGAGCTCTGGGGCAGGAGCTCTGGGGCAGGAGCTCTCGAGCAGGAGCTCTGGGGCAGGAGCTCTGGGGCAGGAGCTCTCGAGCAGGAGCTCTGGGGCAGGAGCTCTGGGGCAGAGCTCTGGGGCAGGAGCTCTCGAGCAGGAGCTCTCGAGCAGGAGCTCTGGGGCAGGAGCTCTCGAGCAGGAGCTCTGGGGCAGGAGCTCTGGGGCAGGAGCTCTGGGGCAGAGTTCTGGGGCAGGAGCTCTCGAGCAGGAGCTCTCGAGCAGGAGCTCTGGGGCGGGAGCTCTGGGGCAGAAGCTCTCGAGCAGGAGCTCTGGGGCAGGAGCTCTGGGGCAGGAGCTCTCGAGCAGGAGCTCTGGGGCAGGAGCTCTGGGGCAGGAGCTCTGGGGCAGAGCTCTCGAGCAGGAGCTCTGGGGCAGGAGCTCTGGGGCAGGAGCTCTCGAGCAGGAGCTCTGGGGCAGGAGCTCTGGGGCAGAGCTCTGGGGCAGGAGCTCTGGGGCAGAGCTCTCGAGCAGGAGCTCTGGGGCACAGTTCTGGGGCAGGAGCTCTGGGGCAGGAGCTCTGCGGCAGGAGCTCTGGGGCAGAGCTCTGGGGCAGGAGCTCTGGGGCAGAGCTCTTGAGCAGGAGCTCTGGGGCAGGAGCTCTGGGGCAGAGCTCTTGAGCAGGAGCTCTGGGGCAGGAGCTCTCGAGCAGGAGCTCTGGGGCAGAGCTCTGGGGCAGGAGCTCTGGGGCAGAGCTCTTGAGCAGGAGCTCTGGGGCACAGTTCTGGGGCAGGAGCTCTGGGGCAGGAGCTCTGCGGCAGGAGCTCTGGGGCAGAGCTCTGGGGCAGGAGCTCTGGGGCACAGTTCTGGGGCAGGAGCTCTGGGGCAGGAGCTCTGGGGCAGGAGCTCTCGAGCAGGAGCTCTGGGGCAGGAGCTCTGGGGCAGGAGCTCTCGAGCAGGAGCTCTGGGGCAGAGTTCTGGGGCAGGAGCTCTGGGGCAGGAGCTCTGGGGCAGGAGGTCTGGGGCAGAGCTCTCGAGCAGGAGCTCTGGGGCAGAGCTCTGGGGCAGGAGCTCTGGGGCAGGCAGCATGCCCGGGCGGTGCCGCGCCCTTCCCAGCCGGAGCAGGTTCCCTGTGTCCCCTCTCCAAGCGCAGGACACACGGCCCTGCTGCGCAGCTCCCTGTCCGTGGCTGCAGAGCCACCTGGGCACAAGGGGAGGGCTGGCAAACGCACGGGGACACGCTGCAGAAACAGAGCCGCGCTGGCAGCGCCGTGTGCTCGCAGTGAGGACGTGCCTGCACACAGCGGGAAGGCAGCACAGACACGAGAGACACAACAACACCCAGCTCCTCCACCCAGGCCTGGGCACACCCATGCGCTCCGGCCATCGCAGCAACAGCCAAGAACTTTCTGAAGTAGTTTCTCCTCCACCAGCGGCTGTGAGCAAAGCCCCTCTCAGGGCTAAAACCCCAGCCACTCCATAGCTGAGCAGGAGCAGACGGAGCCCAGCTGCAGGCAGGCAGTGCTTGAGGGGCAGGCAGGCACCTCGGGCTCCTGTCCCTGCAGACCCCTCTGCAGCTGGGGGCGATGCTGGGGCCACAGCTCACCACAGCCCCCGCTCCAGCACTTCCAACGGTGAGGAGTTATTCCAGTTTGGGGGAAATGACCTGATGTTAATCTGCTCCAGGAGCATCTGAGCACCCTTCCGTCTCACACAGCTGGCAACGCATGGTTTTTGCTGAACAGAAAGGACAGAGAATTTCCTCCTCCGCGAGGCATCCCACACTTTGAATCAAGCCTAAATGAAACACAATGTCCCACTGCACGGTTATTCCGGTGGGAACAGGTGATTCCATGCCCAAGGCATTCCCAAGGGGTGACCATCTCAGCCAGGGAGATAAACTGGCACAAGAGCAACCCCCGGCTGCCCAGATCCCCCTTCCTGCACTATCACAGAGAATCAAACCAAACACAGGCCTTGTAGTTGCTTGACACAGAGGCACCACGGACAGAACATCAGCTGCAGTGCTTAGAAAACTATTCCTTTGAGTGAAAAATTACAAATATAAAAATAAACTTCCTTAAACCACAAGACGCCATTAGTATTTTAGCACTTTCACAAAACATCACACAGATTTAGGTTCAGTTTTAGACAACATATGAAAGCATTTTCATTTGATGTTTTTAAAATGCGTGATTAAACCCAACCACTCCACAGCAACTCTCCCTGTACCCCAGTGTGGGGGAGAAGGTGCCTCTGCAGCACAGTCCCTCCCTGGGGCTCAGACCTTCACCTTTGACCCACACTGAGCAAAGCCCTTGTCATCACACTGCCAGACCCTGGACAGGCCACCCCTGTCCTTGACAGCACACTATTTAACAGCTCCCTTCTCTTCATGCAGCGCTCACCAATCCGAGGAGGGATTTATTGTATTTTTTAAAAACTTTTCCATCAGGAAGCGGGTTTTCTCATTTTGAGGCTTTGTTTCCTATTTGGTCTCTGCATTTCCTGAAGGAAGCAAAAAGGGTTTCTAAAAAAGAAGCAGCCTCTTCCTTTTAGGTCCTTTACACCACCCTCACTGACTTTGTTCTTCCACGGCAGGCAGTAAAATCACCCAGAGCAACCCACAATGGCCAAGAGCTTCAGCCCCGTGCTGCAGAGCCCCGGTGACAGAGACGGGGTGCCAGGGGCCGTGCCCCACTGGGAGATGTTCCCCCACAACTGCCCAAGGGCTGCTGCCCTGGCTGGGGTGAGGCTGGCCTCAGGCACCCGCCTTAGTTACGGTGCCCCCAAGAACCAGCATACAGGGTATAAAATTTAACTATTCTCTCACTTTTATGGCCACAAAGTCCATCCTGAGCCTATTATTTGGCATCTGAGAATGCACAATGCTCAAATATTCAGAGTTAAGCTGTCTCTAATTTGAATATGATGACCATATGAGTTTAATTAATATTAACTGCAGGCGTCTCTTTACAGTGAGCAGAGCAGCTGCCATCCACACAAGGAAATTTGCACCTGCTGTCCTCGACTGCTGTGGGGCTCTGTCCCTACAGAGTGGCCCAAAATCACTCTATCCCAATTAGGCATGGCAATTAGGAGCAGCTTAAAGGTGAGACCATCATCTTCCGGGCCCTTCAAAGCACTCAGGGACTGAAAAGAACTGGATCGAACCGTAAAGTTCAGAGGAAATACGCCCCAAAAGTCTAGGACAGCAGGAGCTGACCATCACCAGCGGCGTGGCTGCAGCCCTGCCCAGCCCCGCTCCCTCCCCAGGGGCTGCTCGACAGGCGCCTGCACCGCGGCCGGCGGCTGCTCTGGGACCGAGGGTCGGGCGCCTTTCCAGGAGACCCGCGTGGGATCCCCCTGCTCGACCCGCGCCCGGCCCCGGCACGAGGGAATGGACCCCGGCGCCTGCTCGTCCTCCTCCCAGCCCCACGGTGGGAGCTGTGGAGCACCAGGGCCCCAGCCCGGCTCCGGCAGGGCAGTCACCGCGAGGCTGGCTGGAGTACCGAGTGAATATTTTATTTTACACAACATAACAACACAGCGTTGTTGCTCCTGTACAGCATTTGCCTAAAAACAAAGGCAACACCATTGTCACGGAAAAGAAATGTACAGTCTGACCGGTTTAAAAAATATCATTTTACTGATTGATCCAGAAGTGGTTATTTGTTAGCTTGGAGGAAATTGCATTTCCTTTATAAAAGGCTTTTTCTGTGAAAACTCTCTCTTTTGTTTTCTGCTACCGCAGAACCAGGAAGCCAGTCCTAGAGCAGGGAAGGCACTGGTGCTGTTTCGTGCTTTTTTTCACCCCTTAATCTTTTTTTCCTTTTTTTTTTTTTTTTTTTTTTTTTTTTTAATCTCTGAATGTTGCCTTCGGTTTTGATATTAAGTAAAACCAAACGAAAACTAAATAACCCCCCGTGTGCACTGGGTGGCTTATACAGAACCCGGCATGAACAAGCCATTAATCAGCGAGACAGCAGTGGACATCCAAATCCAATTCCCTGGGAAAGGGAGTTTCACACAACGTTTGGTGTTTTAAGTCAAAATAAAAATAAAAAAAAAAAAAAAAAAAAAAAGAAAGAAAAAAAGAAAAAAAAAAAAAAAAAGCAGGTCACACAGTGCTTTCCAATATCCACTCAGAACTGGAGAAAGTTGCTTTTCCGCTATCGGCACCGGCGCGGTCTGCCTGGACCAGCATCCCGTTCATGGACATGCTCCGTTTGGAGCGCAGTCCACCGGCGCCGGCGCCGCGGGGCTCCAGCAGCTCGCCGCCCAGCGACCGCCGGCGCTTGGCTCGGGACGCGTCGGCGGGCAGAGTGAGGAACTTACTTGGCTTTGATTGTGCTCTTTTGTACGTGTGGGCCGCGGGGGCCGCGTCCGGGGGGCGGCTCGCTAACTGCAGCGCCGTGGAGTTATTTCTGTTCGAGTTCTGCGGCTCGGCGCTGCCGCCGGCCTCGCCCTGCGGCTCGCTGCCGGGCTTTGGCCCCGACTTTCGCTTCTGCTTCTGCGACAGGGAAGTGCTGGAAGTCCAGGCGGGAGGCAAAGCGGAGGTAGTGGTGGCCGAGTCCTGGCTGGAGCCGGTGTCCGGTGACTGTGTCACACCTTCGCCGGCAGCCTTGCAGCACTGGATGCCCTCCTCGTGCCCGAGAGCCTGCTTGGACATGGACTGCGACAACGCCCCGCTGCAGCCCTGCATCTGAGCCCCGTTCGTCTGCGAGTACACGTTGCTGACCTTGGTGGCCTTCTGCTGCCCGTTGTTGTTACACACCTTGTAGCGGATCATGAGGATGATGATGAACACGAGCACGGACGCCACAATGATCCCACCAATGATGATAATCATGGTCCCGCCCAGGAACTGGGACTGCATGAAGTGGCAGCGCACGTAATCCTGCTCGGTGGTGAACTGCGTGCAGCCCACGACTCTGGTGGCCGTCAGCGAGGTGATCCCGTCATCGTAGATGGCCAGGACGCACAGGTCGTACATCGTCCCCGCAGCCAGGTTGTTGACCAGGAAGGTTTTGCTCGTGGGAGGTATCATTCTGGGGGAGGAGGAAACCAATGTGAATGAACCTGGCGGACACACCGGCACCTTCCCACCCTGTGGGGCATCCCAGCCCGTGCCCAGCACCACCACGGCTTGTCTGTCCTGCTTCTGCCGCAGCCCCCGTGGGACTGATCTCCATCCCCACAGCAGCTCCTGCCCGGCCTCTGATGCAGCAGCAGTCACTGCCAAGCCCCCTGGCACGGCTCAGCATGGCAGAGCCCCCATTAGACCAGCCACATCAAAAATATGGAATCACAGGATCACAGAACGGCTCGGGTTGGAAGTAACAATTAAAGACCATCTAGTCCACCCTCCTGCAAAGGGCAGGAGCACCTTCCACTAGACAAGGCTGCTCTGAGCCCTGTCCAGCCTGGCCTTGGACGCTTCATGGGATGAGGCACCCACAACTTCTCTGAAGAACCTGTGCCAGGGTCTCACTGTCCTCACAGGGAAGAATTTTTTCAGTTATCTGATCTACATCTACCCTCTTTCGGTTTAAAGCCAGCAGCCCTTGTCCTAGTAATGGACAAAGAAATTCACAGAAGAAATGACCAAGCACAGAGCCCCCTGCACTTCCCCAGCACGGGGCTCATCAGAAAGCACTGTGAGGAACGAGGTCACAGACGCTGTCCACCCTGTGCTTCCATAAAGCTGAGCACATTAAGATCCATTTAATCCATCTGCCTTCACAACCTTTCTCAGATCAGTTCAGAGGATTAGAGGTCCATTTGGATTATCTAAATATAATACTGTTCTAAGTAATTCTCCCTTTTGTGAGTAGAAATGGCACGAGCCCTTCCTGAGGCTCCCAGCACGAGCTGCCGGGGCTGGGCTCCGTTCAGCTGGCACGGCATGGCACAGGAACTCCGGCAGAGGGGCTGCCCAGGCCAGGGCCACACGCCAGCGCCAAGCACCCGGCACGGTCCCACACGGGCAGGCTGGGGCTGCCTTACCTGTAAACAAGGGAGTCATCGTAAGTACCATTGTACTGGATTTGAAACATACGTATCCCAGGTATATTCCTCTGAAAATTGAATTTCAGCAGAGCCGTGGAGGAGGTCGCTTCCGCAACAACCACCTTCTTATCCTGGCTGACTTTAGTGTCCCCGTTGCTACTGCTCGCATTGGAGCCCGACTTGGTGGATGTGGAGATATCCGAGGAGCCTGGGTCAGGCTCGTGGATGTGGTTTGTGCTGTTCAGCAAGTGGGGGAGCTTGATGATGTGCAGGTCCACCGTCTGCGTGGCCTCCCCTGCCGGGTTGGAAGCAATGCAGGTGAAGGAGCCCGTGTCCTTCACCGTCGTGATAAGGATGTCGAGCGTCCCGTTGTCGTACACCGTGGACCTGGTTGCATTGGAAATCAGTTTGCCCTCTGGAGAAATCCAATGGATTGCTGGCTCGGGGTCACCCCGGGCCTTGCAGCGCAGGGCTGCCCGCTGCCCCTCCAGCACCCGCAGCTCGTGGGTGTGCCGGGTGATGAGCGGGGGCTCGCAGAGGAACTCCTCCTCAGGGATGGACCAGAAGTACCGGCCGGACAGGAGCGTAGGAGAGGCACAGGTCTCCAGGTCGTCCTCCCTGGAAAGGCGCCTCAGCCACAAAAGCTCGCAGTTGCAATGCAAAGGGTTCCCACCAAAGCTCAGCGCAAACGTTGAGGGGCTGATAATTCCTGAGGTTGCCAGCACCTGAGCGCGCTGGAAGAGCGGATCAGGCGGCAGCTTCTGCAGTTTGTTGGATGTGACGTCCAGCCTGGTCATCTTGTGGAGGTGGGAGAAGGTCCCCTTAGGTATATGGTCAATCATGTTGTGGTCAAGACTGAGAGTGTGCAAACTGACCATTTTCTCCACGGCATCCCAAGGGATGGTTTCCAGATTGTTGTAAGACAAATCCAATTCCTCGAGAGCTAAAACATCATCGAAAGCTGTGGAAGAAATTAAAGTCAGCTGGTTATTGTTCAGTATCAAGTGGTGGAGATTGGAGAGCCCACTGAACATGTCGTTCGTGATCTTAGTCAATCGGTTGCTGTTCAAATGCAGAGCCCGCAAATTGCGCAGGTCGGCAAATGCGTGAGGTGTGATAAAACTGATTGTATTCCGGGACAGCGTCAGGTCCACCAGGCTGGTCATGTTGGCAAAGTCTTTCCTTTTAATGTTTGTAACGAAGTTGTCTGCCAGCCGCAGCTCCACGGTCCTCCTGTCAATGTTGGGAGGAACAAACAAGAGCCCTTTCTTGGCACAGAGGGTGGCGAGGTTCGGAGACAGGATCTGACAGACGCAGCGCTTGGGGCAGATCTGAGCTCGCACCGCTACGCCAATGAACAGCAGAAACAAAAGCAGTTTTTCCATTGTAGAACTGGTTCAAGAGCCTGCAAGGGAGAGCAAACGGCGGTTAGTCTCTGTGAGATAAGATGGACAAAATAAAAAAGCCAAGACAGATAGTCTACGGTTAAACCACGGAACTAAAGTTCAGGAGCAGCGAGTCACCCTCACCGTGTCACCTGGCTCTTCTTCATCCCCCCACCCCGACACAAGAGTGCCAATACAGGAGTACAGCTGACAAGCAGGGACGTTTGCAGATGCACGTATCCACACCCCGACCCTCACATACAAATCACAAAGCGATTGGGAAGCCACTCGCCGTCCCTCAGGCCCCTCCTGCTAGAGCCCATCCTGCTGCCCAGCACAGTTCCACACCCTGGCAGAGCCCCCGACCTCCCAGGCTGCAGGCCGTAGTGACGAATGTCCAGGTATAGAAAATGAGAAGTGGTTCATGTGTGCTTCCCTTGCTAAGCTGAAACTCTCGGCGGCCTTGCTATCACAGCAACTCAATGCGTTTACAGCCATCTCCACTGAACATTTAAGCTCTTGATGCTATTTTCAGAATAAACTCAGAAGGAGCTAATTTTATGTCATTCAAACCCCAAAAATGCAAATAAAACAAAACAAAAAAACCCACCAAAATCCAAGAAAAGCCCCCACAACGGAGATCTAAATAAAAATGAATCTTGGGCTAATTTTAGCTGATCACAGTTTTCTGGCTCCTCCTGGAAAGCCCAGCAGTTCAACCAGCTTCATCCCTTACACTGCCAGGCCCAGCTCCTCGTGGCAAGTGGGAGCAGGGCCGATAGCAGCAGTGCCCACGCCAGCTCAGTGAGATCATCCATCAGTGACTGTGCCAAAGGCTTCACGGCACAGGCAGGTGCAAGGGCTGGGGGATGTTCCTCCGTGGAACAGGTGGGAGCACGGGCCCATGGCGAAGCACCCACGCGTCTGAGAGGGAACCTGTGCCACGGTGAGCAGTGGTGCTCAGAGGGGCTCCACGCTGCAGCTGAAGCACTCAGCTCCCTTTGGGACCGGCACAATTATACCTGTTTGGATCAGATTACTCAGACCCATTACCATCCCAAAGATGCATTAATGAAGCTCAGCTAAAATACAGTTTTGCAGCTAGCCAGAACCAGAAGACGTACTAGATGATAATACGAACTGCAGGACCTGGTGGCTTAGGAGGACAGCCATCAAAAAACACGTCTGTTGAAAGTCAGCCTGGACGTGTGTGCCCCTCCTGTCCCAGCCCACCTCATCCCCCACACGGTTGATTTGCAGAGAGTAGCGCTGACATGCCTTAGAGCTCATTGCAGAAAACACCTTTCTGACTAATGAAAGCAATATGTGATTCTCATTACTTGCTTAAAGATAAAAAAAACAGAAGGGAAACTGCATTCATACATAAAACAAATGCCAGCTTCCTGGGAAGGTGAGCACTGCTCATTTACTGCTCGGTGCCTGCAATAGGACAAGGGTAGTCAAGCTCTTCATGTGACATTCGTGATTCACAAAAAAAGCCTCTCACATATACTACTCTTTACATCCATTCTGTTGCTACATTTGATCATTTTGAGTTATTCATCTGTCTATAAAACCTAAGTCAAGTTGCTGCGGGCTGCACGGCCTATGGTCACACAGAGTGGGAAGCGTGTCTCCAAAGAGCAGGGAACCTGCGAGCCCCAGCACACTGCCGGGGCCTGGAGCCCCTCCACTGCTCCCCCATCGGCTGCTGGGGAGTCCCCAGACTTCTGCTCCCATCTCTGAGCTGAGGAAGTTTTTTCCTGCGCCATTTCTCGGGCACGGAGCAGGTGTGGCAGTGCTCGGGCAGGGCCGAGGCTCATTGGAGGCAGAGACCCCTCCAGCACTGTCACCCCCTGCCCGCCTTCCCCTGGCCACTCTCAGCTGGGATGTTCCCACACAATGGGTGACACTCCCATGGTCCTTCCCCTGCCAGGTGTTTCCCACAGGTCTCCTGGCCTTCACGCCCCCTCCAGCCCAGCTCTGGAACACAGAGCTCCATTTCCCCCAGCGTGGGTGCCAGGCTCCCGCCAGCCCCGGCCCTGCGCGGAGGAGGAACCCCGAGCTCACACAGGCAGGGTGCAGGCTCACCTGGGCACACGCCAACTCCAGCTCCACACAGCTCTGTGACACACACTGAGGATTTCCACCACTTCCAGAGGAGCCACCCGCTCCTGTCGGGGGTGACAGCCCCACCAGCCCCTCTGGGCAGCACTTCCTAAGGGCAGACTCCCACCACAAACCTCTGCAGGGTCTGACAGGTGCTGGGGAACGGCCGAGTAACCCCAGCCCCTGTGGGGACAGCCGTCCTGAGACCCCACCAGCACTGCCAGGGGCAGCAGCAGGCACAGCTTGGCATCCAGGGAGAGCAGCAGGCACAGCCTGGAACCCAGGGAGAGCAGCAGGCACAGCCTGGAACCCAGGAGCAGCAGCAGGCACAGCCTGGAACCCAGGAGCAGCAGCAGGCACAGCCTGGAACCCAGGAGCAGCAGCAGGCACAGCCTGGAACTCAGGGAGAGCAGCAGGCACAGCCTGGAACCCAGGAGCAGTGGGCACAGCCTGGCATCCAGGGGCAGCAGCAGGCACAGCCTGGAACCCAGGGAGAGCAGCAGGCACAGCCTGGCATCCAGGGGCAGCAGCAGGCACAGCCTGGAACCCAAGCAGCAGCAGGCACAGCCTGGCATCCAGGGGCAGCAGCAGGCAGTGGAAGTAACTACCCACCTGTTCTGGCAACAGACAGGGGTCAGGTGAAGGAACTTGAAATTCCTGCCTGGAATGGATCCAAGGAACCCAGGACTGAAATCTACATTCTGTGATGGCTCCTTGTGCCCAGCATCCTGCACGCTGCGGGTTCTGCCTCCTCCTTTTCGGGATATGAGCACAGTGCTCCAAGGGGTCATTTACATGTCATGGATCACACAACACGTGGGAGCAGCAGAATCCGGAAGACAGGCATTAATTAGCAAAGAAATTCCACTTCATCCCATTCCTGTTTGGATGGTCAGCACGCCAGGGATGCCCAGTGTGCACACCGGGAGCTGCTGGAGCCAGCAGCCAGCTCAGGGCCTGGCTCAGACATCGTCTGTCACCACTGAGGTCACAGCAGAGCTACTGAGTGCCCTTCCCACCCAGCAGTCAGGATTCTCAGGGTCTTTGCAAACGCAGTTTCACAATGGGGGCAAAAATAGTCTGGAAGATGATGATGTTCATCTGCTGGGGATGGAGGAAGGGAAATCACGGCACCAGGCACCCCTAGCCATGCCAGAATGTGGTATGCAAAAGGAGACTCTGGGATCTGTGGCATTCCAGCTGCTGGGACCGGTAAAGGGGAGAACAAGGAGCTTCAGTTTCACGAATGTCAGTGGTTTGTAAACAGGCGGCATGGTTTTGCTGAATTGGAAAAAACCCGTTTGAATCGAAGAAACTCATCCAGAGGTTTGCTTTGGGGGCTGTGCTAGCCACCCAGTGCTGAGCCGGCCAGGGTCACCAGCCAGGAGCACCAGCCAGGAGCACGAGGTGTGTTTGACACCTGCGATAGGAGTGGACAGGTGAATCCCCGTGGGGAGCCATAAGACTGGGAAATCCTGGTCCTAGTCAAAGGGCTTCAAACAGCCACGAACCCCTCAGACGCCTGTGAATCGTAGAAGCAGGAGCAATGGGAAACCCAGTCCTAAAGTGCAGGCCAGGGACAGTGCTGCCAGATCATACAGGGATGATACCTCTCCTGACATAATGTATGTTCCTTCCTCAAAAGCTCGATTGCTGGATCTTTGCTGGGTTTCCCCTGCCTTCTACACAACAAACAGCTTCAGCACTTGCCCTTGCAATACACAGCTTAAAAACATGCCCATAAAGTTCAGAAATCAAGGAGAAAAATAGAATATCCTTTTTAAAAAGCACTTTATTTTAGAACTGCTTCACATTGTCTGGAGCAGACAACACTCAACAATGCCAAGTGCTCGGAAAGGTAAAAAACCCACGGGGTTCCTGCATCAGTGCACATGTCACAGCTGGAGTGTTTCCAACAGAAGCAGGGACATGGGCACGTTCTAGGCATTGTCCCTTCCCTTGTGCTGACACAGCATCCTGCGTCCTGCGTTTTCACAAGACTGCTGGAGCCTTCCCAGGAGGCACGGGCAGGGATGGCTGCACTCAGGGGAGTGCCCAACGCTCACCACCCTGGCCCTGGCCCTCACCCAGCACTGCCTGCTGCTGGCTCCTGGAAGCTCCCCTGGGACAGTGACCCTGGCACCAGAGACGTGGCATTGCCAGGGATTTCATTTCTTTCCTTTCTCATGCTGCTCCCTGCAGTGCCCCACACTGCCTCCATCACACGTGTCCCAGTGAGCTGCTCAGGGCACCCCGGGACCAGCACCCCTGCTCTGGGCACAGAGGGAGCAGCACCCCTGTCACAGGCACACAGGGACCAGCACCTTTGCTCCGAGCACACAGGGACCAGCACCACTGTCATAGGCACACGGGGACCAGCACCCCTGTCATGGGGACACAGGGACCAGCACCCCTGTCATAGGCACATGGGGACTGGCACCCCTGCCATGGGCACACAGGGACCAGCACCCCTGCTCCAGGCACACAGGGACCAGCACCACTGTCATAGGCACACGGGGACCAGCACCCCTGCCATGGGCACACAGGGAGCAGCACCCCTGCTCCGGGCGCACCGGGAGCTGCACCCTGGCACTGCTGCCTGCAGCACACTGACAGGGGCAGAGACAAGGTGGTAGCACACTCCCAGCACGGTGTCGGTGTGTTCCCCACACACTCGGAGCAGTGTCGGTGTGTTCCCCGCACACTCCCAGCACGGTGTCGGTGTGCTCCCCGCACACTCGGAGCAGTGTCAGTGTGTTCCCCGCACACTCCCAGCACGGTGTCGGTGTGCTCCCCGCACACTCGGAGCAGTGTCGGTGTGCTCCCCGCACACTCCCAGCACGGTGTCAGTGTGTTCCCCACACACTCGGAGCAGTGTCAGTGTGCTCCCCGCACACTCCCAGCACGGTGTCGGTGTGCTCCCCGCACACTCGGAGCAGTGTCAGTGTGCTCCCTGCACACTCGGAGCAGTGTCGGTGTGCTCCCCGCACACTCGGAGCAGTGTCAGTGTGCTCCCTGCACACTCCCAGCACGGTGTCGGTGTGTTCCCCACACACTCGGAGCAGTGTCAGTGTGTTCCCCGCACACTCCCAGCACGGTGTCGGTGTGCACCCCGCACACTCCCAGCACGGTGTCGGTGTGCTCCCCGCACACTCCCAGCACGGTGTCGATGTGTTCCCCGCACACTCCTAGCACGGTGTGTTCCCCGCACACTCCCAGCCCTCCCCCTGCACACCTGCCTCTGGCACGGCCCCGGGCCCGCAGCCACAGCGGGAGCTGGGCACACGGCTGCCGGCGGCCCGGCCGCAGCGGCCGGAGCCGGGATTAAAGGCTGAGCGAGGCCGAGCTCAAGGGGGTCCCGCCCGGCGTGGGGCTGCAGGGGAGGCTTTGGTATCACAGACAAGAGCCAGGAGTGATCCAGGGGATGAGTCAACGCGCAGCGCGGAGCACGACTGCAGCTCGCCTCGGTATTAATAGCTGTGCCGTGAGGAAACGCCGATGATGCCGCGGCCCCCGGGATGGGGCTCCTCCCGCAGCTCCGCGGCGGAGAGGCAGAGGGGCACTGAACCAAGCACAAAACAGAGCTGCGCCTGAGAAACGTCCTATGATAAAAAAACACACCTGGAGAGGCCATCTCCCATTCCTGGGGGACAACTCTGCACTCCCAGCTCGGCCCCCGTCAAACCCCGTGCTCTCTAGGCTGTGTCACTACCCGGGGCTTTGCAGGGGCAGCCAGGAGCACATCTGGGCTCAGTCCACTGTATCCTCCTCAGCAATGCACGTCTCAGTCCCGTAGCAGGGAGCACCAGCCTCCCAAGGCACCTCTAACCCCTGTGTAAGCAGCACACAGCGCTGGCACTGTCCATCACCATCCGTGACTGTCCTTGTGCCCCGACGACCACCAGCACCCAGGGCTGCTGCTCCATGTGCCAGCAGCCAGGCTTGTGCACACCACAGGTACACACAGGTGGACAGGCTGCTCCGCTCCCCTGGCCCCCTCTGTAAAACGTGCATCAGGAATTCCATCCTGTTCCTTTCCTCCAGCCCGCAGGAATCATCCCTGCACTGGTACTCATCACAGGGAAAGCAGCACAGCCCCACTGCACTGAGGAGCTTCCAGTCCAGCTGCATCCCCCTCCCAAAGCCCAGCCCAGGGCTGCCAGTGCCATCCGAGACAGCTTCCAACCTCATCCCCCTGAACCCATCAACCCTGCACCCCACAGGCCCCATGCAGTGCAGGAGCCAGGGCAGAGCTCTGCACACGGGGATGTCACCAAACAGCATCTCAGGTACAGTGGCGCACACATCGTGTTTTAAGGTCAGAACACCAAGACATTCAAGGTCCCTCCAACCCAAACCATTCTGTGATTCTATGCAAAGCTTTCCAGCTCCTGAGGAGTCCCTGTACCAAATATTACACAGATACACTAAACACAGACACCAACATCAGCATCAGCCACACAGCTTCCAAACGGGAGCAGCCCTAAGTGAATAATTGTTTAAACAAGGCAGCTTTTAACTTACCAAAATATTTTTATTGAATTGGGGTATTGTGGCATTTTAAAAACTCCCACACACCCCAAACTCCCTGGAGCTCTCCATCCCTGACACCACCCTACAGCAGGATACCCAGCACTGGCCATTTCTAACTTAGTGCGGGGATAAATACGTAATAATGGAAAAATGAGGTAATTGATGCCTCATCCCCAGAAATGTTCAAGGTGAGCTTGGGCAGGACTTGGAGCAACCTGGTCTAGTGGAAAGTGTCCCTGCCCAATCCAGGGGCATGGAACAAGATGAACTTGAAGGGCCCCCTCCCAACCAAACCATTCTGGGATTCTGTGAGTCTACGAATAAAATTATTCTTAAGGTTTCCTTTGCCAACAAATGCCACTGTTTTTAATGCACCAACATTCTCATTCCCCAACAGGCACGGGAAGAGGGATGAGGGTGAAGGGGGACCCAGGCACTGGCCAGGGCACTGTGGGCAAACCCACTGTGCCCACTAAACACACAATTTAATTGGGGGAAACCAGAAGCAGAGGAAAGAGCACTGTGAAGGGTGACGCTGTCAGCACAACACCAGAGCAAAGCGGGGGATTAACCACAAGCAGATTTCCAAACACTTTGCAGGTTTTATCAAGCACTGTAAAAATAACTTATTTCTTCCATGGCCTTGCTTCTGCACAGCCCACCAAATTAAATGAAAAGTAAATTAACAATGATTTACTCCAGACGGACATTTATTATCTGCGTAATAATACCTTGCAATGGTTGCAGCATTAACGGAGGCCACTTCTTCTCTTAGTCACTGTACTCTTACATAAACATATAGTAAATTAAACAATCTAAAACCAGGCATTTATTAGGGCTGTCTCTACACTTGCCTGAACATCACTTGAGGATGTGAGTCGTAAAACAAGTTGGATTTTGAGTTCTAAAGTTTAATTTAATGTCAAGGAGCACTGGGTGCAAACCATAGATCGCTCTCGTGGAAGAACACCTATTTAGTATTTAGGTCTGGCTTGTTAACTGGCAAATCAAACAGATGTGGTCAAATTAGCTACGGAGATGATCTAAGATGTGCCATGTCTACAGCAGCCCTGACACTTCAAAGGCAAACCCAGGAAATCTCAAGGAGATAAAACATTTCCATCACAATAACGGGTGACACGCGCCGGCAGGATACATGTAATAAAGGAAGGACAACAAGAGATGAAATGGAAATTTGTTTTGCAGAAGCCAAGAATAGAACATGATTTATATGCACTTATTTTAATTTATTTCAGGCTGAATGCAATTTATCTAAAGTCATCAAAAATTAATAGGCCATACAGAAACTAGTAGTAATAAATCCAAACTTGGGAGCAAGCACATCTCTTTTCAATCGCTATTAGCACTTACTATCTAATTAAACCACCGTGTTATCTCGTCTGGAAACCCAGGCATTCCCGCCTGGCAGGACAGGCACCGACTGCACGGCCCCTGGCACAGCCCCTGGCATGCTGTAAAACATTAGGAAGACAGAGGCCGAAGCTGAGACCACCCCAGAGAGGGAGCCCAGCAGAACCTACCGCCCTGGGACCGGGCACCCCGAAGCTGCTGCGGCTCCAAGCCCCCGTGTGCCACAGCGGTGCCGCAGCCAGAGCCCCACGGGGCCCCGGGAGGGAGCTCCCCAAGGTGCTGTGAGGTGGCACCACCCCGGCGGTGAGCCCCCGCCACAGGCTCTCACCCAGCCCCGAGGGAATTCCGAGCACTTCCATCTCCGCACGCAGCTTGTGTCCGGCACCAGCAGCACCGAGGCGGGGGAGCGCAGGGCCAGGGCGGTGCCAGGGCAGCGCCTGCCCAGCCCGGCTCCCGTGTGCTGGTGGTGCACCCAGGCAGCAGGAGCAGCACGTCCTGTGCCAGCACCCTGCTCACAGGGACTCTGGAGGCACGGGGGGGGCAGGGAGCAGGAGCTGCCTCCTCCCAGTGGGAGGGTGGGAAAGAAGTGGGGGTCACGCAGTCCCCACCAAAGAGTGAGCAGGGAGCAGAACCCCCTCCCTCCTCTCCCTGCACCTTCTCCCCGTCCGTGCCGAGGCTCAGGCAGCCGGGGCTGCCCAGGGGACAGGGCTGCAGCTCACAGGAGCTCAGGGCACTGCCTGACCACAGAGCCAGCCTGCAGCAGCTGCTCACACACCCGGAGCCCACTGCTCACACGGCTGCAGCAGGAACACGACAGACTCTTGTCCGTACTTAGATCCAAAGGAAATCGATGGGCACACCAAAAGGAATATTTTCCTTTACCAAGAATGACAGTTTAAGTGAAATAGTGGGACTCATATTTTTCAGAACTTCAGATACATCTGTCAGGGTTGGACAATTTCGCCTAAAAGGGAAACTTTCAATGTGCCATAAGGGAGAAACTATTTTTGCAGTCTTCCCTTTGGCTCAAAATCTGCTGCTGGGATTTTTCAGGAGGCAGCACTCCACACGCTCGAAAAAACTGACGGCTCTAAAATACATATTTATGGTTTCCTGATATAGGGAATAAGAACAGAAGAGAGTAATGATAAGCTGCAGGAAATGTTACAGAGCTCTGGCAGCAGGACAGAGAGCAAACCGGGATCAGCAGCGGAGCCGGGGGAGGACAGGAGTAGGAGAAGGTGGCAGTGAACCCCAGGCACTGTCCCAGGGATTCTGGCCAAGGACGGGACAGGCTCACACGGCCACTCAGCAGGCACGGGGATGTGCTCAGACACAGGGATTCTCAGCGCAGCACAGGGGTGCCTGGATGCTGGCACGTTTGGGGACACGGATGCTCAGCTGCAGGCACGGGGATGTGCTCAGACACAGGGGTTCTCAGCACAGCACAGGGGTGCCTGGATGCTGGCACGTTTGGGGACACGGATGCTCAGCTGCAGGGGTGTTTGGGTGGGTCTGGGGATCCTCAGCACAGCACCGTGCTCCAGCTGTGGGTCACAGGCTGCCATGACCCACAGCCCCCCTCAGTGGGACCCTCGGGGGAGGCACGCCGTAACTCAGTGCATCCCCGCTGGGTCCCACCCCGAGAGCCGACCCTCTCGGAAGGAGGCAAGAGCACATGGGAAGAGCACAGGATAACACTCAGCAGAACGTCCCACGGCCGATCTCTGTCACACGGTCAGGAAATCACACTCCAGCCTGTGCCGTCCGCTCACCTCAGCTCTCTGTAGCTGCTGCCTGACTGCCGAGAGGAAACAGCAATCGTGCCAAAGGGCTCCAAGATCTGCTCTGGAGGTGATAGGAGGCCTCTGTGTACAGGGAAACACGTGAGGAAAGCTGTGTTGGGCGGGATGGAGACACGAAAACCTCAGAGGGCTGTGAAATGCACAGCCTGGCTCTGCAATGAGGGCTGGTGATGGAGATGAGAACACTGACCCGGCCCCTGGGGCACCCGTGCTCAGGGAGTGGGGCTGCTCATTTGCTGGGTCAGCACCCGTCACTGCACCGCCCCGTGGTCACACCCCACAGCTGCCCAGCTGGCACCTCCCAGGCTGGGCACGCCAGAGGCTGGCGCAGGTGGCAAAGGCCACGGGTTGTGGGACTGCCACGGAACCGGTGTCCGGGATCAGCATCTGTCGCACAGCCCCCGGTGGCATCGGCCAAAGCGCTGCCCAGCCATCAAATGTGCCAGGATGGGGCGGGAGCGAGGCTGAGCACGGCCAGGCTGTCCCAGCAACACATCCACCAGCAGCAGGAAGGACGGGAGATCCCACTGCTTTCTGTGCCCAGGCCTGCAGGAAGAGCTGGTGGTGGAAACAATGAGGGATGCAAGCGGGAGGAGAGCAGAGCCAATGGGAGAGGGATCCAGCCCGGGAGGAGCAGATGGCACAATTCCCCCTAGACCAAATCATATTTAATTCTTCTATCAATTTTCATTAGCCTTTTCCCATGCCTCTGGTTCATCTTCAGCATTTCAGGATTTGTTAAAAATAAACCATTACTGTCTTAGGGAGATTCTTGGCCAATTATTTTAATACTCCTGGGTACCAGTTATCCAGCTCTGCCACTTTTAAACTGCCTTACTTAAACTGTCCCTCTTTAACCTTTTTCTTAGCTCCTGTAGCAATAGAAAACAGCTGCCGTGAGTTTGCATTTTGCTACTCCTTTGCAAATGGCAAACAGAAATAATCATAGAAAACCTCTGTACCACCCCAATGTATTTCCCGCTTTGGCTTGTGAGGTCCAGCCCTGTCAGAGGCTTATGTTTGTATCTCAAATGTAGCCCTCGTCCTGCAATTGGAACCTGACCCAAGGATAGTGAACATCTTAATTAGAAAACTTCCACCAATCTCAGAAGACAGATATTTAGGCACAAAAAAGACCCTCAGTGTGCAGACACATTTTTGGACATCAGAGCAAAGAATTAAACCCCTTGGACACAGGAAGAATTTCTTCATGGAAAGGGCTGTCAGTCACCGAAACGGGCAGGGAGGTTTGGAGTGCCCATGCCTGGAGGTGTCCAAGGAACGACTGGACGTGACACCCAGAGCTCTGAGCTGGGGACAAGGTGGGGACTGGACACAGCTGGCACTTGATGCTCTTGGAAAGCTCTTGCAGCCCTGATGGTTCTGTAATTCAGTGCTCTGGCAGAAATGTGGGTCGTGAGAAGGTGGTGAGATGGGGTTTCAGCCGCAGCAGAAACTCCAGCCCCTCCAGCCCCTCAGTGCCGCTGGCTCCCCGGCAGCTGCTTTGGACCCACAGCTTTAGACAAGTTGCCACCAAACAAGTGTCTCATTATTCCATCTGTTAATTAGCATCTTCTCCATCCTCTGTCACCTCACATTAGCAAGCCCTGCTGTCAGAGCCCCCAGGGTAGTGCCGACACTGGTGTTTGCTGGTTGTTAGGATGGAAGCTTGGGCTAGAAAGCACAGCACAGAGCTGAGTGGAGCTATTCTCATCAATGAACCACAGCTCCTGAACCTGCAGACCATGGATTAGTGGAAGACAGCATCACTGACACCAGGAGAAGCTGAACCATGACTGTTGGTGACCTCACCTACATCAGAATGACAATGCTGAAAAGTCTGTGAACAAACAAATGACCAGAGGTGGTGTGAGCTGGTCAGGCAAGGGCTGACAGAGTGGCACTGTGTCCCTTCCTCTGCCTCCAAAAGATAGATCAAACATCTTGTAGGACGGAAAAAGTAATATAAGCAAATAAAACGGGTGTCCCTTCAGCTGGACAAGATCAAAACTACTTTACACAGACTTCTGGAAAAAGAAAAGACAGTCATTTCCAAAACTTCTAGCCCAGAGAAATTATTCTGAAAGGTCATTTTCCTCCTCTACAACTCAGTGCATGAGGCAGATACCATCAGATCTGCCACATGCGATCCCATCAGTTTGCAGGATTTATATCCTTCGTCTGTGCCAGAAAATTTAATGGGTCTCTTGCTCCTAATGTTCTTCACTCAGCAAAGTGTCTGAGTGTTTCAGATAAGAGACATACTTAAGGCTTTGGCAAAGAAATTTAGATTTTAATTGCTGCTTCAAAAATTGATCAACCATGCTGCTATGGCAAGATTTCCACAGAAGTCAAGGAACGGATGCCGACAGACGGCCACCCACACCCCAAATCCAGCTGTATGGCAGGTCCTGCCCCGAGGCTGCAGCGATGCCTCACAGGAGCCACACACCTGCAGCCGCCACAGTCTGCTCACACCACAGTCCAGCTGTGGGGCAGCTGTGCAGGACCTGCACAGCAGCTGCTGAGGACCACGCCAGGCTCTGTCCCTCGTGCTACATGCCCACAACCATGCTGTAGAAGTCTTCACCTAGCACTCCAACCATGGCCCGGAGAAGGCAGAGATCTTGGAAGATCCCGACGACCTTTCCCCACATCGCCACACCCAAAGCATCTCACCAAGGCTCGCAGGAGCAGCGCTGCTCTCTGAACCAATTGACGAGGCAGCTCCTGAGTCCCATCAGGTGTAAGCAGCACTGCCTGGGACTGCACAGAACCCTGCACCGGGTCCACTCGGAAAAACTGAATCCCTCACCCTTTAGCAAAAGGGAATTCAGCACGTGGAGCCCACCCTTGGGCACTGCCAGCTCCGGCACATCACCTCCTCGAGCCTTGCCAGGTCTGCAACAGAGCTTGCACAGGCAGCACCTTCACCCCCTGCCCGGTGCTTCCCTGCCTGGCACCACCATGGCAAGGCAGCAGCAAGGAGCCTGGCTCAGGAGCTCCAGGCACCAGAGTGGCAGCTCTGGCACACAGCTCTGGCACACAGCACACAGCACACGGCACACAGCTCTGGCACATGGCACATGGAACATGGCACACGGAACACGGCACACAGCTCACAGCACACAGCTCACAGCACACAGCACACAGCACACAGCTCTGGCACACGGCACATGGAACATGGCACACAGCTCTGGCTCACAGCACACAGCACACAGCTCTGGCACACAGCTCACAGCACACAGCTCTGGCACACGGCACATGGAACATGGCACGCAGAACACAGCACACAGCTCACAGCACACAGCTCACAGCTCTGGCACAGCACACAGCTCTGGCACACAGCACATGGAACATGGCACACAGCTCTGGCACACGGCACATGGAACATGGCACACAGCTCTGGCTCACAGCACACAGCACACAGCTCTGGCACACAGCTCACAGCACACAGCTCTGGCACACAGCACACGGCACACAGCACACAGCTCTTGCACACAGCTCACAGCACACAGCACACAGCACACAGCTCTTGCACACAGCTCACAGCACACAGCACACAGCACACAGCTCTTGCACACAGCTCACAGCACACAGCACACAGCACACAGCTCTGGCACACAGCACACAGCTCACAGCACACAGCACACAGCTCTGGCACACAGCACACAGCACACAGCTCTGGCACACAGCACACAGCACACAGCACACAGCACACAGCTCTGGCACACAGCACACAGCACACAGCTCTGGCACACAGCACACAGCACACAGCACACAGCACACAGCACACAGCACACAGCTCTGGCACACAGCACACAGCACACAGCACACAGCACACAGCTCTGGCACACAGCACACAGCACACAGCACACAGCACACAGCACACAGCACACAGCACACAGCTCTGGCACACAGCACATGGCACACAGCTCTGGCACACAGCACACAGCACACAGCACACAGCACACAGCACACAGCACACAGCTCTGGCACACAGCACACAGCACACAGCACACAGCACACAGCACACAGCACACAGCACACAGCTCTGGCACACAGCACACAGCACACAGCACACTGCACAGCACACAGCTCTGGCACACAGCACACAGCACACAGCACACAGCACACAGCACACAGCACACAGCACACGGCACACGGCACACAGCACACAGCACACAGCACACAGCACACAGCTCTGGCACACAGCACACAGCACACAGCACACAGCACACAGCACACAGCACACAGCACACAGCTCTGGCACACAGCACACAGCACACAGCACACAGCACACTGCACAGCACACAGCTCTGGCACACAGCACACAGCACACTGCACAGCACACAGCTCTGGCACACAGCACACAGCACACAGCACACAGCACACAGCACACAGCACACAGCACACAGCTCTGGCACACAGCACACAGCACACAGCACACAGCACACAGCACACAGCTCTGGCACACAGCACACAGCACACAGCACACAGCACACAGCACACAGCTCTGGCACACAGCACACAGCACACAGCTCACAGCACACAGCACATGGCACACAGCTCTGGCACACAGCTCTGGCACACAGCACACAGCACACAGCACACAGCACACAGCACACAGCACATGGCACACAGCTCTGGCACACAGCACACAGCACACAGCACACAGCACACAGCACACAGCACACAGCTCTGGCACACAGCACACAGCACACAGCACACAGCACACAGCTCTGGCACACAGCTCTGGCACACAGCTCTGGCACACAGCACACAGCACACAGCACACAGCACACGGCACACAGCACACAGCACACAGCACACAGCTCTGGCACACAGCACACAGCACACAGCACACAGCTCTGGCACACAGCTCTGGCACACAGCTCTGGCACACAGCACACAGCACACAGCACACAGCACACAGCACACGGCACACAGCACACAGCACACAGCACATAGCACACAGCACACAGCACACAGCACACAGCACACAGCACATAGCACACAGCACACAGCACACAGCACACGGCACACTGCTCTGGCACACAGCTCTGGCACACAGCTCTGGCACACAGCACACAGCTCACAGCTTTGTCTCACAGCACCTCCTTGCACCCAGAGCTCCCAGCCACAAGGAGATGGAGCCCATGTAGTGCCACACTTGGACACACACTGGGCTCTGTTATCCGTGGCCATGCAGCTGCTCCGGGAGAGCAGTCACTCGCACAGGGACACCCTGGGAGCAGGGGCAGAGAGGGACCAGCTCCCACGCTATGCAGGCCCTGGGCTGAGACTCCGGGAGCCCCAGCAGAGACACACTTCAGCTCATGGTGGGCACAGCACAGCCACTCTCTTGCATCCCCTCCCTGTGTGAGCCTTCCCCACTCACCACGATTTTCAAAGGCAAATGAAGTCCAGGTGGATCCCAAGTGCCACCACAGCTGGATCTCCCCACAGAGGCTCCTGCTTGGGGTGCCAGTGCTGTGCCAGCAGACAGGGACTGTCATCTGGAGTTCGGGCATGTTTTAAACTTGTTTATTTCCCATTTAATACATTTTGGTATAATTCTCTCTTATCTTAATTAATATCAAGAAAATTACACAGCTCCCTCTCACAAGAGGAGGCAGAGCAGCGTTGTGCAGGGAAATGCTTGTAGAAACAAAACAAGGAATCTCAAACTCTTACCTCAAGTAAATCAGGGTGACTTTACTGCAGCTAATTGGGTTATCTTCAAATTATGCCCAGAAATCAACTTTGCCCTCCACACAATGTCCTCTTTAAGAAAGCATCGCTGCTCCTCATCTCTCAGCCCCACGGCACAGGAACGTGTCTGTGTGACGCGTCCCTGTCACATCCCACCCCTGACCCCAGCAGGTCTGGCAGGAAGGCACTGAACAGGAGGAACAGGGACAGATGGGAGAGCTCCAAGCTCCAAAAGGCAGAGCAGGGTCCCAGGTGCCACGAGCACAGGGAGCAAGACCCAAACACCATTCCCAGTCCTTCCCACAGCCACTCCTGCTGCTCAGACGCTCCTTGGAGTTACACAGGGAGATGAGCGAAAGTGAGAGGCAAACACAGAGATGATGGCAGGGGATGTCCCTGGGAGTTTTTTAACTTTTGTTTCACTCTGAATGGATCAAGAATCTATCTTTTCCTCCAAAATTATTTCTGGAGAGCCCAAACACCCCAAGCTGACAGGGGTCAGCACCACCAGCAGTGTCTGCAGTGCTGGCGGCACACAGGAACCACGCAGCCGTCCCTGTGGCTCAGCATGCCTGGCTCAGCACCAGGGACCCTCAAAGCCCCCCACCCCGGCCAGGCCACTGTTGCTGTGTGTAATTTTGTGTTTTAATAACCTATGGTTTATTCCTTTTCCCCCCCTGGTGGTAGTTTAGCCTGGGTTGTCTGTCTTCTCTGATACCTACCCCTATTCCCAAATGTTCTCTGTCAATCATTCTGGTGCCAGCCCCTGTCTGGACTGCCCCTTGGGGAATCCCCTATTCCTCGAGGCTCCATTGGTCTGCTTATATAAATCTCATCATTGGCCTTCCCATTGGGTTTATGTTTTGTAAACTCCCCCTTGTGTCCCTCCTTGGTCTTCTCCCCATTGGCCCCTTGACACCCAAACTCCATCCTGCTTCTGTCCCTTAAAACCCACGGTCCAGGTTTGTCTCCTGTCTTCACCTCTGCTCTGTATTCGAGTTATGTGAGGTTAATAAAGGAATCTCAGACTGCATGTGAAGCCCACTCAGCTCCTTTTACACTGACAGCAGCGACCGCTTAGGACCCCGAGGGTTGTGGTGTGCCTCCACAAAGTGCCTTATCACCAGGCACGAGACAACAGGCCACACCAAAACCTGGCCTAAATATACGGAAAAGTCATCCAACGGGAAACACGTTGAGAAGAGCACTTTGTATTCCAAAAAAATGGCATTTTTTAGCAGAGAAGTTCACCTTGACAATTTTCTGCTTATTTCCTGACACAGAAGAAGCTGCGCCTTGGTTACAGCTCAGGAAGCAGCCAGAGGCTTGAGCCCAGCTAAAATATGGATCCAGTGTGCCCAGGGATGGGGGACAGGGGACAGGTTCCAGGGCAGAAGAGGGGACAGGGGGCAGGTCCTGGTACAGTGAGGGGGGGCATTGCAGCAGATCACAGTGCCAGAAAAGCATCACAGCCATTTGCCAACATTTTAACAGTTGTGTTGTTGCAGATTGTTTTTTTAAAGTTTTTCACCTTTTTTAGCTCAAGTCCTCTTATATTAAAGAAAGAAACAGAAAAGCAAAGGCACCATGTCCTTCCCGCTGTACTGGAGATTCCTGAGATACACAAATTCTTTTACATGCACTTAATTTCTGTTGCAAAGATCCGATGCTAATTGAATCTCTTTTAAAGAGAAAGACTTCCACTGGAAAAAAAAAATCTTACTTTAAGGAATCCATAACTTTTTTTATCGTTCTCAGCTTTGCTATCTCAGCTCTCCCTTGCCTATCTCTTCCACTGTCTGGTCCTCTTGTTCACTTTTGTAATTAAGAATGAGGTGGGGAGCTGGAGAAAACTTAAATTACTTCAGTGTCCCAGCAAGGGGACAGAGCAGCCCAGAACGACGCCCTGGGCAGCACTTCCAATCCTGCTCACAGAACCGAGTCATTTTCAAGTTCTTTCCTCAGTCAGCAGCTCCAGCACCACTGCTCCTGGGGGCACAGGGACCTTACACAGCTCCAGCGAACAGGACTCGTGGAGCTTTCGAAAGACCAAACAATCCCAGCGTGGTCTGAGTTGGGAGGGACCTTGGAGGCCACCCAGTTCCATCCCCTGACACGGGCAGGGACACCTTCCACTAGACCACACTGCTTGGGGCAAGAGTAAATTTGCCAAAGTAAAACATCCTGGCAGGACGCTGCCACTCCCAGAATGACTGCGACCAGAGGAGGCACCTGGAAGCATCACCATCGGGTCCACGGTTGCCAAAACCCCACCGAGACCGCCCAGGAGCTGCTGGGAGGAACACAGCCACCAAGAGATTGTGTCAGAGACAGCACAGAGAGGAGAGCTGTGAGGAGCAATGCTCCAGGAAATGCAGAGCCTCGTCTCAGGAGAGAGACATGAAATCCCACCCTGAAATGAGGGAGGAAGGAAGCCAACACCCTCGACTCCCTGCTCCGGGGGACGGGGATAGCACCAGGCACAAGGACAGCTCCTCTGCTGGCTCTGGCACTGAGGGATGACGTGGGGACAGTGGGCTCCTACCCAGCACTTCTGTGCCCCCAGCACAGGAGAGCTCACACCACTGGAATGGGATACGGCAATGCTTCACCCTGCTCCACACGTGTGAATCAGGGAATGTGCTACCTTGCTGTGTGCTGCCAGTTAAACTCGCGCAGAAGGAAACAAACAAATCCCCAGATCTCCCAGAACAGGGTCTCCTAGAGAAGGATCTCCTGCAGCAGGATCTCCTCACCCCCAGGCAGCCTTTACTTCACACTCACATCATCTGAATGAGACGCAGCTGTCCTCATGGCATCCTCCAGTGTAAGAGCCACTTGTACGTGCAATTTCCTTACCACACATGGGCACTCCACACATGAACCCTCCGGGGCACAGCTGGAATTACACTGGAACAGACTCTTTGCAAAGCACAGCGATCCTGTTTGAAAGCCTGGTGCCCCCATAACCAAGGCTGATGAACAGCAACCTGGCCCACACCCAGAGCAGACGGCTCCAGCCCTCATCTCTGCACCCTGCGATAACACCCGGGAGTGCACTGACAGAATGTGACAAACGGGCCCTGGGTGTGACAGGCATTGACACCTCTGCAGCAGCAGTGACACCATGGTCCCGATGCCTTTCCCTGGTCTGAAAAAACTGAGAGCCAGACGTGGTTAAGGGACGAGGGGGTTTTGCCTCAGTGTTTCAACCAGGATCCTTATGGTGCACCACCTTGCCAAGGTGGAACGGTGTGCCGCAATGCACACACACGATAGATCACGTACGCAATTTATAAACCTTACAAATTAGCACATCTAACAAGGGTGCCCCAATGGGAGGTCTGGATGGATGGTGTGATATTCCCTCATATATCCATGGAATTCCCCCCTGGATGGGCCAAACCTCTGGTTTACAGAATATGTTCTAGAGAGGACCTTGGTTTCCCAAGATACCGGAGGGTTTTCCAGCCTCCTGCTAACAGACCTTTAGGGTGTTTGGTCTCCTGGCCTAACAGAATACTAGGGCTGTGCTAAACTGTCAGATTTAAGGAATTACAGGTATGCATGCTAAGAATACAGAGGATACATAAAAGTTAGATAAAAGGTAGATAAAAGAAAAGGCAAAAAAGTCATCCTGGCATCAGTCTGAAAAACGGGAGTTTCCTGCGGGATTCATTCCATGCCTGGCACGGGCAGGACGGGGTACAGGAGCACACTGACAGCACTGCACCCACCCCTCCTTCTGCCCACAGCCTCAGCCTCACGTGCTGCGCCGGCAGCCCAGCACCACTGCACGTGTGCTGCAGGCCATGAATGCCTCTTCCTCCCCATCCATCAGCCCAGATCATCCTGAACCTGCCGCTCAGCCCTGTCCTGCCACAGCTCCGGGCACACAGGGACCCTGCCCTCCAGGAGCACAGGTCAGCACACTGTGCAGAGGGGAAGCCAACATTTGCAAGGATTTGCACCAGCATTAAGTCACCAGAGCTGTGGGCAGGTTGCTGTTTCCATTTCTGCCTTCCTGTGCAGGGAGTGTGTCGGGTTTTTTCCCCGAGATTCAGGTGGTTTTAGAGTCTTTTGCCCTCTGCAAAGCTCTGAGCCAAACGGAAGAAAGAGACAGAGTCTTCAGGTCCTGATTTTTTAAGGTTGCATGCTTCGTTTATTATTTCTTATTTTACAATTTTCTCAGTGCCCAACAAGATGTTTGCAGCTGCCTGGACATCTGGTGACTCCTCCCGAGCTGGGCAGTTGTTATCTTTTATACTAATTGCTACATATTCTTTATTTATCATTACTTGCCAATACCTATCACTTATACTAAAAAGGTCATCTCTACTTTGACCCAATCTCCTTAAACTACTTTGTGCCACCGTCACTGCAGAAATGGAGTGAGGGAAGACGAAAGAAGAAGCAGGAGACAACGCTCCAAATCCTCCATCTTGCCCCCATTCACTTCTATACTAAAACCCCAAATTTACTGTTTTCTCACCCTGTGATGAGCTGAACTCCTATCTTCCACACTCTTGTGGCCTGCAATCCCTCCCGCAGTGCAGGAAGCCTTTCCCATGGACTGGGATCAAAGCCAGTGTCCCTCTGGGCTCTGGGCCGGGGTCCCAGACCCCCCTGCCCAGGTCTCTGACCCTCCAGGGCAGCCAAAGGAATGCCCTGGACTCCAACAGGAGTGGACACTCCTCCATTATCTCTTTCCCCTTCACTCATCGGTAATCAGCACCCTCCCAGCTCCAGCCCCTCCAACCACCAAGAACTCCCTCATACTCTGTAATCTTTATCTCAGGAGCAGGGAGCATGGCAGTGATGGCTGTTTCTGCGTGCCCAGAAGCGCCATACCTGCAATTAAGTTCAGGGGGAAACAGCGTCTGTGCATCAACACGAACTGACGTTCAAAGGACCAGAACTGCATCCCACGGCCGTATGACTCAGGTGTGCCAGTGCCCAAAGCCTGCTGAGGGCTGGAATGCCGTGACCTGGGAGCAGCAGCAGGGCACGGGTGAGCGGGCACTGCACTGCACCAGGACAGGAACAGGAAACACGTTGGGAGAGCGGATCGCCATCAGCATGGGCACAGCAGGAGAGCTGCCAGGCTGGGACTGAGCACGGAGATCTTTCACTCTTGTCCGCCAAGAAAAGCAATTCAAATCTTGTCATCTTGGAGGGCTCCAAATAGCTGCTCAAGGTTCACTGACAGGAGCAGCACCTGGGAGGTTTCCCAGCGTCAGACGGGCAGCGGCAGCCCCGGGAGCACAAGGCTGGGCAGCAGGCACCACGCTTCAGGCAGCCCACGCTGCCCACGAGGGCGGGAACGGGCTCCCACTGCCCTGCAGAGGGAGAGCAGAGGGGGCCAGGACAGCTCCCCCCCTGCAGCACCCTCAGCCAAGATCACCCTCCTGGCCCTATTACTTTTTTATCAGGGAGAGTTCACTGCCAGGGCTGTACCCTCTGCCCAGCTCAGAGCTCACCAGCTGCCAGCCCCCAGCGGTCCAGGTTTTCCACCTGACAAATAAGAACTGCCAGACAAGCAAAACCCTGTGAAGTGCAGCTGAGCAAGTAAATGCTACGAAACAAGAGCAATTTATTCCACAGCTTACGAGTCAGTCTGTGGTCCTCAGAGATAATTCTGCTGTCAGGTGCTTATGTTCCTCCAGCAGTGCCAGGCTACACAAGATGCTTTTGTGCCTCTATTAGCCCACACATGTGCGGATCCTCCTTTTCCACATCATATTTGCATTCAACACATAAAATTTTGCTTGATCTGTGCTGTAAACTAACCACAAATCTGTCACAAGATTGCATGGAAAACCCAAGTGGGCTTCTCAGCAGTATTTATTATTCAGGACACTGAAACGTACTGGTCTTTCTGGAAAGGTCTGGCAGTCTGGAAACACCTTTTGCACTCACTTCTTCCCAGCAACACTGGTGGTGTGCTGTCTGAGTTGCCGTGCCTCTCACCTAGGAGCAAACCACCCCTTACTGAGATTTGAACTTTAATGTATTCTCCAGATCTGCTGAATCAGCCCTGTTCGTTCCAGAGTCACTCCTGCACAGCCTCACTGATGTACAGGGTATTTTACACTTCTGCTTCTCCCCGTCTTTCCTGGCAGACAGGTGCCCAGGCAGTGCTTTGCTCCAACGCCAAGGCACCACGAGTCACCCACAAGCCCCTGAACTCCCCTTTCCAGAGGAGAAAACCCCTGCAGCCCTCTGCCGTCCCTGGGCTGTCACAGGGCCCAGAGCAGGGGGGCTTCCCGTGGATGGGACTGTCGGCACTGAGGACCTCAGCAAAGGGAGCGGACGCTTCACCCCGTCCCCACCACAGCACCCCTGCGGCGGTGCCCACACCCAGGGCACGGTGCTGCAGGAGCAAGGAGCAGCACATGGCACAGCCTGAGCCGGGGACAGCGGGGACCTGCAGCTACCCACCGTCACCCTCACGCAGGCACGGGGCACAGGCTGAGCTTTGGACACCGCCCGGAGCACGGGGCTTTCTGAGCCACGACCAACAGGAAACACCCGGCCCAGCCTGAAACCTTCTCATAATAATGAACCATCGCATTTCTATGGAAGAACTTCTTCCCTGGGACGGTGCTGAGGCCCTGGCACAGGGTGCCCAGAGCAGCTGCGGCTGCCCCTGGATCCCTGGCAGTGCCCAAGGCCAGGCTGGACATTGGGCTTGGAGCAGCCTGGGACAGTGGGAGGTGTCCCTGCCATGGCTGGGGTGGGATGAGCCATAAGGTCCTTTCCAACCCAAAAGACTCTGGGATTCTGTGACTCTGTAAAGGGAACATGTCAGGAAAAGCCATAAAAAACTCCCACGGTTCCATGTCGGGCACGGGGAGCTATCGGAGGGGCAGCTGCTCCCCTCAGCTCCTGCTGCTCCCATCTGGGGAGCAGAGCTCGAGGCCAACCTGACAGGCATCCACATTTGACATCAGCAGGTCAGCCTGTCACTAATTGAATTATACCTGCATTACTTAATAAACAAAGAATACTCTCCACATTACAAGGATGTAATCCTTTAATTGGTTTATGAGCACAGAGTCCCATGGGAAGTGTCACAAATCCATCAGGATGCCCTGAGCGCTGCGTTTCTGAGCTGGAGAGATAACGAGTGTCATATGCCAGCAGTCAGCTCTGGGCTGAGCTGGAGAGGGAGCTGAGCCACACTGCTCTGCTCCACACCACCAGCACACCCAGCACCAGTACTCCCAGCACTGCTCCTGAGGGCTGTGCAGCTGCACCACCAGCAGGAGCCGGCAGTCAGACCCCATCCTTCCAGTCCTTCCAGCCCCGCAGCCCTGCGGCCCCCTCCCTCCCTCCCAGGCTGCTGCCCACCCCGCTGTGCAGGGCGTGAGTGACCCCAGGCTGCCCCAGAGGGCACCCAGGGCCCCTTCCAGGCACAGCGCTGTGGGCAGCTCAGCACTGCAGCCCCCAGCAGTGCCTCCAGCCCCCCGCCCGCACCCGATCCGTCCATGTGGGGCCTTGCCAACACAGCCCCACCTGGCTCCCCAGACACACACGGAGAGGACGCGGGTCCTCCTCGTCCAGCATCTCGCCCTAGAAATCCCCTCTGCTGCCCCACACAACTTGCTGCTGCGGATGTAAACCAGAACCCGTATCGATGAAACGCAGCGCGCTTCAAAAGCCGGGGCAGAGGGAAACCATGCTCTGCACGGGGCAGGTGTCCTGCTCCACGACGCCTCACGCACGCTCCTCGGCTCAGGATCAAGTGTGCCGCTCCAAATCCACTTCAGCATCCGGACCACCAGCAGTGTCGCTCCACTGGCCGTGCTGAGGGCAAGGACGGAACGGGGCACGGACACATGCTGGCCACCTCGGAGGGCACAGAGCACTGCTGGCCACACCCACGGCACGCAGGGAACAGAGCGTGGGGCACGGGAGCGTGGCTGGGACCTGACTGCTGCATGCTGTCCCTGCCACACGGGGACACCCGGACAGCCACAGACACGTGTGCTGCTCCCCTGACACTTGGGTTGGACCTCCTGTGCCTGGCACCGCAGGAACAGCGTGCTGTGCCCCTGGAGCACGAATGATTCCTCTGATCTGTGCGTGGTAGCTGTAACACCTCTGTCCTTCACTCTCCTCCTTCAGCCTTCACCTCTCCTCACATCCCCAGAACAAACCAGGGAAACGTTACTGACCATTGGGGAACCATTTGGATATTTTATTAACGCCTACACCCAAATTCCAGACGGCACAGAGCAAGTCCAGCCTCTCCTCAGCATTCCAAGTTTGCGCTCTACCGGTCACACAATTTCACTCGTTATTGTACTTTATTTACTGTTATTATAACTTTCCAGATGGAATTTAAGTGCATCACACACTCTGTACGTTGATTGGCTTCCTCGATGCTTCTTAGAAGAAATGAAGATTTTCAGCTCAGCCCTTGGTACCTGTTGGTGACCCCACAGGAGGCCCTGGCAGAGCCAGAGCTGCCCGGGGCACTCACCTGAGCAGTTCGGCTGGGACCCATCTGGATACACAGCACAAGGCTCATTCAAAAACCACTGTCCTAATCTGTTCCCTTAGAAATCAACACAATCCTCCTCTGGCGCTAACAGCAGCTGCAACCATCCATCCTGACCTACCATGTCTTTTTCTGTGGTGTCCATTATGCTTTCCTTCTAGACCAGGGAAGGACGGGAGATTGCTTCAATCCACAGAAGTTGCATGTTTGCAGAATGCTTCTCAAATAACACAGGTCAGGTGCGTCCAGCTCAGGGCAGGAGTGAGCGATGATGAGCACAAGGGGAATGCCAGCCCTTGGGGAGGCAACCTGTCACCCCAACCACATCAGAACCTGTCATTTCAACCACATCAGAACACTGGACCCCGAGGGAGGGATCCTGCTGCTCGCCAGAGGGGGAACGCAGAGAGGGGAGGAGTATGTGGGACACCTGCAGGATCCAGCTGCCGACGAGCAGGGGGCTCTGTGCAAGGAACACGGAGTACTGGAAAGGAGGCCACCTCCTCCAGGCACTAAATGCAATCCTCGCCATGTGCCTGGGGACAAGGACACATCTGTTTGAAGTGGCCCAACATGCCAGGGCAGCAAGTGACGACTAGCCCACGAAGGAGTCCCCAAGCAGGTGCTCTGCTGGCTGAGCCTCTGAAGCCACACGTCACCAGGGTGTCTGATTGTCTCCACGTTCATCCCCACCCCTGGTCCTCAGCACAGCGTATGGGGCCTGAATGTTACCAGACCCACACTATGAGGACAGGCGGAGGCACTTGCAGCACATCTCCAACCCACCATGGCCACGCCAAGGCCCCTTGCACAGTGCCTGCCGGGACATCCCGCTGCTGGGCACCGGCACACACCGCTGGAGCCTCGACTGGGGCTCGTGCTGTTATCCCGGCTCTTTACAGCGCGGCTGAAAGATGCTGCTGTCTGCGTCAGCCTGCCCAGGCTCGGCTGTGCATCCAGGGCCCCGGTGCTCCCCTGACCAGGGCACTAGTGCTGCGCAGAGCCCTCCCCGCACGCCTGTGACACGGCAGACTGTCCCCAGAGGCAGCCACGGCCGAAGCTGAGGCTGGGAAGCAGGGAAGCAGGAAAGCACCAGTCACTTCTCGGGAGCTGCAGTTCGGAGCCCGGTCCCCGAGAGCAGCGTCACTGCAGCTGGGCGCCGGCGGAGATGAGACACAAGGCTGACGTGTCAGGAGGAGCCACGAGCACAGCAAACCTGCCCACGGCACAGCGACACCGAGGCTGCCCACGGCAGCGCCAAAGCTGCCCACCGCGCGCACGGCGCAGCAAGGCGATGGCAGCCGGCAGCAGAAGGCTCCTGTGAAACAGCACGTACCCGGCAGCACCACTGAGTCACGGCTGACAAGGCGACAAATCCCGCTCGCCTTACTCAGACCCGCTCCCACGAGCCCCATCAGGGAGCCGCACATCGAGGCTCTCAAAAGCGCGTTGGAGAAAACAAGAACGACGCAGCTCCCAGAGCCCCAGCAGTGCTGCCACTGGCACCTGTGGCACCTGCCCTCCTGTGCCAGTGGCACCTGTGACACCTGCCCTCCTGTGACAGTGGCACCTGTGGCACCTGCCCTCCTGTGCCAGTGGCACCTGTGACACCTGCCCTCCTGTGCCCAATGTCACCTGCCCTCCTGTGCCAGTGGCACCTGTGACACCTGCCCTCCTGTGACAGTGTCACCTGTGACACCTGCCCTCCTGTGACAGTGTCACCTGTGACACCTGCCCTCCTGTGACAGTGTCACCTGTGGCACCTGCCCTCCTGTGCCAGTGGCACCTGTGGCACCTGCCCTCCTGTGCCAGTGGCACCTGTGACACCTGCCCTCCTGTGCCCAATGTCACCTGCCCTCCTGTGCCAGTGGCACCTGTGACACCTGCCCTCCTGTGCCCAAAGTCACCTGCCCTCCTGTGACAGTGGCACCTGCCCTCCTGTGCCAGTGGCACCTGTGACACCTGCCCTCCTGTGCCAGTGGCACCTGTGACACCTGCCCTCCTGTGCCCAAAGTCACCTGCCCTCCTGTGACAGTGGCACCTGTGACACCTGCCCTCCTGTGCCCAATGTCACCTGCCCTCCTGTGACAGTGGCACCTGCCCTCCTGTGACAGTGGCACCTGTGACACCTGCCTTCCTGTGACAGTGGCACCTGCCCTCCTGTGACAGTGTCACCTGTGACACCTGCCCTCCTGTGCCCAATGTCACCTGCCCTCCTGTGCCAGTGGCACTTGTGACACCTGCCCTCCTGTGCCAGTGGCACCTGTGACACCTGCCCTCCTGTGCCCAAAGTCACCTGCCCTCCTGTGACAGTGACACCTGTGACACCTGCCCTCCTGTGCCCAATGTCACCTGCCCTCCTGTGACAGTGGCACCTGCCCTCCTGTGCCAGTGGCACCTGTGACACCTGCCCTCCTGTGACAGTGGCACCTGCCCTCCTGTGCCAGTGGCACCTGTGACACCTGCCCTCCTGTGACAGTGGCACCTGCCCTCCTGTGACAGTGGCACCTGTGACACCTGCCCTCCTGTGCCCAAAGTCACCTCCCCTCCTGTGCAGGGGCAGACACTTCACGTCCCAGGCAAAGCCTTCACTCTGGCTGAAGCACAGAGAACTAGCACCTCACGCATGTGCAGCAGAACATTCCTGCACGACTCCTCACGGGTGCTAAAGCAATCCCATCCCAATCCCAGCACCAGCAGCACCAGGGGACTAAAACACATCCTGGGGATTCCTCTCAGTGTGACTTTCTCCCCCGCATCTCCTCCTCTTTGTTTGTGTTTTCCCCTTACACCTGCTGTCCTGCATCTGCTGAGTCCTGCTGCAGGAGTCACAGAGCTGTCATAGCTCACTGTGGTGGGCCCCCGCCTCTCCATCCCCCATGGCCAGCTACAGAGGCCAGGAAGTATAAATAATTGGAAATAGTTACATGGGGAATATCACCTGTCTGGCAATGAAACAACGCTGAAGCAACAAAAACTGAAGAGTTTTATCTGTCTCCAATCCAAAGAATTCCAATGTGATCTTGACAGAGAAGCCTAAATAAAAACTTCAAGGGAAAAAAGATATTTGACTTTAAAGCAAAGCTACCTAATCATATGTTTTCATGGAAATGTTTTGCCACGAGACAGTTCCTGGGGAGAAGCTTCATCTACAAAAGCAAACTCAAAACCACAGCACTGGACACGAACTCTGCAGCATTAGGAACTGGCTCAAATACTCCGAGGTCCCACTGGCCACGTGCTACACAATTAGAGGCACCCACCAAGGCTCCCATTACTGCCTCAGCCATTTGACAAACCACCTTCTACATTATCCAGCCTGCTCAAAACAAATGTGACTTGTAGAGCCATTTATTCCCTGGAAACACCAAAGCTGCTGCCCAGCTCAGCAACAGGTGTGGCGTGGCCAGCGAGGCCGGCAGGACAGGGCACGCGGGCAGGGGTCCCTGGGACAGCATGACCACCCTCAGAGCACCTGAGCTACGCACCAAGTAGGCAGGTAAAGCAGTGCCAGGTACCTGTGCCCACGGTGCTGGGCAGGACACGGCTCCTGGCACCGCACCACAGATCTCTGGCCTGCGGAGCCCAGAGCCCCGGCCAAGGGACCTGGGGTGACCTGGAGGATCAGCACTGACTTTGGCTCGAGGGGCTCTGGGCCAGGGCCTTCTGCAGGAGCCCTGTCTTCTCCTCTCCTCATCTCACCTGCTCCCCTGTGAATACCAACCCCTTCCCCTTCTCCCTCCTCCTCTGCAGCCTCTTAGTTCTCCAAGAGCTGACAGCAAGAGCTGCCACAGAAAACAAAACGATGGCCATCACGACTGCATGTCAGGCTGCAGGCAGGCAGCCAGCCATCACTGCCACCAGCCCCCAGCCAGCAAGCCCATGGGCTACTCGGGGATGCAGCCGAGGTCTCCACCCCTCCTCAGGAGCCCCACCGAGACCGACACCAGCTCCAGAGAGCTGCACACAGGGACACGGAGCCCCCTGCAGCAGGGCTCTCTGGGAACACCCTCCCAGCCGGGATCCAGGACTGCAGAGGAATTCCATAACCTACCTTACTTCAAGCTTTGTCATTTTGTTTCCAGAATGGCATCTCAAACTCCAGAGTACCAGAAGGTATATCTGACTAATTTGAAGCAAATGTTTCTATTTTGCTGCAAAGTGCTTGATTATTCGACAAAAAATTTCTAGAAAGAATGGTTCAATCTTCAGCAACAAAACCTTATACTTTGCATAAGGTTTGGATTTGGTTTTCCAGGCTTGAGCATGTCTCCAGTGCTGCTTCTGTTCAACCACATTTCTCCCTGCTACCCAGCCACACAGACAACAAGCTTTTGTTTCCAATGCATTTTAGGTAACTACCTCAAGAATAGTTTTTATTTTAAACAAACACAGACACATAAGCTTCCCCCAGCACAAACTTCATCGGATAGCATCAGCAAGCACGTTTTAATAGCACGATATTGAAAAATAATTTTACTACTAGCTAGAAAAGTCTGAAGACTGCAGAGGATATATTTAGATGTGTATAAATAGACAACACTCAGTGATGTCTGGTCCAAGGAGTACAAATCTTCCCTAATGCATGGAATATGCCTGGCCCAAAACGCTTGAGCAGCACTTACACAGCCTTTTCAGTCTGGCTCGGGTTCTGAGCCCGCTAATAGCGAGGCCATTAGAGCGGCGCTCGGGCCCAGCTGCTTGTGCAGGGAATATGCAAAGATTGCTCTCTAAAACCGAGCCCGTCACCACATCTGAAAGCACAGGCGGTATCGATCAGCAGTGGAAAGCCATTAGCTCTCCAGCCTCTGAACTATCTCCACGTGCCCCAGCGAAGGGACAAGCCCTCCAGGCACCTCGGGCTGCTGCAGCTACCCAAGACAGACCCTGTGTGCCAAGGCCATCCTTCCCGATGCACCCGCCTTGGCGTCCCCTCCAATCTTTCTCAAAAAACTGGGCAAGATCCGGTTTTTTCTTGCCATGCCGCTCCGCCACATCTCTTCTTGGGTTTCCCACATTCCCAGCCAGTCCAGAGCCCCGGCTGGCTCTCATCCTCCTCCCTCTGGCCCCACTCACACCTTCAATGGCCAGCAGGAGCCTCTCCAGACAACAGACCGGCATGAAAAATTCCAGCCAACCCCCTGAGACCCCATGGTGAGCAGTGCTGCAGTTGAGCACAGCTTCTCTTGGCTGTAAGGATGACGTGAGCACTCAGCCCACCGGCTCCCACTGCAACAGGACAATCTGGAGCCCACTGCTGCACGTGTGTGGTGCAATGGTCAATCTCAAGTCCTCCCCCCCGCAGCTGGAAGCATCTGGTGAGCAGGCAAACTAGTTCAGCTTTAACTTGCATTGGGTACCTGAGATATTCAGGATTTTCTTCCACTGACAGCCCTACCATGACAAAACCAGAAACTGCTCTTTCTGAAAGCAGAAATATGAGGTAATATGCCAGGAGATATATCTTAGAGAGGCTTGTAACTGGAGGCCAAACTGGCAAGCTCTGGTGTGCATTACGATCCAGTCTTCTGCATTTAAACACATTTATTATGCATTTAAACAAATGCATAATCCCTTGAGTGCAGTATATATTTAGCAACGTGGATTAGGAAGGTGTTGGGCACTGAGAACGCTCAGTCTCTGGTTTGTGCAAAATCAAACCTGACTCCCAGACCAGCAGTGGAATTGCCAGGCCTGGCACACCTCTACCTGCCAGGACCGACTCTGGCAATACCACGGAGTCCACGGGCCAGCCCGGAGGTGTGGCCTGCACACAGCACCGGGGTGCCCACTCAGAGTCCTCGTGGCAGCACACGCAGGTCCAGGCAGCTGGGATGCAGCCCTGCCACGCCAGGACAGGCCGGTGCCAGCACACGCAGTCCGTTCGGGCAGCACTGCCCCATGCTCCTGGACACAGCCGCGGCCAGGATCGCTGCTGCCAGAGCCAGCCCAGACCCCTCCATCTGCGGATGCACAGCCGGAACCAAACAGGCTCCAATTCCAGGACGGATTCATTTGGCCTCGCCGGGGTTCTGGCTGGCCGTGCCGGCCACGAGCGCTGGCCCCAGGATGCTCAGAAGGAACGAGCTGACACCACGTGTCACGCAGGAACATGCGAAATGGAAGCGTGGGTGGGGAGGATCACCAGCACGACAGCGCGATGGCCAAGGGCAGGGACTCCCAGCTTGTCCAGTTCCACGGCACTCAGCCTAAGGCCACACGGGGCTGGGCATGGCTGGGGGCGTTTGCTGCCCCACCCGTGGCCTCCAGGACTGGTGAGGCCGGGTTCACGACCACAGCTGGGACCAACGCATCCCTCTGCTCCACACACAACATAATGAGTGCCCCGGAGATGCAACAGACTGGGAGGGAGGAGGCGAAAGTGCAGGAAGGGAAGAGCTGCTGTCCCAGGATGCAGAGGAACCGCAGAGCCGGTGCTCCCCAGTCTGTGCCGGGAAGGACCAGCCCGGAAAGAGGCTTCCCCAGTACACCTGGCGCAGACATGCCGGCTCGCACACCCGCTGCCGGCCGCAGCCGGGCCCCCGGAGCCGCGAGGGCTGATGCTCCGACACCAACATGGCTGCGAGGCTCCGCCGGCTTCTCCGCCGCTGCTCTGCCATCTCCCCAACGGGAACCTTCCGGCGGGGAAGGTCCATTCCCGGGGACGCGGGGGACCGCGGCGGCCCTAGAGACAGAGCGGCCGGGAGAGCGGCGTGTGTGGCAGCCGGGGGCGGTGGGACGGGGCGGGGGAAGCCGCGGGGGTCCCGCGCCCTGTGGCAGAGCCCCGCACCCCCCGAGCGCCTCCCGAGCCTCCCGCGAGAGCGCCCGGGATGGCTCCGCAACGGCGGCGCCTCCGCCCGCTCGGGCAGCGCCGCAGCGCCAGCGGTGCCGGGTAACCGGGCGGCGGCGGCACCGCGGCGCGGAGGGGGCGGCGGCCGCGGCGCGGGCGGCCCCGCAGCATCGCAGCCTGGCGGCAATCTCCGCCCCGCGGCATCTCCGGCCCCGCGGCACCCCAGCACAGCCGGCCCGGCGCGGGCGGCCGCCGCGCCGTCCCGCGGGCAGCGGCGGCAGCGCGGCCCGGCCCGGCCCCGTCCGCGGGGCACCCAGCCCCGCCGCTCCGCGCTCCCCGCGGCCGCCGCCCTCCGGGGAAGGGCGTCGTCCCCGCGCCCCCCGCCGCGCCGCGGGGTCGCCCCCATCGGGACGTTCGGGACCGGCCGGGCCGGCCCCTCACGCCCCCCCCCCCCCACCCCCCTCCCCGCCCCGTCCCCCTGGGCCGGTACCGCGGTGCAATGCAGATGCGCCGGGCGCGACTCCCCTCGCGTTACCTGGTTCCTCCGGGGACGGGGCGGCGGCCGGAGCGCGTCCCTGCGGGTGCGGCCGCGGCCGGCCCGGCGGGCTGCGGGCGCTGGCGGCAGGCGGGCTGCCCGCCGCTCCGCCCCGAGCCGGCGCTCACCGCCCGCATCCTACCGCGGCTCCGCGGCGGAGCTGCCCGCGGCCGGGGCGGGCAGGGCGGCCCGGGGACGGCCCCACGCGGCGGCTCGGGCGGGCGGCGGCACACGCACACACGCGCGGCGGGGGCGGGAGGCGCGGGACAACCCGCCCGCATCGCCCCGCACCGGGCAGCCCGCCCCGTTCCGCTCCCGCCGGCGCTGACCTTGTCGCGTACCTGCGCCAGGTTAATCCTCGCCAAGCGCTGCCTCTCCGCACCCCGCTGCGGGATCCCGCGCGCCGGGCGCCGCACCGCGCGGGACGGACGACGGACGGACGGACGGACGTGGCCGAGGCGCGGGCAGCCCCCGCCGCACGGGGCCGGCGCCTCCCGGGTGCGGGGTGCCGCTAGCGCGGGGCGGCCGGCAGGCAGGGCCATGCGGCTCCGCGCCGCTCCGCGCCGGGTCGCGCTCAGGCGGAGCAGCCGCGGCGGCGGGAGCCGCGGCGGGGGCAGAGCGGGGAGCGCGGCGCCCGCGGCTCGGCCCTCCGCGGCGGCGGCAGCCGCGCCCATCCTCCGCGCCGCCGGCCTCCGCCCGGCCCCGGCCCCGGCCCCGGCCGCGTGGCAGCCGCGCCGCTCGCTGCCGCATGGAGCAGCCGCCGCCTCCCCCGCTCCGCGCCGCGCCGGGGCGGGCCGGAGCAGCCGGGCCCTCCCCGCCCCGCCGCACGCACGGCTGAGCCGCGGCCGCCCGACCGCCGCCGCGCAGACGTGCGGCCGAGCCGCCCCCCGCCGCGCCGGGCTCGGGGCTGCGCGCCGCCGGGCGGGACCGGCCGCGGGCGCCGGCACGGATGCGGACACGCCTCCGCCTTGCCCCGCCGCGCCGGGCGCCGAGAGCGGCCGCGGTCCCCGGGGCGCCCCACGACCCTCCCCCGGCCGCCGCCCGGGGCCCCACGTCCGGAGCGGGCGGCGGGCGGGGGGCGGTGAGCGGGAGTTTGACCCGACGATCGATGCCGGGGATGCGCCGGCCGAACCGTCCCGCGGCGCCGGGCGGCAGAGCGGCGGCAGCAGCTCCGCTCTGCTCCGCTCCGCTCCGCGCCGCCCGGCACGGCGAGGGCTCCCGGCCGCCCTCGGGACGGGGCACGCAGCTGCCCGCGTCCTGCCCGCGCCCTGCCGGCCCGAGGACAGGGACTGCAACGCCGGACTTCTAGGCGGGATCATCCTGGCAGGAGAAGGAAAGGCTGGGTCGTCTGTGGGGGCAGTAAACTGGAGCGCTTTGGGGGATTGCGGCATCGTTACCTGTCTCCTGGATCTCTAAAAGGGAGGAGAGTGCGTTTCGTGCTATGGAACACTGACTAGAACCCTTTTCTAGTGCTCTTTTGTGGGAAAACGCCGGGGATGTTGCAGGACCCGAAGAAGAGGAGCGCTGCCTGGAGAGCCTGGAAGAGGAGCTAATTAACGAACCTCGTCAGCGGCCGGTGACCCCGCGCCCGCGGGGATGTGCAGACACGTGCCCTACCACCGCTGGGCAGCGGCCCCTTCTCCCCCGACGCTCTCCCCCTGGGATGGGAGGCAGCTGCAGGCTCCTCGGGGCTGCCCCGGGACTCTGCAGCCGGACCAGCTCGCGTGGCCACTGCTGCTGAGGGTGCGGCAGAAAAGCCATCGACTGCTCGGCAGGCTTGGAAGCAGCGGGAGCGATGCTCCTGGGATACACCGGCATCTTCTCGCCGGGGATGCTAGTGGCAGGATCCCCGTTCCGGAAACGGGAAGAAGCAGTGGCCGTCCTCATTCCTCTCTGCTGATACCGTGCCAAAGTTTTTTGTGCCTCGGGATGCAGCGTCTGGCGTCGGTAAGAGTGAGAAGAGGGAACACGTCACTATTCCCCGGCTCAGGGCTGTCCGTGTGACCTGACAACGTTGAAGTGGTCTCCACAGCAGCCTGTGACCCTGGTCTCTCAAGGAGCACAGCTGCCAGAGCCACATCATCCTCTGTCCTGACAGCCTCTGAGGCTGTGCAGAGACAGGCTGCCAGGCTGGGCCTGAGTTAGTGTTTATCTCCAGCTGCCGTTTCATGGAGCTAGTTCGAGCTTTTACAGGTGGAGAGAGGCTGGCAGGAGGAAATGAGTCCAAATCTTCTCCCTCTCAAAGGAAAACTCATGTCAGCTGGTTTTGCTGGGGTGGTCGCTGCCCCACACTCAGTCCTAGCGCCGGTCGCCTTTGGAGCTGGCGGCAGTGGCGCACTCAGCCCTGATTTGGCGTTCACAGTGTGCTCCCCTGTGGAGAGAGAAGAGAGACACTAAGATGCTCCCTGGTAAAACATCCGTGGTCTTGGCTGGCATCTACCAGTCCCTTGGGCTTCAGGTTCAAGCATTTGCTGCTCTGCCAGTTCTCTGCTGCCCCAGAAGCAGGGGGGCTGGCATTGGAAGAGGAGGCAAACATTGGGGTACGGCTTCCCTGGCCATAGGAACATGGACAAGCACAGTGGAAACTCGGTGGGAGCTTGTGCTCAGGGCCTGGTGTGTGCTGGGGGGTGCACTGGTTTGCACAAGCACACTGTGAGAGCTGCTTCAGAACCACTCTGACCTGGTACCAGCACAGCACAGCCCAGGAGCTCCACAACCTTGCAGCCAAAGCAGCGTCCTGTGCTTTCTGGCCTCAGGTGGTTGAGCATCTTCTTTGTCAGCCTGAAATCCTTCCTGGATGTGAGACTGAGTTGACAACACCGCCTAGTTAATGTACCCAGTGGGAAAACTCCTGGGGCGTCCAGGAGTGTGGGATCTGTGGGTGTGCTGGGGAGGTTCCCTCGCTGATGGCTGGGGTGGAAATCCCGCTTGTCTGATCCTGGGCCCACACCTAAGTGGCTGCGATGCCGAGCAGGTCTTACCCTGACGCTGTTCCCCTCCCCCTTGTCCCCCCTCCGCTGGGGCCTCTCCTGGGGTGTTCCCGCCTGCCCCTGGTGACTCCGTGGGGGTGTCTGTGCCTGAACGCTCCCTTCAGTGCCAGGGACAGGCTGTTTTGGGACAAACCTCAGTGCCCTGGGAGGGACAGGTCTGTGTCCTGGCATCGTTATTCCCAGTGCCTGGCAGTGTGCCTTGTGGACAGTGCTGTCCTGCAGGGCCCTGGCACTGGGGATGCTCGGGGTTACTCCGGTGAGCTCCCACCTAGCTCTGGCCAGGATTCACCCTGCCCTGGGGACCCTCTGGGGCTCAGCACTCAGCCCCATTACCCTTCTGAACAAGCCCTTGCTGGGGGTTTTGTCTTGCTCTCGCCAATTTGTGTTAAAATGCTTTTTCACTTTTCCTGACAGAGCTGAGAACTCCTTAATCTGAAATCTTTTTCCCCTCACAGGTATCATTTAAAATTATTTCGTTGTGGTTTTTTGTTTTTTGTTTTCCCTGAAATAATGAGACTTTGAGGAAAGTGCTTTGTTTAAATAACACAGTGAGCTCTTTAATGCACTTTCTAACCCTCAGTCACCTCCGGAAGGAGGGACCTGGGGCCGAGGCACGGTGCCACCGCGCTGCAGCTGCTGACGACGGGGAGCCGCGCTCACCCCGCCTGCTGCCCACAACACCCGCAGCCCCGGTGCCACAGGGGCTGCCCGTCCCTCATCCCTCCCGGCCCCAGCCCACAGAGCCGAGCAATGCCCCAGCAGTGCCGGGAGCCGGCAGCATCCCGGGAGCTTGCTGGGGCGGAGGAGCGGCGGGCGCTCGCTGCCGGGGCGGTGCTGGCTGTGCCATGGACGGGAGCAGGAGCTGTTCAGGGATAACGTCACTGCACCGAGCGGTTTTCCATCAGCACAGGCCCTTCCCCGGCAGGCTCCGAGCGCTGGTACCGCGTGCTGAGTGTACACCCTAAAGGAGAGCGGCAGCAGTGCAGGGGAGCGGCGCCCGGGCGCTGCAGCTTCTGACAGCCCGGCGAAAAGCATGTCAGAGGCGGGACATGGCACTCCTTGAGAGTACTGCGGTACCTCACCAAAAAGTGCCTGGAACCGGCAATGCTTATTCATCCTTACAAGGAGAAAATTCACTGCCCTAACCACGGAAATGTCAAATGTCATGTTGCGTGAAGTAGATTTCTCTTCCCCGGAGCACCGTGGAGTTGAGAACGCCTCAGGTGCCAGTGCATGCCAGCCTCCCCTTCTAGGACCCTGGGAAGCATGTGAGGTTGACCCAGCGATCATTTCCTGGGGATGTTTTTTCCATTTTAAGTTCTTTAGTCTGTACGATGGGGGAGCTGTTGCATTGTACAAAAATCGGCAGGGACCGATCCTGCTCCTTCCGGAGCCCTCTGTCGCAGAGGTGAGAACGCTCCCCAGCTGTCCTGGTGCCCCCAGCTCTCACCCTGGCCAGGGAGGCTCAGGGCAAGCGGTGCTGAACCTGGCCCAGGCACGGGGGTCCCTCCGTGCTCCCTCTGATTTAATTTCAGGTGAACTGGTGTGACATTTCTCCCAGGGGTGCGTCGGTGGGTGGTGGGGCCCCAGCACGTGTTGGTGCCCTGGCCTTCGTGTGCCGGCCCCACAGTGCCCGACCCTGCTGCTGAGCCGCCTCACACCCGAAACCACCGCGGCCTTAGCCTCAAACAGGGTTCACCTGGGGGAGCCAAACCAAGATACCTAAGAGCTGCAGTGCACCCTCTTGTGCATCTTTAATCAAAAAAACAGCTTAGATTTAAAATCATGAGTGAAGTAATTGTAGTGTCTGTTTGCTTAATCTTTTAACAGATTTGTTAAATAATGTCCTGGTTTGGTTTTGTTGTTTTTACTTTTAATTTCTTGCATGCCTATGTGAAGGCTTCCAGCTGTTGGTACCTGGCTTATTTAAAAGGACAGGAGCTGGCGGATGAGCGTGGATGAGCACACCTGCCACAATTCTGCATTGCACAAGCACAGCTTTGTCTGGGAAAGTCCGGAGGCACAACTGGGAAAAGCTTGCTGTGCTGACGAGGAGCCTTGTCCGCCTCAGCCCAAACCCCATGGGCAGGCTTTGCCCGCCCTGGAGCCAGCACACGAGCTCAGGGCTCTCTTCAGCCAGCTTCGTGCCCCACACAATGGGTTTCTCACCCCTGTGGTGGCCTGGCAGGGACATGAGCTCACCCGGAGCACGGCTTGTTTAATTTGGAAATAAGGATGGGAGGAAATATTATGGGAAGAAACAGATATATTGCAGGGCTGTCAATAAAAAATAGAGACTAAGCCCAGTCATAATTTAGAAAAACAGCCTGTCCAAAAAACCCTGTTACCTGCAAAAGGCCTTTTCCTTCTGAGAGGTGTCATTGTCACCTCCAGGCACTGGGGCTGGTGTTCCCAAGGCAGGCAGAGGCCAAGCACCCAGGGACTGCCAGAGGCTGACAGTGCTGAGGTGTGGGGTGGAGCTGGGGCAGAGCTCACGTGAGGAGAGGGCTGCTGACACCACGGCAGCCCCATCTTTCCATCTCTATAAACACACACACTTGTGTTTTTGAGGGGACAGCACAGCTGGACGTGGAAGGCAAAGCCAACCTGTACACCAGGGAAAGACCCAGGGCTGCTGTGCAGCGGTCTGATGAGCTGGTTTAGGGGAAAACAGCTCCACATTTCTTTCTGAAGGTGACACTAAGCCTGCTGGATTGAAGAGCAATAATTGCCCATCCCTGAGTGCACCTTCTAGTCATTGAGCAGCTTGAAGGTACTGGGAGAATGGTTGGACTCGATGCTCTCAGAGGGTTTTTCCAATCTAAGTGATGCTGTGATTCCATGACTTCAGCAGACAGAAGAGTTGGGTGTTGTGCAGATGGGATGGGCATCATCTGACAAGCAGCACAGACACCTAATCCTGTGCCACCAGGGCTCAGTACCCTTCCCCCTGCCTGTTTAAACCCAAAGACCTGCTTCATTGCCTGTCTCCTCCCCTTTGCTTCTGGAATTTTAATAACGGGCTCCCTTAACACTTGCACTCTCTTCTTCTTGGAGTTTTGGGTCTTGGTCTTTTAAAATTCTTCCTTATTCACATTTCTTCCTTACACAATTTATTCCTTCTCTGTCCAGACAGCTTCTCAGTAGAAAACAGTGAAGTCTCCGTCACCAGCCTGCCCCAATTCCCTCAGCGCTGTCAGAGCCATGTGCACTGCTCGTTTCCATAATAGACAGGAATTTGTTGTTCTACCAGTTGCTGATTTAAGTCTTTTCCTTAAGCCAAATTTTGCATGGAAAAAGAGTGTCCCATAATTCAAACTATTATTCTTCTGGATATTCCACCTCCTCTCTTATATCCAAGCAGCATTAGCTGAGGTCTAATGTTCAACTCACCTTGGTGGGAGAATGAAGAGCTACCCTACATCTCATTTGTACACAGAAGAAAGAATAAACTTTTATTTACAGTCTTTGAAGTCTTCAGTTCATAATGTTTACAGTCTCTACAGTCGCAGTTTAGAGCATACAGGAGCTCACCACTGCCATAACCACAATGAAAAAGTTGCACCAGATAGTTTTCACTGCAAAAATTACTCTGGAATGAAGGCTGGAGTGTTGCTCCAGCAGAGACAAGGAATACAGTATTCCATCGGAACAGGAGGAGAAAGTGAATTTAGTGGTTATTATGTATAAGCATCCCGAACAAGCAGAACTGGGAAAAAAATAAGATAACTAATATTTTTGAGAAGTTGCTAATTGGGAAAAAAAATACACAGAAGCTAAAGAATTCTAGTAATAACTCTTAAAAAAGGAGCAAACTGGCGCCTGGCACGGATCCCCACTGCTTCCGAGCTTGTTCAGTTAAAATCAACACTGAATGAGTTTTCTTTCACTGCCATTACTCAAGCTGCATCCTTCAAAAGGATGCCAAATGATTGATATGCATATGAAAGAACCACAGAGTATGAAATTACAAAATTATACAGGGTTTGGATATTTGCACTTTGAGATATTAAATCTTCTGAAGGAAAATATTTGAGCAAATTCTGAATGAAGAACTCTACAGAGGAGGAAGAAAGAGCAGCAAGATAATCTAATAAGGCAAAGACTCAGCAATCTCCAAGTGCTGCATTCCTCAGTTTAACCACAGCACAGTGTTTGCAGCCCCAGATCTGCTCTTCTCTCTGGGCTGGGCATTCGCTACCAGGGTCTTGTGCGTGTTCATAGCACAAACCAGGTTCAAGGTCCTGAGTCACGCTTAGATTTAACCCTTTCTGGAGATACAGAGATGCTAAAAATCACTCCATTGCTCCCGATGCCCACCCTCCTCTCGTTTTTGCAGGCTTGGCGTTGCTGCTACCTCTCCCCGAGCAGGTGAGACCTTCTGGACTGTCCCAAGGGGCTCCGCAGCACAGCAGCCCCTGCTCCCCTGCAGCCACTGCTCCGGCCTGCCCTGTCCTGCCTGGCCACACACACCCTTCCTCACAGCTGGCAGCTGGCAGGGAGAGCCGAAGGAAGGGTGCCGTGGTCGTTTGGATCCCTCAAACGTACAGGACAAAGTGCTCTGTAAATCAGGCTTCTTTAATGAGCTCATTAGGACAGCAACCAAGCACAACAAACAAGGGTTTGATACCCTTTGCCCAAGGATTCACATGGATTCACTCACTCACCACTCGAGCCATATGAGATTCCATGATGTATAAGCCATGACTGAATCACACACCCATGAGCAAAGAAGATCTCAGCCCAGGGGTGAGTGTTCATCCCTCCTCCTCCATCTCAGAGTGGGCATCCCCTCCAGCACAAACAGAGGCAGGGAAACCTCAGCAGTCCTGCTGCTGCGGGATCCACTGCAAAGGCTTTTGGGGTGAGCTGACTTTTGAACCCCCCAGCTTGGTCTGTTCTATTCCCAAGAGTCAGCAGACTCCAACTGAGCTTCCTGACAGGTGATACGTGGAGATGTTGGCTGCAGGGATGGGGACCAGTGCCTGCAATATTTTAATAATATTATGTGCAGATTCAACATCACTGAAAGTCCTCTGTTGGGCACAAACCAACTTGTCAGGAATATGCTGCATGGAAACCCCCTGGACAGTCGCCTGATGGTCCCTGATCTCACAAGGCTCGCACACTGTGTTTAAAATCCCGGGATGCCGTGACTCGACGGTAATTAGCGGTAATTGTTTCCCACGAAGGCGCAGCATTTGACTGATAAGTTCCTTTACAGGAGTCAGGGAGGTCGGGGACGCCGGGTCAGGAGCTGTCACTGCTAATTACCCTCTCCCTCTGTTGCCAACAGGAGCTCTGTGCAACTCCTGCTGCTGTCACCTGCCCAGGACAGGAGCCTGGCTCCTGCAGGGGTCCGTTCCAGAAGGAGAAGAGGCAGGTGCGCTGTGCCAGTCTGGCCTGCTGCAGGGCACAGACCGAGAGCCACAGGGTCGTGGGGTTTGCTGCTGTTTGAAGTTCTTCAGGAGGTGAGCGCAGGCTGGGCTGAAGAAAAAACAATTCAATAGGCAAAACTCGACTGGACCCTTGGGTAAGCTGCTCCAATCTCTTGCTGTCCTGGAAAAAAATGCGGGTTTTACTTCTGATCTTCAGTTTCCCACTGTAACTTCCAAACACAGGGAGGTTTTCCTTTTATTTTCAAGTCCAGCCCCCAAAGCAGAATGTTTTCCTGCTTTTCCTGTTTCTCAAGCCCTGGATAACATTTCCTAGTGTGCTGGGATTGGCCATGGATTAACAAGAGGGGATCAGGGGATATTGAGAACTGTGCCGCCACCCCCAGACCAAACCCTTCCCTTTCCACCCTCAAGCTGCTGCCCTGACAGGCCACGTGTCTGCCAGTCCTGGGAGCTCACACAGGACGTGGGGGATGAAGACCGGTGCCACCACACGGGCTTGTAAAAACGTGGCTGCAAAAAGAGTTTGGTCATCTGAACAGGTTGAGGAGTGCTGAAAATCAGAGGGAAGCAGATGCTTTTCCCTTGTGTCAGAGCTGCCCAGGAAGGTGTGGGGCTCCTGGGGTGCCCGTGTGCTGGCACAGACCCCAAGAGCCGTGCACCTGCTGCACCCCCAGGAAGGTGGTCAGCCCTGTCCCTGCTGCTCACGGTCTGCTCCCCACGGCTGGGAGCCCACAGCAGCCCGAGCCCGGCTCCCACGGATGTCTGGAGCTGCCACCACCCTCCTCTGCCCGAGCATCACCCTCCTCTGCTCCCAGTCCTGTTCCCTGCCTGCCTGGCCCTGCTCTCCGGGAGGTGTGTGAATATCAAGTAATCTGATGCTCCAGCTTCTAAAAATAAAAAACACCCGAAGTTTTCTCCACGGCTATTTTACAGCCTCAGGAGGTGAGATTGGAACGAGGCAGTGCCCTTGGGAGGTCACGGAGATGTGAATACGGAATGGGAATTCAGCGTACACAGACACATGAAAACATCCAGGAAATGGGAACTCTGTGTCGAGAAATTACATTTACATGGCGGTGACCAAGCGCTTGAGGGAGCTGCGTGGAGCAGCAGCCGTCCCTGCGCCCCAAGCCGAAGGCAGGCCTGGGAGCATTCCCCTGGGATAACACCCCCCGAAATGCCTCTCCCACGGGCTCCCGTGCCTCCGGCTCCGGCCTCGCTGAGCCCCGGAGCCCAGCGTGAGCCCTGCAGCACACGGCAGATGTGTCACCGACAGCAGCTCCCGCCGCAGCGGCCACCACCGCGCTCAGCATCCCCTGAGGAGAGCGAGCGGCGCGGGAGCGGCCTGGGAGTGCCCTGGGATCTCCTCTCCTGCTCCCTGGGGGCAGCTCAGGCTGCTAGGATCTCCTCTCCTGCTCCCTGGGCACAGCTCAGCCTGCTGGGATCTCCTCTCCTGCTCCCTGGGCACAGCTCAGGCTGCTGGGATCTCCTCTCCTGCTCTCTGGGCACAGCTCAGCCTGCTGGGATCTCCTCTCCTGCTCCCTGGGCACAGCTCAGCCTGCTGGGATCTCCTCTCCTGCTCTCTGGGCACAGCTCAGCCTGCTGGGATCTCCTCTCCTGCTCCCTGGGCACAGCTCAGGCTGCTGGGATCTCCTCTCCTGCTCCCTGCTCACAGCTCAGCCTGCTGGGATCTCCTCTCCTGCTCTTTGGGCACAGCTCAGCCTGCTGGGATCTCCTCTCCTGCTCCCTGCTCACAGCTCAGCCTGCTGGGATCTCCTCTCCTGCTCTTTGGGCACAGCTCAGCCTGCTGGGATCTCCTCTCCTGCTCCCTGATCACAGCTCAGGCTGCTGGGATCTCCTCTCCTGCTCCCTGGGGGCAGCTCAGGCTGCTGGGATCTCCTCTCCTGCTCTTTGGGCACAGCTCAGGCTGCTGGGATCTCCTCTCCTGCTCCCTGGGGGCAGCTCAGGCTGCTGGGATCTCCTCTCCTGCTCCCTGGGGGCAGCTCAGGCTGCTGGGATCTCCTCTCCTGCTCCCTGGGCACAGCTCAGGCTGCTGGGATCTCCTCTCCTGCTCCCTGGGTATAGCTCAGGCTGCTGGGATCTCCTCTCCTGCTCCCTGGGCACAGCTCAGGCTGCTGGGATCTCCTCTCCTGCTCCCTGGGCACAGCTCAGCCTGCTGGGATCTCCTCTCCTGCTCTTTGGGCACAGCTCAGGCTGCTGGGATCTCCTCTCCTGCTCCCTGGGGGCGGCTCAGGCTGCTGGGATCTCCTCTCCTGCTCCCTGGGGGCAGCTCAGGCTGCTGGGATCTCCTCTCCTGCTCCCTGGGCACAGCTCAGGCTGCTGGGATCTCCTCTCCTGCTCCCTGGGGGCAGCTCAGGCTGCTGGGATCTCCTCTCCTGCTCTCTGGGCACAGCTCAGGCTGCTGGGATCTCCTCTCCTGCTCCCTGGCCAGGAGGCAGCTCAGGCTGCTGGTGCAGGAACACTCAGGGCAGGAATCTCTGTGCAGCTCAGCCTGGCCAGCCTGACCCAGCCTGGGTGGGCAGTTCATGATAATCCTGCCTGGGAGTCAGGCAATAGGAAAATATTTCTGGCTGAGGAACGTGGTTGCAATTTGTCTCCCTGAAACCAAACTCGTTTGACTCCTAAGTTACCCACATCCTCTTTCTTCCCAATTTCTGCTGTGACTTTGCACACTGCTGAGGACTAACCTCAACATTCCTGTTTTCCTGACTCACTTTGATTTTCCTTAAACTAGAGGAGCAAGCATACCTCTTTTCCCCACCCATGACACCATTGCCAGTTTGGCAGTCATTAAAATCACAGCTTCTGGTCTGTCACAGCAGCACCTTGGGACAGAGACCTGGGTTTTGTGCAGAGAAATCTTAAATAAAGGTGGGCACAGCTCTGTTTCATAGAGGTATTTTTTATATTGAAGTAGATTTTTATCTTATTCATTTCAATGGAATGACCTCATACACAAAAGAGACAGGTGATGTCTCCATTTAGCTTTTCCTCTCATCACTCCCTTCTCTGGTTTTGAACTGCACAGCAAAAGGAGCTGCATCCAGAAAAGCTTTTTGCCTTCTGGAAAACTACAGATACTCAGGGATAAGATGTTCTCAGTCAGTAGGACCAAATTCTGCTTCATGTATGAACACTTGTCACATGTGAGACAGGTTATGGAGCCCCTGGCACAGTTCAGGGTACGATTGTATTGTTGCTCACACATGAGAGCATTGCAAGGAGAGCTCTGGCTCTGAAACAGCAACAGTGAATTAATTTTTTTCTCAAAAACCAGAAGTAAAAATGTAATAAATCGACAAGCCGAATTCAGTAAATCAAAATTTAGAATTTTATTTTGAGACTTAAACTCAGTCTCCAATGGCCACAATTAAAAGGGACAGCGTCGAACCCCGGCGTTTCGGGTGAACACGGTAACGGACTCTGTCAATCCGCCACCCCCTCTGTTCACAAATTGTAACCAGCACCACTGGTTTTTTATGCAGTCTTTCAGTTAGAGTGGACAGTGACCGTAGAGCTCTTGCCCCGTGGTAGCTTCATTAGGTATTCATGTTCAGGTCCGGGGTCTGTTGAATAGATTCTCGGAGTGGAACAATGCCGTGATTGCAGGGTCCGGAGAAGGTTTGGAAATGTTAAATCGGGCCGGAACAGATAAGATAGCGATCTTATTCAAATCGTTCGATCGTTAGCGCGGCCATCTCCCATTTTCCATTCTTTTAGGTTTTTTGTTTGGTTATCCCGAAGCGGTTCCCGGCAGAAATTCTTTCTTTCCCCCAACCTTCGTGTCCCCCCGTGCAGCTTTTAGTTTTAGTTAACCTTGAACACGCTTTAGGTTTACAGATCTTAAATCAGACCGAACGCAGATCAATTTTATATTGCATACCATTACATTTCACCGTGAATTAATTACATATCACATTACCTAACACGAATTAACTTTAGGTCATATATCACAAAAAAGAAATAACCTTTTGCCTTGCTCATATGACTGGAAAAGCATTTCTAGAGATTCTGTTCATTTCATCTGATTTTAGACTAGTTTTTTAAAGCAAATTCCTCATGTCAATTCAGAAAACCTCAATGCATTTCCAGCGGAAAGACAGAAGAGAGCTTTTTCAATCCTTTTTTAATCTCCAAACATGAGAAACACCAAAATGCATTCAAGAGCTCACACATGAAATACCAAACCTCCTTTCTGCAGTTTTTTTCCCCAAGTTTAACATGGTTTTTGTGATATATGTCCTAAAGTTAATTCGTGTTAGGCAATATGATATGTAATTAATTCAATGCAGAATGTAATAATACACTATGTAAAATTGATCTACTTTAAGTTCAGTTTAAGATCAGTAAACCTAAAGGTGTGTAGGGTTAACTAAGACTGAAACTGCACAGAGAGACACGAGGAATTCCTGCTGGGAAACGGACGGAAAAGGGAGATGGGTGCCCTGACCATCGAATAATTAGGTCAGATCGGTATCTTATCTGTTCCGGCCCGATTTAACATGTCCAAAACCTTCTCCGGACACGGCTATCACGGCATTTTTCCACCTTAAGAATCCATTCAACAGACCCGGGACCTGAACATGAATACATAATGAAGCTACCACGGCGGGAGGAGTCCCAGGGTCTCGTTCCACTCTCAGCGAAAGACTGTATAAAACCCAGCAGTACTGGCACCCAGTTTATGAACAGAGGGGGTGACAGACTGACAGAGTTTGTTACCGTGTTCACTCAGTGCCGAAATCCCGGAATTCGACACTGTCCCTTTTAATTGTGGCTACCTGAGACTGTGTTTAAGTCTCAAAATAAAATTCTAAATTTTGATTTACTGAATTTGGCTTGGAAAAATTTATTACAGTTTTAATGAAAAATGTTTGAACGGCCCTGGTGGCCAGGCAGAGCTGTGCTGAGGAGCTGATGCTCAGAGCAGTGCCCAGCCCCGGGCCCCTCCTGCTGCCCCCAGCCCCGGCTGGGCTGTGCTGGCCGGCACCGGGGAGGCCCCGGGGCTGTGCCCGCTGATGCCGGCGTGACCGGGCTTGGGGCAGGAGCAGGTGGCTGAGGAGCCGCTGTCAGCTCGCAGCAGCCCTGGCCCCTCAGGTTCCTGGCCTCACCCCACCCCTGCATCACTCTCCGTGGGGTGGTAGAGAACTGGGAGGGCAAAAGCATGAAAATTGGAGGGTTGAGGCAAAGGCAGTTTAACAGGCGAAGGAGAAGCTGTGCGCACAAACGCAGCAAGCCGAGGAATTCATTCCCGGCTCCCTGTACCAGACATCCTCAAGACAGCCAGCCTCCAGCACACACGGCAGTGACTTGGGGAGACAAGCACCGTCACTTCAAACATCCCCCCTGAGTTCTTCCCCAGCTCCTTGTGCTGAGCACAACGTCCTGTGCTCTGCGCCACCCCTTGGGATGCCCAGCTGTGTGCCCCATCTCCTGGTGCCCCCGCAGCTGTGGGGTGGGTGAGGAGCAGAGCAGCCCCTGGCACTGTGCAATTGCTGCTCAGCAGGGACTAACACATCCCCAGGGACCCGCACAAGTTCCTGCACAGACTCCAAACACAGCCCCGGACCAGCAACTGGAAGAAAACCAACTTCATCCCAGCAAGAAATCACCGCAACAGCTGACTCACGTAGAACCGCTCCAGAATGCTCGACGGTGCCTCCATGGGATCAGTAAAAGCCAAGGTCCATTCTCGGATTCATTTTGAAGTTACACCACCTCTAAGGCCAGAAAAAAGAGCCAACAGATGCCTCCTGGCACTTCTTTCAGCCCTTTGCTACAGAAGCCGGACAGCGCACCCAAAAGGGGAAGAAGGGTGTGGAAGAAGGGGATGAGGAAAGTTTCTCCTTTTGGTGGCCACCGCCTAGAGGGTCCACTGGGCTTGTAAGCATCTGCCAATGCTCCGTGAGGATGGGGAAGCTGAGCCGCTCACTCGAGCAGCAGCAGCGTGGACTGATTTCCCGCCTGCTTTCTGTCAAAAGCCCATAATTAGATGCGTTCTCTAGGGCCTTTACAGTGTTTGTATAGCGAGCAATTACCAAATGCTACATTACAATTGTACAATTAGCAGTGCTGCACTGTTAATGACGAATTTAAGACTTGTGTAACAAGACTGGAGGGCTTCCATTTGGAGCGCTTACGAGGAGCTCGTTTGCATTACAAAAGCCGATCTACGCACCGGCCCGCCAGTTGCTGACTCTGAGCAGAGGCAGCATCCCAATGTCAAAGTCAAACTCAGTGACCGGCACCTTCTCATGAGTGAGGAAGTTTCAGTTCCCATGGCTGAGATGATGAGGATGGAAACATGTCTAAGGGAATCTTGTGGAAGTAAATAAGGCAACATTTCTGAAGAAAATGACCCTCCAAATACCATTTCCGTCTGGCTTTTTATTTTTCCCAAGCGATGTCTTGGAACCCCCAGATTCCCTATTAGTTCCTGAGAGCAGGTTTGTGGGCGTTCTGTGGTTTGTTTAAACAGCCCACCGGTATTGTTACTGTTCTTTGACGGTGAGAAGGTTGACATTGAATAAAATTTAAATTAAGGGATTTTTTTCCAATTCCGCTTTCCCAAAACCTAGCACTGACAAAGAAAAGAGATCCAGCCCCGCGGCTGTAGCTCTCTCTCCTCTCCCTCCTGTATGTTTTCTCCTCTCATTGTTTCACACACCAGACGGCAATTTCATCCCTCGTAGCTGCTTGTTGCCCTGTTCAGTGATGACTTTGGGAATACCTCCATTAGCACCCACAGCAGGGGAGCGGCAGGATGGAAAGAGGAAGCTGGGTGGATGTCATCTGCAGGAGCCACCCCTGAATCCCTCTCGGAGCCACTGGCATAGGTTCCATCGGAAAAGGGGGAAGCTTCCGGCAGCTTCTCATGGAGGCCACCCTTATAATTCTCCCCACTGCCAAAACCTGGCCATGAAAACCCCATACAATTTATACTTTATTTGCGTGTTTGGTTTGCAGAGTGATTTTTACTTCAGAAAAATGGTGCATTTCCAAGCAGCCCTGGTGGCTGATGACTTATGTTCAAGGCAAACACAAGACAAATGAGGCACCCCCAGAGAGCCAAACTCCAGGCAGAGCTCACTGCCAGGTGGTCCAGTGCTAAATAATGACCACTATTTAGTACAGAATGAATAAATGCATAAAACCCAGGAAAATGAGAAATTAAACCTGAAGGGGACGCCTGAACCAGCCAAACCCCACAGAACTGGGGCTTGTAATTGGGGCTGTGAGGTTCTAGAATGCATAGGACGGGTTTGCAATGAGGAATGGTTCCTCTGACAACGTATCAGAGGTGTGTGATCTATCACACGAGACAGGGCTCGCTCTGTGTGCCATTGATTGTGTCACTCGTTAGTCAGAAATTAAATAGCGTTGGTATGTGACGAATGGTGGCTTCTGGAAGGTGAGGGGCCCTCGAGACCTGCAGGGTGTCCCCTCTGCAGCAGAGGGGACCCGGGCGTTGTCACCGAGACACACAAAGCAGTCACACGCAGACAAGAGATTTTCGCAGAGGTTCTTCTGATCCAGCTCCCAGCTGAAAGAGCAGAGAGAAGAAGAAGAGACCCCTTTGTTTATTTTTTTACTTTTTATACATTTCTGGGTCTAGCAGAAGTTTGGCTTTTTGGGGTTTCCACCCCTCAGCCTCAGTGGCCAGACCAACTGTCAGTTACAATTGTTTTCAGATTAGAAATATGCAAACAAAGCACAGAGAATGAAAAACAAAGGATTTGTTTATATTACTTCTGTGAGAAAGGTAGAAAACTGCTCTAATATTTTACAGTAACTAAAAGATCTGACTCCATTTATGAAAATCAAAAGGCTAATAAACAAACTCAGAAAAACCAGGGTAAGAGGGCGTCCCAGCGGAGCGGTCCTGCCGCTGCTGGGGTGCCCCAGGTCCCACTGCTATCACGGGCACTGACCCCTTCTGAGCCTTCTGGTGCGGGAATTCCACGCCAAATACTCTGCAGAGCCGCTGCAGCCCAGTCCCACATCCTACAGGGATGTGCCACAGGGATGTGACATTATCCATGGCCAGCTTTCTCTGCAGTGATGCTCGTGGCCCTGACAGTGCGGGCTGGCCCAGGAGCACCCGCCCGAGTCCCCCCGGCTTTCCCTTCCCTCTGCAGAGCCCCGCAGGCCCAGCTGCTGCTGCTCCCAGCTCCCGTGCCCGGCGGGTCAGGCTGCGGGAGCTGCAGCTGGGCTGCTGGAACAGCACCCTGCTCCTCCGGGCAGGATTTCGGCTCCCAGCACCCAGCTCCCCGTGCCCGTGACTTCTGACATCTAGCAGGAGTGGAGTCTGAGAGGCAGATGGAGAAGAAAATGTTTACAGAAATACTTGAAAGTTTTATACTGTATATTTCTGGTATTGTATTGTTTTGTTTGCAGTTAAAAGCAGCTTGGAGCATGCAGGTAGCCAGAGTAATCCCTCCTGTGTGTGCGGTTTACCTGCATTACCTCTGCTCAGAGCAGCACCCGGTGTGAAAGCACCTCCTTCCCTCGGCTTTGCTATGGAAATCCAAGGGAAGTTCTCATTTCATAGGGGATTTTTTTTTCAAATTAGGTTTTACATAAGCAGCTTAGTGAGAGTATTTTTAAAACTACTGCCTGGGGGACTCCAAGCCTGCCGTGCTTTCCCTCAAAGGACAGAAATTATGTCGCTCACCTCACATGGGGCTGCTGCAGCACAAGGAACTAAGGGTATGAGCAAGAGAGATTTATGGCAGAGAAGATGATCCTTCACCTCAACACCTGGAGGAAAGCAGACAATAATTCAAAAACAAGAGCACTTCATATCTGAAACTTCACCTACCATACCAATAGTTCTACTAACAATATAACCTCTATTTACAGGTTTTACCTTAGATACAGAGATTATCAGGGCTATAAATGTGTTATTTCTGCAAGATGAAAGATAATCTCGTTTCCTACCGTCAGAGACACAGCAGAAGACACAAACAGCCACTAGGTCCAACCAAAAGTCCATAAAACCATTTATCCAGCACAATCTGTGCCAGAAAGGAGTGTGCTTCCAAATCCCAGCTCCTAAAACTGTGCAATCAGTTACTGTGTCATGAACTAGAGCCTCATGCTGGGAATAACAGACCAGGTCTGGAGAACACAGGCTGACTTTGCAGATGAATCCTCTAGCCAAAAAATTCGGCATTCTGGCAGAAAATGTGACAAAATTAATGTAAAATACATTGTGCAGAAATGAGACAGACCTAAAAGCAAAGATGACAGAGTTGCGCACTGGCTGACAGCGCTTAACTGGGAAAGAGATCAAAGCTTGCAATTCTACAATATTCTCCCAGTTTCTAGCAATTAATGGTTGAAATGGTTTTGCTTAAAATAAAGAGCCAGGATTGTTCTTTCTGCCATAAGTTTGTTCAGTCAGTTTTGGGTTCGAGTGACCCTTTAGCATCAACATCAGCCCCTGGTTCTGGAGCTCACGCAAGAACCGTGATGCTCTCCCCAGGGATGTGTCGTCCCAAGCCTCCGGCAGCCACACAGAGCTCAGGTCGGTGCCTCCAGGTTTTTCTGCCTCAAGGATTTTGTTTTCTCTCTTCAGGTTTTCAGGAAGTCTCTGGCCCGAGGACCAGTGGTTTTCTCCAGGTGAAAGAAGTTCCCAGCCCTGCTTGGAGCCCTGACAGGGGCTGCCCCAGGGCTGTCACAGGGTGTGTTGGCATCAGGGCCCATCACCAAGAGGAGCACGAAGTCATAGATCTCAGAATCAGTAGAGGTTTGGGCTGGAGAGGACCTCGGGACTCATCTTGTCCCACCCCTGCCGTGAGCAGGAGCACCTTCCACTAGACCAGGTTGCTCTGAGCTTTGTCCAACCTGGCCACGACCTTGTACGTGGCAATTTGCCCTGAACAGACCCAAGATAGTTCTGTAACACCAGAAGAGCATCCTGGAACCACCTGCACTGAAGGGGAAGGTTGTCCTGACCCCCACTGTCCCAGTCTGGAAATCCAGTCTTCCCCCAAGGCCATGGACTTCCCAAAGCAACGTTCTGCAGGCAGCACAAGGCTGACAGGTCCAGGAGAAACCGCCCACATGCTCTTCTGACAGCGCCTCAGGGGTATTTTACCCCAGGGTGGAGATCCCATCTTCCCACCACTCACACACTCAGACAGGGAGTGCTGGCTGTTGCCACGGAGCCACACTCAGAGCTTAGGACAGTTTTAATTCTCTGATTAGCTGCTGCCTTTAATATTTATAATATAAATCATGCAGTTCTAGAGCTCTGATGTCCTGACTGCATTTCTTTGCATTCAGGAGAATCCATTGAATTATTTCAGCTGCAGTTAACGGTTATAACTCAAATATATTTTTTCTTAAGTGATAAACTTAATTTATCACAGCTTGCTATCAGCAGGGACTGCATGATCTCATGAGCAAATGGAATATTGAGGAGGGAAAAATGAGGGCAGGTTTGATGTTATAAAATTAAGTGGGAAATTTACAGTAATGTTTGAAAAAGCCTGTTAATTTACCAAATATTTGAGATTCCCACTGGTGAGCTGACTAAGCTCTTCTGTATAACCTGTAGGGGCAAGGCTGTCATTTGCTGCCGGATCCACACGTTCAGAGAAACTCAGAGAAACCTTGTAGTTGCACAATGACTTAAGTTTTCAGCCCGAGTTTTATCATCTCAGGAGGTTTTATATGAGATCAGGTTTGCAGTTCTCCACATCACCTCTGGAATTATTTAAGAATGAAGATGTGGTAGACTTATTATGGAAATTTATTAGGCTAGATCTGTTGGAAAAGGATGTGAAAAGCAATTTCTCCCTCCTATTCCAAGAGAAAATGAGCTTGAAACACTGGGCTTTTTTACCAGATAATTTTCTTTACCTTTCTCCTCATTCATCCAAATTTTTACCCTAATTCTTTAAAAAGATCAATAAAACTGTGAGCACGTTGGATTCCATCATTGTCCAAGGAATTAGGGGCATTTTCCTCACAAGGAAACACCAGTAAACTTCCTATTACTGCCTTTCATTTATCACTATATTCAGTTATTTACGGCTTTCGTGGTCACACTCAGATTCTCGCATTATGAAACAAAGAAATTAGAGCCAGCTGTCCTCCTCCCTAGAGTTGTCCATTCTGGTGTTTCTCACGTTCCCGTTGCTGTTTTTGTGGTGTCAGTGCCGCCCAGAGGTGTCCCTCTGCGTTTGCCCCACCCGTACCCATGTCACGGGAGAGGTGGCAGCACTGGAGGTCGTTTCCACTTGCCTTGCCTTGTTCCCTGGGAGCAGAGCCAGCAGAGCGTCCCCCTGGCTGTGACCTCCTGCCAGGGAGGGGGAGAGAGCCACAAGGTCTCTGGCACAATGTTGGTATTCATTACTGCCCTGCGTTGTGCTCATCCCCAAAGTCCAACCTTGCCCTGGGACGCGGCTGCACAGCGATCGTCAGCAAACAGTAGGGACAGAACGGGCTGTTTCTGTCCCTGCAGGTTTGCTGGGTGCTGCCAGAAGGGTCCCCAGCGCGGTGCCACTGGTGCTGCCGCGACTGGACGTGGTCAGCCGCTGCCACCACCACTTCTGAGGGAGCCCACCCCATTTCTGTGAGAACATTTTGGGGCTCTAAGTACAGCCAGAAGCCAGGAAGGCACGCACGGGGAGGTGCTCACACACCCAATGAGCAGCTTCCCAAAGCTGCTGCTGCTGCAGCGCTGCCCTGCATCCCTGCGCATTGGCATGTTTGAAGTCACAAGGTCACCTACACAGAGAGCAATTGTTTTTCATAAATCCTGCTCATTATGCAGATTCATTATTTACAGACACCGTTATGCTGAAGTGGATGTGAGAAACGGTAATAGGAGCCCTGCTTTTGGCAGAAGGAAAAAATATCTGACGGAAGATGAATTAGGGCTTGGCCAAACGAGCAAAAGCTGTTTTGGAGAATGGGAACACGGAACCTTCCCGGCGATGAAGGCGCAGAGCCCTCGGCTGGAGCGGAGCTGGGAGTGGGGAGGAGCTGCTGCCGTGGCAGTCGGTGCCGTGCTGGCCCCCGAGGCCCCCGGGAGCCCTGGGCAGCCCTGGCTCCCACACCGTGGCTCAGCCGGCTCTGCCAGGCAGGGGGCTGGTGCCAGCGGGGCAGAACTGGAGGCTGCGGGCGCAGGGCGCTGCCCGGAGCATCCACCCCTCTCCCAGCTGTCCCTGACACACACACAGCATCTCTGCTCTGCCAAGGGGTGACACGAGCGTCTGCCAGACCTCCCTAGCTCACCACACAGGCTCATTTCAGTGCCCACATCTCTACAGACGGAATGTATAAACCATTAAATTAATTTAATTTGAGGCAGTCTGTGGCTTCATGGTCTAGAAACTTAGCCGTGGTTTCCCCTCCTTAAAGCAAATATGTTTGCTGTTCTGCTGGGCTTCTTATTTGTTTTTTGGCTTCTTATTTGCCTTCTGTAGGAGAGCAGAGTAAAAGTTATTTATTCATTCAGCACAAAGCCATCAGCTGGAGCTTTGCCAAAAGGCTGGCAGACACTTGGAGGTTTTTCCTTTGGCTGTGGTGCCATCAGATACAAGTGTGAGTCCCAGCCCTGGGGCGCTTCCAGGGAAGCCTTCATCTGGCACACATTTCACGCTGCAGGACACTGCATGGACGTGGTTTGGGGCATTTTTTCCAGTAGCAGTAAATGCAGGCTTGCACACACTTTTAATATAATGTACAATTTCAATGGTAGTTGGTCCTGTTAGCACCTCGATGGGCCAAGGGGATGGAATTACTAATTACTGGTCTGTCACTAGCGTAAGAGACAATGTTCCAGCTGAACATGGACTGGACAAAGACAGCATCACTACTCAGTGGATGCTTTTACACCCTGGTCTTGTCTCTGCCACCTTTATTGCAATGGATCCCAACCCTCACCCTCAGGGCCTGCGGTTCATTCCCTCCTCCCTCCAGGGGCTGCTGTCATGCCACCACTGCCACCACTGCCACCACTGCTGTCACATGTACTTCGGTGGCCCAGGGTGCGTCTGCCCGGTTCTGGGCCCAAGACACAGGCAGTTAGTGCCTGATCCTGCTGATCAGTGCCAGCCCTGGTCAGGTCAGGTCACCTGCCCAGGTGTGTCTTGGGCACGCACAGCTGGACCAGGCTCTCCCTGCCCAGCGCCGTGCACCAGCAGCACCGTGAACCTGAGTGCAGTGCTGGAATTACTGATGATGGCTTGTTATTCAATCCATTATTCACTCCATACTATTTTTGCCTCGCTGGGTGCTGACAGCTGGACTAGAAGCCACTCCTCTGCCTGTGCCAGCAGTGCCCACAGGATAACTCACTGTGGGAGACAGCAGGGTGTTAACCTCCAGGGGAAAATAAAAAACTCCTTTTTGTATAAATATCGGTGTTATTTTTGAAAGCTTAGCAAACAAAGAAAAAAAAAAAAAACCCCTCCCCCAGAAAATCTTCAACACTCGTTACGGAGTCATTTTGCATCTTATCTCCCTGTGTGCCTTGGAATTGTTGGTGTCAACATGCAGAACAGCAAGCTATGTGAAAAATCTTACTATAATCTCTTCCTTAGGATCCACTGCAGAAAAACGTGGTTTTCCTGTGTGTGCGGAGGGGCATGTGCACTCAGCTGAAGTGCCAGGTAACGTCTCACTCGTGCACAGTTTCTTTTTCACCCCCAAAGCTGAGCAGCTCCCGCCCCTTCTGTAACGCAGGGACGTGTCCGCCGGGTATTTGCAGTGTCACAAGCAGCCCCGAGGGCGGCGAACAGGGGCTGGGCTCACGGGAAGCCGAGAGTTGGTGATGTTCGGGGGATCCATTGCTGCTGCATTCCATAAGCCACAACAGTGCCTGGGGTGAGGCTCGGTCCATCCCTTGGCCCCGGCGGGTGGAGCGCAGCGCTGCAGGAAGGATCCCTTCCCTTTGCAGCATCCCCACAGCAGCAGGGCCGCTCTGCTGTGCATCTCCTGGAAAAGTTCTTCCTGGTGGCAGCTCACTGCCAGAGCTGCGGCAGGAACCGGCGGCTTGGATGTGTGACACACCTTTGATCCCCAGCACTCCCAGAGCTCCTGCCTTGCTACTGAGCCACTGAGCTCTTTAGCTCCCAGTCAGACTCTTGTTTCTTCAGCCAGGATGAAAAGTTTCTTAGTGCCAGACAATCTCCTCGAAAACACACACCAGAGTTTTGCTGTATTTCAGGCAAGATAATCAGGTGGAGCCCTTCAATTCTTGCCAGACAAGGATTCCTTTTCCCATCCCCAAATGGTTTTGGTGATTTATTTGAAGCATTTATCTGTAAAGGCACAGACACAGAACAGAAGCCAGTCCAGTGTGAGCCTTACAAGAGGAAAACCGGCCCCCACTGCCTCGCGGTGCCCCCCTGGCACATCAGAAGCCCGTGGCTACGGCATGCCCCCCTCGCAGGCTGCAGCCCTGCTCCCTACACAGCCCTGTGCCCCGTGCTGGGGGACAGGGGCTCTGAGCTGCATGGGGACCCTGGCCCACGTGGGTCAGGTCCCCACGAGATCCAGGTCACTCTCTGGGGCCGTAGCATGGGCAGCACTGCAAAGCTGAAGTCGGAGCTTTCCACACAGGTGCTGGGATTAGATCACATCCAAGGGATTTGTCACAACACTGAGCAGCCAGAACTCTTTTTTTCCCTGTGTGGTTTGACCAGTCCTTGGTCCTCAGCGTGGAAGGGAGCGCTGCCAGGTCCCAGGGCGCTCCTCGCTCCCGCTGCTGGCCCCATGCTGCTTGCTCCCTGGGTACCCTGCTCCTCAGCCTCGGCTCTCCAGGGAGGCTCGGTGCAGGTGCTGAGCCCACAACGAGGCTCCACAGCCTCACACCCGGGGGCTCGGGGTTGGTGTGGCTGCTGCAGCAGCTTGTAGGGCTCCACTACGCTGGTAGCTCCCATCTGGAAATCCACTTGGGAAAAGGGCAGCTACCCATAAATCTTTCTGAGGGCTGGAGCTGCGCTGTGGGGTGGCCTCAGAACCCCTGTGACCTGAAAAGACCATCACTGGGGTTTAATGTTACAGGGACATTCACTTCCCATTGTCACCCAGCTTTCACCTGTAATTATAACCTCAGGCATGACGGGTAAAATGCTCTTTGTCACGGGAGGAGAAAACACTTCCCCTTCATTTGGGGGTAATGCAGGCAGGTTAAGTGTGATTTTTCAAATGTGATTTTGTCTATGAGCTTTGAAGCCATCGTGGCACCGCTGGGTTCATCTAGTAGCACTACGGTCAGTCCAGAAGGGAGGCAGGAGCTGCTTTTTACCCCCTCAGGCAACACATCGATGGGTGTACAACTTCCTTTTGACACTGCTCAGTTTTCTTTTTTCCCTCGGAATTCCAGGTGTACGATCCTGGCAGTGAAACAGGACAGGCACAGAGCATGCTCTCTGCAACATCCTCCAAAAATAGCGCAGGAATTGTGCTGCTGCCTTCTGCAGACTCAGGGAAAAAAAGAGCTTTTCAAGTCTATAATTCCCTAATACAGGCAAAGACAATCATAATTAAAATTATTCACACTGACTTGATTAGTAAAAAGAGAATAATATGATAATGAGGCAGCATCTCTCCCTGCATTTGAACATAGTGCTACAGCTCTCTGGACACGGACTCATTGCTGTGGGAAAACACCACCTCAAAATCTGCTGCTGCCTGGAACACAGAGTGTGTTTGAGCTGCTCCTTGCCAGGGCTGTGGCTGGTCTGAGCTCCCAGACCAAAGGGACAAAACATGAGGCTGTGTCTGGGGACAGGGGAGAGATGGCAGTGACACAGGTGAGGCTGTGTCTGGGGACAGGTGAGAGATGGCAGTGACACAGGTGAGGCTGTGCCTGGGGACAGGGGAGAGATGGCAGTGACCCAGGTGAGGCTGAGCCTGGGGACAGGTGAGAGATGGCAGTGACACAGGTGAGGCTGTGCCTGGGGACAGGGGAGCAATGGCAGTGACACAGGTGAGGCTGAGCCTGGGGACAGGTGAGAGATGGCAGTGACCCAGGTGAGGCTGTGCCTGGGGACAGGTGAGAGATGGCAGTGACCCAGGTGAGGCTGTGCCTGGGGACAGGTGAGAGATGGCAGTGACACAGGTGAGGCTGTGTCTGGGGACAGGTGAGAGATGGCAGTGACACAGGTGAGGCTGTGTCTGGGGACAGGTGAGAGATGGCAGTGACACAGGTGAGGCTGTGCCTGGGGACAGGTGAGAGATGGCAGTGACACAGGTGAGGCTGAGCCTGGGGACAGGTGAGAGATGGCAGTGACACAGGTGAGGCTGAGCCTGGGGACAGGTGAGAGATGGCAGTGACACAGGTGAGGCTGAGCCTGGGGACAGGGGAGAGATGGCAGTGACACAGGTGAGGCTGTGCCTGGGGACAGGGGAGAGATGGCAGTGACACAGGTGAGGCTGTGCCTGGGGACAGGTGAGAGATGGCAGTGACACAGGTGAGGCTGTGCCTGGGGACAGGTGAGAGATGGCAGTGACACAGGTGAGGCTGTGCCTGGGGACAGGTGAGAGATGGCAGTGACACAGGTGAGGCTGTGTCTGGGGACAGGTGAGAGATGGCAGTGACCCAGGTGAGGCTGTGCCTGGGGACAGGTGAGAGATGGCAGTGACATAGGTGAGGCTGTGCCTGGGGACAGGTGAGAGATGGCAGTGACCCAGGTGAGGCTGTGCCTGGGGACAGGTGAGAGATGGCAGTGACATAGGTGAGGCTGAGCCTGGGGACAGGTGAGAGATGGCAGTGACACAGGTGAGGCTGGGCTCAGAGACAGGGGAGCAATGGCAGTGACACAGGTGAGGCTGTGTCTGGGGACAGGGGAGAGATGGCAGTGACACAGGTGAGGCTGTGCCTGGGGACAGGTGAGAGATGGCAGTGACCCAGGTGAGGCTGGGCTCAGAGACAGGGGAGCAATGGCAATGACCTGGGTGGGACTGTGCCTGGAAATGAGGTGAGGGATGATGGAGTCTTTTCCTCGTCACGAAGGGAGAAAATAAATATTTTTGCCCATCTGCCCCAAAATGAAGGTGTTTCTCCAAAACTTGCAGCTGGTTTCCTGGCTACATGTGGCCCTGCACCAGCCCACGACTGAGCATGTGCTCCATCCACCCTTCAGAGTACGTGTTCTGTACAAGGAGTCCCATTGCAGAGCAGCTGATGCTTGGCTCGGGCTGAGAGGCACGAAGGGACACTTCCATGGCTGATACAGCAACTCCTGTTTGTTTTCCAGAAAACCAGAGCTGTCTGTGCAAGACACGGGAGCTCAGCTCGGAGGTGGGAAGCAGCCCCTTGGCAGCACTCCCAGGCGTGTCCCTGGGACATGAGAGGTCACCAGCCCCCAGCAGCCCCCCAGCTGGCCCCTGAACTAAGGGCCAAGGTCCCATCCCCGAGGGAGGGTTTGTCTGTCCCCAGGGGTTAACTTTGTCCATTCCCAAGGGGGATGTTTCTGTTTTCCTGTCCCCAAGCCTCAGCTGGAGCCCAGGCTGCACCTGTGGGCTACCGACCTGTCTGCAGTGAGAGCCCGTGCTCCACTAGGGCTGGTGTCATTTTTTTTTCCTTTTCAACAGGATTCATCAGCTCTCTCTGCCCAGAGTCTTGATATCCCCTGCAGATCAAAGGCATCATTTTTCCTCTCTGTCAGCAGGGATTCTGCCTGGGTATGTAGGTCAGAATTGGTCCTTTTCATCCTATTGTCTGCCCTATCTTTCATTCTTCACAGAAGCTAACATTTCTCCTCACTTTTTTGAAATATTTCATTTGCACCTATTTTTTACCCTCAACCTGGCTACATTCTCCTGACACTATGGCCTCTCTCCATTCTGTCTGATATTAGAGACAATGCACTGGGCAATATTTTATACATGATCTAGAATTTCCTTAAGCCTTTGAGCCTTCTGCTCAAATATCCTTCTGTGTTTGTCAGACAGATACTTCCATTACGCAACCCAAAAGTTCAATAATAATAGGTTGGATCTTTTCAAATATCAAAACTTACTCCCACTGGAAATCAATCATCAGACAAGAGACAAGTCAGGTAGTCGAGAATTGCCTGCCAACGTTCCTTCGATGTAAAAGCTGATGAAAGCAGGCAAACTCTAAATGACCTGTCAAAGACGGCTTAAAGAGAGAAGCTGAGAGGATAATTATGGCCACACAGAAGCAGTGTTTGCACGGACACACGGTGGTGGGGACACAGAGAGGGGACGATGGTCAGAAGCGCAGGTGCAGGTCAGAGCCAGCGGGCTCTCGGTGGTGCTCTGAGGTCTGAGGTCACACCGAGAGCGGCTGAGGAGGTGACAGCCTGGCAGCGTTGTGTGAAGGTCATTGTGGGCTCCAGGCTGGAGAGCAGTGTCACCTCCTGAGCCCAGCCTTGCTGAGGGGGTGACAGTCCTGGCAGCGTTGTGTGAAGGCCATTGTGGGCTCCAGGCTGGAGAGCAGCGTCACCTCCTGAGCCCAGCCTTGCTGAGGGGGGTGACAGTCCTGGCAGCGTTGTGTGAAGGCCATTGTGGGCTCCAGGCTGGAGAGCAGCGTCACCTCCTGAGCCCAGCCTTGCTGAGGGGGTGACAGTCCTGGCAGCGTTGTGTGAAGGCCATTGTGGGCTCCAGGCTGGAGAGCAGTGTCACCTCCTGAGCCCAGCCTTGCTGCTCACGCACAGCTCTAGTCCCCACAACACAAAGACGAAGCAGACACGCCGGAGAGGATCCAAAGGAGGGCGATACAGATGACCCAAGGACGGAAGAACCTGCCCTGTGAGGAAAGACTGAAGAAGCTCAGCCCCTTCTCCTGGAGAAGGCTCGGGAGGACCCCAGCACGGCACCCCAGGACGTACAGGGGAGATCTGAGGAGGATGGAGGGTCTCTCTGCCGGAGGAGCCCCGTGGGGAAGCAGTGGGTGATGAGTACAAGCTGTGCCAGAAGAGGTTTATGTCAAAATGAAAGAAACAACGATAACCACCGTTCACAGGAACAACCTTCCCAGGGACAGGCCTCCATCGCTGGAGAGTTCCACATGCAGGTGCTCCGGGTGTGAGAGAGTCTTTGTGGCTTCCTTTCCCAGAAAATATTGGAGTAGATTATCTTTTAAGGTCCCTTCCTGCCTGGGCTGCTCTAGGATCCTACAGTTCTGTAATCTGTAGAAATTAAGAGTGTAAAAATATGATGGGATTTTTCAGCTGTTCCTCTCCCTGCAGCCTGAGAACCCTGCTCTCACCCCATCCTCTTGCCCAGTATTTCCTGTGCTCCACAGTCGTTTTCTGTGCTGAGTTGAAGCTCTCGTGTTCTCTCTCTATCCCAATGTCAACGTCCACTGCAGTAAGGCTCAGTGTGTATCTACCATTAAATGTCTTTTTATTTATGCATGAATAATTGAAACCTTGCATTATTAATGTTTTAATTAACCTTTACACAAGGTTTGCTGTTTTTAATGCCCCCTTTCATCTCCCTGAGCAGTCTCTATAAGGTGTTTAACTGCTGACATTATGTCTTGTCAATTGTGTGGAGTGTTTAACTGCAGCGTGTGCACAGATCTTCAGAAAGAAGTCACTGCTGAAAGCCATGGAGCTGACTCCTCACGAAAGTGCTTCCCCATTTGTGATTCCTGCCATTGACAAGCTCTCTCTTGGAAATGTTAATGCATTTTGTCCTGTGTTGCTGCAGCTTTTCCTGTCTCTTCTTGCACAAAGGAACTCGGGTCATTTTTGTGACTCATGACTGGCAGCAGCGAGGAATAAGCACACGCGTTCCTTTGGGAAGCCAGACTGGGAGCTGGCAGATGGCCATGGCTGTAGGGGGCTGGATTATTTACTATTTTGTTCAATTTTTCTGCCTGAAGTGTACAAAGATGCTAATGAATCCGCAGCGAGCCCGTGTCTGTCCTGTTGGTAGCACAGCGCTGGTCTCCCAGCACAACCCTCCCACAGGGTGACACCCATGGGACACAAAGCTGAGGGACTTTATCAATACAGAACAGAGCAAAATGAGTAAATAAGAAAGCACAGTCATTAGAAAGGTACAAAGGGGCTCCATCCCGTGCCTTGTTGCCCCTGAACTGGGAGAGCTGTGTTTACTCCCACCTTCAGCACCATCCCCAGGAAACCTCTGACTTGGTGCTGAAGAAGTCTTTTACCATCATGGATCTCTGGCTGGGGTGGGAAGGAGGCCACTCCTGCAGGTGGTGTGGGAGGAACCCATGAACACAGGTAATGCAGAAAAAGGTATAAACAGCTCTTCCAAAGGGAGCCCAAGTCCTCTGCTCGTTGTCCTTGTGATGTGGCTGCCCCACAGCCCAGGGCAGTGAGCTGGGCAGGTGCTGGCGCTGCAGAAGCTCCATCACCCAGTGGAGACCCAGGCCTCCCCACCTCATCATACCTGTCCAGGTGAGCAAACAAGTTCAGCTGCTCTGCCTCCTCCTCAGATCTCTTCCACAGCTACTTCTTTGGTGGCTGTAGTGCAGCTAGTGCCAGGCCCATCTCATTTTGGGCTTATCCTCTCCTTATGGACCAAAATCCTTTCTGTTTGAGCCTCCGAAACTCAGTGATGTTTGGGGTTATCTGAGAAAATGAACACAAAAGCAAACAGCGTGGCTGGGGGGAGCTCAGGCCTCCTCCCTCAGCTCCACTCCTGCACATGGCTCTTGCTGGTGTCAGACAATGAAGTCTGTAGGAGGCATCAAACAAGAAATAGATGGCTGTCACCCGGGCCAAGGGGATTTTCCTGCGCTCAATGGATTTATTCCCAAGTGACACTGGCACATTTGCTCCTGGACACACTGCCTAAGCCAGAAAACTGCTGCTTAATGGGGAAAAATAACAGGACAGTAATTAATAATTGGGTTGAGGACAGTTTTCCTTTAACTGATCATATATGACAAGTAATTCAGCTTAAAATTTGTCATTGTCACTTTTCCAGCATTAATTCAAAAAGAATGGTGTTTCATTAAATCTGTAAGGCTCTTCCAGAGTAAGCAGCTCCTGGCCATTCACAATAAGTTAATTAAAACTCTTTCACAATAGAAAGAGCAAATGTTAGCGGGAATAAATTGATTTCCTGTTAGCATGTGCTCAGTGTTGACTGATGTACTGGAGATGCTCTATCTACATCCACTTCATCTCAGTCAAGTGCAACCTTCAGCACAAAACTATTTTCACTTTTTCATCAGTAAGTGCTGTTAAATGCCATAACAGTCCAATCCATAGTTCCATTTTTTCCCTCAGTTTACCATGAAATCTCATTATAATAGTTTCTTTTATACCAAATTGCACTTTAAAAAACAAATTATAAAATCACAAAACCTGATGGTAAATCCTGAAAATTTGTTTTTTTTTCACATTTCTTTGTCCCTTCCTCTTTGCCCATAATATTTAATGAAGCTCAGCCTGTGAGCACTCATTGTTTGCATTTCCTAGGTGTCCTCTGAGGTCAGAGGATGGGTGTCTGGGTGTCTTTCACTGTGCAAACAAGAGTAGAAATGTTCAGGGAACTCCTTCTCCTCCCTTTTGCCTTTAAGTCAGACTGGCCAATACGGGATGTTGCAGCCAGCTGATGCAAAGGAGGTTGTAGATGTCAGACAGGAACATCTCTGATAAATACCATTGACCCTGCCTGAGCCCTCACGCTCTTCCCTTTCCTCGGGGGGCCTTACCAGGGATACCAGACCTGCTCATCACCCTGCAGTGACAGCCTGAGCAGCGTCTGGTCTCTGCGCCCTTAATAAACCCCAGTCATCTCCCTGACCCTCAAGCGAGGTGATAAATAAATAGTGCCAATGGAGCACGAACACCAGATTGTGTCTGCTCTGTGTAGAAATCTTCCCCGCTCCACCTCCACAAAACCTTGTAGTTCAGCAGTGGCTGCAAAGATTTTATCAACAACACTCTATTAAGAAGCATTTTTAAAAAAACCATTCCCACGCCTCCCAGCAATATCTGGTCTAAATTTTTTATGAAACAATTCATTGATTTCTGAAGTACAAGTTCAAGTGCAGTGAAACTGTGAGTAAATTCTGATGAAAGGCAGCAGAGAGTTTGTTTCCAAAAACAGGGTAAAAGTGAAAAAGACAAAAAGTTTCCTTGAGGGAGTGGAAAGAGCTCCAACTCTTGCTTGGAGACCAGGTTTTGGGACTGGTGTAACAGAGAGAAAAGGTGCCTGCTGTGAATGGATGGAGGCTCTGAGGCTGGAGGTGGGGACAGGCTGCAGAGAAGTGTTCTCACAGCTCGGGTGCTCTTCTCTCTTCTGGGCTCAAGAATATGAAGGGGGAAAATTCTGGTAATGCCTGGAGCGTGCTGTACCTTGTAAAAGTTTTCTGTAAGCTCTGAGATCTAAAGGCTCTTTTGGAGAGGGACAGAACTGTTTGTATCTCTTCTGAAAATTGTTTGGCTTTTACTGTGCAGAATGGCAAATAATATAATGGCATTATTATTGTATTAAATTTGTCCTTTATTGAACATACAGCTATGTAATTGCAGCAGTGAGTTAACACCTTTGTAATGGCTGGTTAAGTTCTTTAATTGCACTCTCCATTTCCAACTGTTGGTCTCCTCTCTGGGGGCACAGTCCTGGGTGCCAAATACTTTGTACGCCTTTAGTCTGGAAATTAATTTCTGCTTTCATTTACCAGGGAGCACAGTGAAATCCTGGAGTGTGCCCAAAGCTGTGATAAGACTTTGCCCTTTGTATCTCCCAAATCAAAGCGCTCCACAAAACGCAGCAAAACTCTGCAGGTCCCAAAGGCAGTGGGACACTTCACGCTCTCCTAAGGAGGTGTCAGGTGCAAGTTCTCAGCTCTGTCTCAGTGAGTGAGTTTGCTTTTAAAGATAACAGCACCCCAGGCACTGGGCTCACCAGTGCTTGTGGCTGATATGAGATGGTGTCTAGGATTTTTCATGAACAAGTGACGTGTTTGATTTGCCCACCTGCTCCCCATGAGCTGGAGTCTGGCTTTGCTCTAGAGGCTGGAGGGATGGAAATCCTTAGACCAGCCCTCTGGGGCTCTCTTCTTGCCCTTTAAAGCACATCACCCCAAGTCAGATCCTCATTTCTCACCGAGTACCAGAGGGGAGTTGTTCCCGCAGCCCTTGGGGATGATCGTTGTCCCAGCCTGGCTCTGAGGGGCTGCTACCCCTCCCTGCTCCCACAGGGGTCTTCCCTGGGCTTGCACCCTCCTGTGCCGGGAGCCCAGCATGCACATCCAGATGAACAACAACACAGAGGATAAAGCACTATCGCCACTAAAAGCATCACATCTTCAAATAAAATTACACAAGAGCTATGCCGTAAGGCTTAGCAATGAAATTACAGCAGCGGGTCCAGGAGGGAGAGTTTCAGTGACTCTGTCCACAAACAGTGGTAACACAGAGCTCCAGAAATAATTTGTGTATCTGGCAGAAAAATTCGATTATCCTCTCTCTCTCCTACTGAACATGTCAGATGTACACTCAAGGAACTTCTCGTCCTCTGAACCTGGAGTGACTCACCAGGCTTTGATGGGCGGCAGCTTTTGAAGGAGCTGCCGGCTGCCAGTTCCAGCCGTGGTTGTGGCCACACAGAAGTTCTGCTGGGCTTTCTGTGTGCTCTCTCCCAAAAGCAGGAAGCCCTGAGGCCCTCGGCTCCTGCCTAAGGCTCTGGGAGGTGTTACACAGTGATGCCTTTTTGCGCCGTGCCAGGGGCTCTCGAAGGTGTATGAGGGGCAGACAGGGATGCTGAAAGCAGAGGCAGGAGGGAACTGTGCCTCTGGTCAGGGTGTTGGCACATCCACTGGCCCCGTTCAGCACCTCTGACACCCAGGGAATAAGGAAAGGCTGGGAGGTCCCAGCCAATTCTTTGTCCCCTTCCAAGGCAGAATTGCTTTTCCTCTGACCAGGAAAGCAGAGGAGCCTGATTTTCCCAGGTAACTCCTGGCTTCATCAGGTTTGTGTCAGAATAACACATCCAGCTGGCTTCTGAAACAGGAGCATCAGCAGTGTTGGAACAGGGAGTTATTACTACAGGTACAAGTTATTGCTAATTAACAAATACTCTGGAGGGTTGTGCCAGTGAGAGCAAACAGCCAGTCCATCCCTGCACGCTCTCCATCCGACTGCCGGGAGCACGCCGGGCTTTCTGTCCCTCACGTGTTCCTTTTGGGGAATCAGCCAACTGGGAAAAGGTCAGTGCTAAGGCCACAAGTGTTTGGTAACTGTTTAGATACAAAATGGATAAAAGGCAGCCTGTGCAGCACGTTAAATAATTTTCCAGATGAAAGCAGGATGAACTATAGTTGGGAAGCTGAATGGCATCAGGTATGAGATTTTTCCTGAAAGGAAGGGAATTCAGTCATGCTATGTAACGTGAAAGCTAGACAATGAGGAGCGAAGGAGCAAAGAAGGAGCAAGAACAAAGTGGAGGATCAGGGAGGGCACACGGAGGTGTGGGGAGGGGGAGAGCAGAGGAGGAATTTCTCTGTCTGCCTCACAGAGGAAAAGGCAAGTTTTGCAGGAAGGGGACAGCAGGGCAGCGGTAGGGAAAGGCCCTGTCATCTCTCCTGTCCCTCCCCAGGGCCAGCAGCACATGGGGCTCTGTGGAGGGCTGAGGCTGGTGAGGAGTGCCCACCTCCACAAGGGAAGAAGGGCTGGGGCTGGAGCAGGAGCAGAGGAGCCCCACGTGGCCTAGGGGCTGCTGCTCACAGCTGGGCATTGCCCAGGGACGGCAGGGGCCAGGAGAGCCACGGAGCTGGCAGGAAGGATGGGCTCCTGCTGCAGGAGAGGCCTTGTGCATCCTCGTGGGACAGGATGCAGCCCCACGTGCTGAGGACAGCTTGCACAGAGACAGTGGAGGGTTTGCCAAGGAAACATGTTCCTTCCCCAGGAGTCCTGTGGCTCAGACTCTCTTTGCTCCTCTCTGAAAGACGTAACAAGGCAATTTGCCAAGGGGAATATCTTTTCTTGCACAGGGGCTGCCACCACCTAAAGCATACTCAGTTTGGTGACACTTCACTCCCCCAAATGTATGGGAAGGTGATTGGGAAGGAAAAGCTGAGCTCATCTCCCACACCTTTGAAGGACCCTGAGGCACCACCCCACATTTTTGAGAGGATCATCTCACTCCTCCCAATGTTCTTCCAGTTTCCCCCCTTTGCTTTCTATTTCATTGATAAATACTGTTTTGAAAGAAGTCTTTAGCCTTTTATAACAATTCACTCTTCTGTGGCCAAGCCAAGCACGCTGGAGTCTTGCATCCAGAAAGTGAAGCCAGCTCGGAGACGGTTTGGGAATTCCCTGCCCACTCTTCCGACGTGTTCAAAGGCTGTGCTGGGTAGCAGGGACCCACTGAAGCCTCCCCACCCACGGCCTCCCCAGTGCTGGGGAGCTGGAGCTGCTCTGCAGGAGCTGCCCACCCTGCCCTTGGCCAGCCCTTGCTGTATTTTCCGGACACAAGCTCTGCTTCCCTCCCCTTCCTAGCACAACCAGAGTGTTGGTTTTGGGTCCCAGTCACTGGGACTGATGCACGTGGGAAGAGACTTCCACTGTCTCTGGAGCATGTTAAAATAGCACTGGTGGACAGTGGTTGTTACTCAAGGTGAACGGGAAGAGGAGAAGGTGAAATTTCACACAGCACTGAGAAGAAGATGTGTTTTTCATACCTTAAAGTGAGTACTGGGTCACTTCCTGGGAACAGTAATTCAGAAATAAATGGGTCTGCACAGGAACAATGGCTCTTGGACCCTGGGGAAAATGTTCAGTGAATCCTTCCCATTTGCAACATGCAGAAATTGGCCTTGTGCCCATTCCGTGGGTGCTGGGATCACCTGAGGTAGCTCACAACTGCTCTGTGCAGGGTGTTCATCTAGGAAATGGAAACCCTCAGTGTTCCTCCATGAATGGGTTGTACAAAAGGCTTCTCAGGCAGCTGAACAGAGCCTGCACTGCGCATGGTCTGGACGATTACGATTATTTTTAAAAATCAGCTGCCAGAATTAAACCTAAACAGGTAATTCAGAGTTTCAGGCAGAAGGAACCTCAGCACAAGTTTAAACCAACCAAAGGAATTACTGTTCATCTCCCAGTTCCACTTGTGTTCTTTTCCTTTAAACCAATAAGATCCTTCTCAATCTTGGGAGAATTTTAGCATCAGTCTGACTGACAAGAGCCTTCCTTCTGCTCTGTTTCAGTCATCAAAGGAACTGTGAGCCTGAGGTAACCAGGTTAAAGCCTTTTGAAACGACAACCTTCCTTTATGGTCTCATTCCTGATCAGAAATGCTATTCCATGGAAGCCTGCAGACCTCTCCATTCGTAGGAGTGTAATGACAACGTCATTGCTCACTGCAGCTCTGTTTCCCGGTGGAGAAGAGTCCCTGGAGAGAGTCCCACTCACTGCAAACCAGCAGGAATTTCTCACCCCGGGATTGCTCAGAGAAAGGCTTCTGACAACGAATCCCAGGCTGCTGCACTGAACGGTCTCCATAGAGAGCAGGGCTTGTTTAGGGAGTGTGGAATAAGAACTGCATCCCTGGGTGGCATTTCCAGGTCAGTGAGGATCTATCCTATTAATAGCAGCTCCTGATTGCTGCCCGCAGAATTGATTTGCTCTGCTTTGTCCTGCCTGAGGCAAACTGAGAGGTAAATCAGGAGAGAGAGCTTCCTCAGGGAGAGCATCCTCCTTCCACATGGCCAGACACAGTCCCCACCACGCAGACTGGGTCAGTGTCCTGGCCAGCTCTGGAGACACTGGCCACAGAGGGCAGGTGGATTTGGCAAGGAGAGAAAGCAAGGAGGCCCTTTTTCTATTCAGGTCTCCCTGATTATTAATCAGGATCTGCTGATTAAGAGACGCAAGGTTTGATAATCAGTGCAAGGCACTGGCACCCTCCTGGTCTGAGTCTGGGCCAGTTCTCAGCATCAGGGGATGGTAAAGAAGAGGCAGGAGCAGAGCCCTGACCTCCAGGGAGCTCCATTCCCCCAGCTCAGGCACCAGCTGCCCACAGCAGAGATGAAGTTCAGAGCCCAGCACAGGGAGCTCCCGGGGGCAGCAGGTCCCAGAGGGTCACAGCCACCCACCAGCAGTGGGAGGGGTCCAGGTGCTGCTCCAGCCCTCCCACCAGGAACTGTCTTCATCCCCACACTCAACAGGCGTCTGTCCGGGCATCAGGGCTGAGCACAGCCCCCTTTCACTGCCATTGTAAACCTCAGTGAATCTGAGATTTAGGAATGTGTTACTGAGGACACTAAATCCTGGTAAATCTGGTGTCTGCACCTCAAGAGAAAAAGCTCCCAGATGCAGCACATTAATTCCCTTTCCAGCCTGCTTCCATGCACCCCAAATATTTCCAGTCTTGGATGCACCAGTCTAAGTTTAAGCCACTTTAAATGCTTTATTTCTCAGGTTATTTGTAAACATCTGAAAGCTGCTACATTAGTCCTTCTCCGGCACTGGCTCTTCGAGAGCGGAGAACCTCAGAGCTGATCACCTTGGATCCTTGACCCTCCGAGAGGCTGTTTCAGGCTCTGCTCTGAGAGGTGGGCACGCTCAGCTGATGGAAGGAGTAGCTGCTATGGGAAGCCCTTGGTGCTTCCCCTGCCCTCTCCAGTGTGCCTGCTGGTATTATCAGGCCTCGTGGTAAACCCCAGCCCTTCAAAATACCATTTCCTGGGCATAGCCAAGAGCCAGTGCACCACCAAAACCTGCGTGGAGCAAAGGTCACCAAGTGTGGGCTTCAGGTGAGGTAGATGCCCTGCCCCCAAGTGCAGAGAAGTTTTTTTTTTTTTCTGGTGTTACTTAAAGTTTCAGAAGATGTTGCTAATGTGGAGCAAAAACAAACCAGGTGTAATCAGCTGTAGAGCAAATGAGGCCATCCAATTCACAAGAGTTTTGATTTCCACTTTCCAGGAATGCAGCACTTCATGTCTCTTGAGAAGGGTTCAAACTCCGCATTGCAGGATCCAGCTGAGATTTGGCAACAAGATTTCCATGAGCTGATTGTCAACAGTGGTGGAATTAATGATAGTGCTATGAACAATCTACATCTGCACATTCTCTTGTGATGTGTTAGGCATGCACATATCACAATTGCGATGAAATTAATTACAGAAAGGCACAGGAGCCTCCTTTCAAATACACATCAGGCGGCCCTGCCAGCTATTTAATGTGTCACAGTCTCAGCAAACCCATTTCTTTCAAGAATTTGTGGCTTGTTTCAACTTGTTAAACACAACCTTTCATTTAACAGTTTGTACAGTTAAAGGGATTGACTTTAAAACTATAAAACTATTTCTGCTCCACTGACAGCAATATTTCCTTTGCTTTCACATCCTTTTGAGCAGTTTATTGCAGAGCCTTCCGCCGCTGTAGTGCTTATTGCTTCACAATTTCTTGCAGTTCCTTTATTACTTGAATTATTTTCCCTTTGTATCCCTTGTCATCACAAGTATCCAGAACAAACTGGATACATAACAGAGCCTGTGATTAGACATGTTCCCTACCGGAGCTCCAAGATGGAAAGAAAGGGTACACCAACCCTCGCCCAACACCTGCTCATGGCACTGTGAGTTAAACAGTTACCTAGTTAAACAGATAGTCAACCTTAATACAGAATTCAGGCAGAGAACGATGTGTGGTTGTTTAACATTACTTGACAGGATTTGAAGGATATCACAATTATACTGCCTTAGCTGAAACCTGCACCACAGCAGAAACCTGCCATCCACTTTAACCAAGCCATCACCTGCACCTCCCCTCCTTGCAGGCAAGGGGACAGTCCCCAGCCCAGATGGCTGCCACAATGCCACTGCCACGGGAGGTGTCCCCTGGCATGGCACCTGGGGAAGTGAACATTCACATAAGCGAACATTTATAAACAGAAATAAAGTTATTATTGTTATTTAACTACTCTTCAACCCATGCCCTCCATCAGCTCTTCCTTGATGCTCCTGGTCCCAAGGGCCACAGAGCTGAGCCCCTCCGGATGGCACGGCTTCTTCACTTGCACTGTACCTACCCTGCACAGGAACAGGGACAGTCAAAAGCAGGGAGCACCCGCCATCACTCTGGCTTGGAAAAAACACTCCTCTTCCCCTCATCGGTGGCTGTGAGTTTCCCCTGCCACCAGGCACATTCATTAGACAAAAACAAACCCCAAAAAACCCAAAACAACGCCAACAGAACAACTTAACAAGAAGGCATTCTTTACTGCCATAAAAAAACCAAAAAATATTTTTGAATTATGTTTTGGTTAGGTTTTGCAAAATTTCTTTGAACATCTTGGGAGATACTTATTTTGTTTGGTTTTTTTTCCCTATCCTTTTCTGTTTTTTCGCCACTTACATGGCGCAATCAGCTAAGGAACATACACAGGTGATAACTGAGAAAGCTGCTGAAGCAGAAGTTTATCAAAGCTTCATAGTTTTGAAGTTTCAAATTTCAAGCACTAAGTCAAGTAAAATTAGTAGAATAAAATAACATTCAGAAATTTCAGTTTTATTGATTGCCTTCTCTCTGCCCTTCAGGGCAAAATTCTTCCCTGCACTTGGCCTCAGCCCTCCAGACCCTGCCACTGATTGTGGGAGCACTGGGGATCCCTGGCTGGGAAAGTGAAACCGTCTGAACAAATGGGCCAGAAGCTGTTAAATTAAACAATTTGCAAAAGCCACTACTGCACCCACCTAAGACAGATAGGGCTGGTGTAATTTATTCAGCCTTGCTTAAGGACTGGATGAATGAAACCCATGTGCTTGAAGCTCCCAAGTTTACAAGAAATGTTCTCCAATCACACACCTGGCCCCACAGCCCCAGGGCTGACCATGTCCACACACGGTTCCCCCAAACCCCACGGCTCCATTACAAAGCACAGGTGAGTTTTCCAGGATGATTTTTTTTTTTTTTTTTAACTTAAATTCCTTTCTATCAAGTGGTTTTTATTACATTCCCTAGTTTCTATAGAATAACAGAAAACTACAGCAACAAAAATCAAAAGCTTTGATTAAAAAGCAGGTCCTCATCATAGCTATTACTGCCATCATCATTATGTCATAACGAGAATTGTGATTATCAGTGGATTGCCAAGGTGAAAAGGTTCCTGGGTGCCACAGGATGTCACAGGCAGATGTTGCAGATGTTGAAGGATGTACATTGACACATCTGAGGTGGAAAGCACCAGCTTGGGAAGAATTTTCCTCTCACCAGCGCTGCAGAAAAGAAACAGAAAGCATTATATGATCAAGACAAAGAGTGGGAACAGAGAATCAAAAGAATGAGAGATCAGTAAATCAAGATCAGTCCTGCAGAAGCCCCGCAGCAAAGGCATTTTTCTCTCCCGAAGCACAGGAGAAAACGAGATGGTTTGATGCCCTCTCAAGGCAGGAGCAGGGCGAGTGCGCCTTCGGCCTCTGGGCGCTGTGGACAGCCTGAATAAATGGTCACGAACCCGGGGAGAAGGCTGCACGTTTTGGGGCAGACGAACCGCCTGCCACATGGATACAGCAGAATTCCAACCCCCTGAGGTGCCTGAAGCTGCCGAAGCCCCTCTCGGGTGCCGTGTAGCAAAGCTGGCTCTCCTGCTGTTCCGCTGTTGGAGCCCAGGGCATTCCTTTGGCTGCCCTGGAGGGTCAGGGACCTGGGCAGGGGGGTCTGGGACCCCAGCCCAGAGCCCAGGCCTCAGAGCGACACTGGATTTGATCTCAGTCCATGGGAGAGGCTTCTTGCACTGCAGGAAGCATTGCAGGCTACAAGAGTGTAAAAAATAGTAGTTTAGTATATCACAGGGTGAAAAAACAGTGAGTTTAGGATTTTTAGCATTGAAGTGAATGGGGCAAGATGGAGAATTTGGGGCGTTGTCTCCTTCTTCTTCCTTCTTGTTCCCTCACTCCATTTCTGCAGTGACGTTGGCACAAAGTAGTTAGTGAGGATTGGGTCAGAGTAAAGATGACCTTTTTAGTAATAGTGATAGACATTGGTAAGAAATAGTAAATAGAGAATACGTAGCAATTAGTATAAAAGATAAGGACAGCCCAGAGACAGGAGGAGTCACCAGATGTCCGAGCCGCGGCAAACATCTTTTGGACACTGAGAAAATTGTAAGATAAGAACTAATAAACGAAGCATGTAACCTTGAAGACTCCGTCTTTTCCTGCGTTTGGCACAGAGCTTTGCAGAGGGCCAGGACTCTAAAACCACCTGAATGCCGGGGAATTTCAGCTCCTGAAAAGGAGCCCCCGACAACTGCTGTCCCTGAGTGGGCAGAAACACATGGCGACCCAGATGGGACAGAAACATCCCTCCTCCTCTTGCTGGGCTGCAAAAGCCCCGACAGACGGAGCCAGCTGCAGGTATGGATTTGAGCGCCATGCTCCCAACGTGGTGACGGCTCTAAACCTGGAGTTTCACCCTCCCTAGCTTTTCAGGCTGTGCAATTGGGGTGTCACGGTCCATCTGGGCCAGAGCTGTGGCAGGTGCTGGACTCTGGGCAGGCAGCTCCCTTCTGCACATGGAGGTGGGAAAAACTTGGGGTATAGATCTTACATAGGCTGATAATTCTCTTTTTTTCCCTGCATCCCCTCTCTACATTGATGTTTTATAATTAATTTACATGCCTTCAGTAAAAACAGGGTATGTTTTATATGGCTGGAGTCTCTGAAAATGAAAGTTATTCACTAAACTTCCTTTAACAAAACTCAGGGAATGAGGGAGCACTGCAATGCCCTGCTGTGCACAGCTGCTGGAAGCCAAGTGGCCAGCCCCTGCACTTCTGCAGTGGGACTAAGGGCCTCAGCTGTGCAGGTATACTGCTGATTACTTGCCTGTTAATTAATACTCCAGGCAACATTTCCTTTAATTACACCATACATGACAGCTGTTGCCAGCAGCCTCAGGACTCTGATATAGAGCACTCTTAGCACTTGTCCTCGTTTAGGACAAACGTCATAATTTGAGTCCAAGGGCTGGAGTTTTACAAGTCCACACATACACACAAAGATATTCTGTCACTGAGGGAAAGGGCAACTCTGTCCTAAAAATACAACGGCTACAATGGCCATGCCTTCCCTGTGCTTTTATCACAGCACCTCTGGTTTCTCATCAGGATACACTGCTTTGGTTGGCTGGTCGTGCAGGTGTCCTGGTGGTTTCATTCTGGGGTGGCACCAGAGGATCTCACACTGAGCCCTGTGCCCTGAGGGAAACCAAAGCCCAAAAAGTAGACAAGTCTGTGGAGGAAAGGCCTGCAGGCAGCAAGGGGAGGTGGATGCTGCTGGCAGAGGGGCAGCAGGGTCCTCATCACGGCTGGCAAAGCCTGGAAGGGGAAGGGAGGGGGTTGTACATCAGCTCCCCTCCCTCCAATACCTCCCAGCCCTAGGCCAGCCTGACACAGTGCTTTTGGAGGCTCAAGCTGTCCCCATGGTGCCAGGGTCCCTGTGGCTCCCACCCTGTGAGGGGCTCTGGGGCCACTCTGTGCTCTCTACCCCCTTCATGGGCTCCTGCATGAGGGTCTCTCTCTGCAAACAGGTTCTGAGAAGTGCAGGGCTGATGTGGGCCGAGTTTCATGCTGGTTTCACACCGGACTGCAGGCAGAGTCCTGGGCTGGTGTAAAAGCATCCCCAAAGGGACGGGGCACAGGAGCTGGTTCACACAGGAATCACTGCACTCTGTGGAGAGGCAGCAGTGCAGCAGCAGCTGCTGTACCCAGCACCTGCAGCTGCAGAGACAGGCACCACAGAGAGGCAGATCTCCCAAACACTGACACGGGCTGGAGGAGCTCCATCTCCTGCTCTGCGCTGGACAGGCTGTCAAGACACAGACTGGACTGGAGCCACAGCAGCTCAGGACAAGGTTTGCCTTCAAACCTCAAGCAGCATGCCAGGAACAATTATTGCTTCATCACTAGCAGTGTCATCTGAGTTTGGAAATGCCTCTTCACACCTGCAAATCTAAAATATCCCCAGAATTACAGAGATAAATGTGATGCAATGAGTTCTTTATTAGGTACAAGCTGCTTCAAAGCTTTTGGCAGTCTTCAGAAAATGAGCTCACTGTTCCATGTCTTCCTGGGCTGCTCTGCAGAGCTCTGCAGCCACAACCACCCCTAACACCACCTTTTCCCTCAGTTACACCACCAGGCTGATGTCCTTAGCAGTAGCCAAGAAAAGGAGCAAAGAGCTTTCTGAGCTGCCTTGTTAGACCAGCATGCCTCTGTTTGGAGGTATTAAAGAATTGCTCAGAATGAAAACACATCTCTGTGATGTGAGCAAGAGAGAGACTCCTTCCATCACCTCCTCCTCCTCCTCTTCCTCCTCCTCTCCCTAACTCCTATATGCTCTGTAAGACCCCAGCAGGATCCTAAGCAGATGCAGCATTATAGCAGGCAATACAGCGTGGATGAAAGCTGATCCCTGCTGCACACTGACATTTGCTGTCTTGTGTTCACCAGGTTTGTTCCAGTTGCAGCAGTACCAGTCGAGTCTGTGTCTGTTTATTTTAAACCAGGTTCCCTCCCCTCAGTGCCGTGAAGCTTCACAGGATGGTGAGCGCAGCTCTAAGTCTCACAGAAAATTATTTAATGACACTGCAAACCCCTTTCTCCTGAAGGTAGGAGCAAGGAAAGGGCTGGCAGCATGGAATACTGAGGGCAGCGCTCGGGGTGCGGTGCCATCTGAGCAAATCTCCAGCAGACCCCAAGAGTAAGAACACCTCGGCAGCTGCAGCAATGCTGCAGAGACACTTTACGATTTTAAACCAGCGCTGGTTTTGTCACCTTTCTCGTCACCATCGGGACCAGACGGGACGCTGCACCTCCCTTTGGATGGATTCGTAATGAGCTCTGCCGGGAGCCCTTTGAGCAGATGAGCAGGTGATTATCCCGACACTGTCCTGACGGATGGGGCTGCTCGGGGACATGTGCGCCATTTCCACAACATTTTATGGAGCTTCCATAAATCCCAGCAATCAGTGACCAGTTAGAAGCCATGACCAAAAGGGGAGAGCAGTAACTTTAAGGAAAAAAACTCACAAGGACTGAAAACGCCACCTGCCTCCTGGCACAGAGCAGAGAAGGTTGATGCAGTGTGAAGACTTGAACCATCAGGTCCGTGCTAAGGAAGCCATTCATGTCAGGATGCCACAAAAAAGGGAGGGATGGAAAGGGCTCAGGACTGGTACTGCAGGGCACGTTTGCTAGGATAATGGGTACATTCCGGGAAAGCTGCATCCCTCGGGGCTTTTCTCCAGGGCTTGAAAATAACACATAAAAATGAAATTAATACTAAGAGAAGAAAGGGAGAGAGAGGAAGATACTGGCTACTTTTACAGAGGGGTAGAAAAAAAATCGAGTGAGTGGGACTTCAGCAACGGGAACTGGAAGAGTTCAGAAAGTAAAAGGGTGGGAAGTGGCCAGAAATGAATGTTTAACTCCTGAGAACAGCAGCCGAGTCAATGATGGGGTCAGGGAACAGGACAGATGTCTGAGAGGCAGGAGAGGGTGTGCAGGCGGGCAGTGAAAGGAACGAGCGGGATGTGTCTGTACAAACAGTGGCCCAGATACTGACAGATGAAAGAAGCAATGGAGGAACCATAAACTGCCGAGGAATTCCACTAATTGACACAGACTGCTGCTCACCCAAGGCCATGCCAGATACCTGGACTTAGAGAAAAAGAGCAGATACAAAGAAAGAGGGAGTCTGTGTCAGGCAATTTGGGAAGGCTGTACCTCTTTAAGTACCTCAGCCAATGGAGAGAGAGAGGGAAACGCAGCCGGGAAATCAGGATAAAAAGGAGACTGAGTCCTCTAGCGATTTGAGAGACTTCATGGGAAATGCCCATGGCCTCTCCCTTTACTCAAATGAGGTTACAGGACTCTGTCTCCTTTTTGGACATAAATCTCTGGTACCATGGATTAATTTTCCTAACAGCAGGAACATGGGAACAATTGCTCCCTACTGCCAAGAGCAGGGACATCAGGCTGCAGACGCCTGAAATTCTGGAGTGGTACAGGAGGGCTGGTCCTTCAAGTAAAAGAAACATGATAGAAAAGTCCTAATGGGTTGGCTCGGACACAGTCTGTCTCAGAGGCATGAAAGCAGGTGGTATGAGTAGGACAAACTACTCCACATCAATACAAGTTCCATTAAAAAAAAAAAAAAAAAAAAAAATCACTTGTGGTATCTTGAGAAAAGACAACACGCTGTAAACCCGGAGTTTGTGGAAAGTACGGTGTAATTAATGTTTGCAATACTTACTGTTTAGGACAATAGTTCCAAGAAAAGCACTTCAAGAAAAGTTCCCAAGTCCTGTTTCAAGGCTTCAGAGGAATCAAGCTGCCATTCAACTAGATGCTAAGCAGGACAAAGATAAAGGAAAATATTCCAAAGTAAACTCTAAATTCAAATCCCTTCCACTTCAGACAGCTCAACAGTGTTTCACTGCAAATGGAGACACTAAAACATAACCAAACCCTCAATTCAGCTGTGTTAAGAAGTAAGAATAAAGAAGGAGTGTTCCTGGAAAGCACTTGGCTGACTCATTTGTACTTTGATAGCAGCTGGAGAGCTGATGCCAAGTGCCGATAGCAATGAACACCCGTGGGACACCCAAGGAAGCAGAAACCTCAGCTCTGCCAGGGCAGCAGGGATGGATGTGCCTCCAGGACCTCTCCTGTGCCAGGGTGGAAGGGGACTCCAGTTCCAATGCAAACTGTTGGGTTGGGAACTTCCAACCCAAATTATTCTGTGATTCTGTGATGCTGTGAGGCAGAAAAAGCACTCAGGCAGATACAGAGACAGATAATGAGGGTGCTCTCAGAGTCTTGCTGAACACATGCCCTGAGCTGAGGGGGCACAAGAGAATCACGAGTTTGTTTGAAGACTTGGCAGTGTGGTGCTGCTGACTGCTCTCATGAGCCATCCGAGATGGGAATTCAGACCTCACCAGCGAGGCAGTGACAGACAGAGAGAGCCCTCTGCATGGTGACAAACAGCTTATGCTTCATGTGACAGAAACACGGGTTCCAGGGCAGCGATTTAAGAAGAGATTTCAGAGGGCTGAGGAGAAAAGGCTGGACTGGGGACACTGCACCCTAAAAAGCTGATAAGGAGATGAAAAGGATTCTCCAAAAGACCTGTTTGAAGGCAGACCTGTAAGGGGAGACAGCTACAGGAGATAAAATACCAAAAATTATGACATAGGAGAGTGCTTGCCAGTCTTCGAGGAAGATGAATAGTAATGGGGGGAAAAAAAAGCAGGAAAGGGCTGAGAGGTTACAGTGGGGACTGTCAGCACAGTCTGTCCTGACTTTGGTCATCAAATAAAAAATGCTCCCCCACACACTCCTGATCAGTGCTTGAACATCTCACCCCATTTTGTGCTCTGGCTTAGACAAAGAATTTAGCAATCTCCCTCTCTATTCTTTGGAGAATAACCTTTACAGATGGCTGGGAATACCATGTGTAATGTGTGTTTTAAGTGTTTGTTTGTCCTATTTGAGTACAGCTTTTGATGTTGGACTATCCATTACTTAAAAGCAAATAAGTTAGAAAACCATGAAGGAAAGTGAAATGGCTTGTATCATTTAGTTATGCACAGTGTTTGTGTGCGTTGAAGATTTCATTTTTTTCTGTAAAATGCAGAGGGTTTGAAATTGAAAAGCTGGGCTATTCCAGCAGCAGTCCTTTTGTTCTTGGAATGAGCTTGGCTCATTGAAGCAAAGCAGGAGAACCTCTGATTAATGGCAACATCTATCTTTAGGGAAAGAGGTTGTGATTAGTCTGAGCTACAGTGCAATTCTGAAATGTTTTAGCATTGTGCTTTGCATGGTTAGAGCTTGAGGAGGTTCTTTCTTCTGGAGAGATCACATCCAGTCAGGGGGATCATTGTTCTCCTGATGGGGTGGGGAGAGCCCAGGAGCAGTGACAGCAGGGAATACCTGACAAGGGAAGGCACAGGGTGCGGCTGGCCCAGAGGTACACCTGTAAAGGCAGATGGATTTGATACTTAGCCTCAAAAGAATAACACTCACTCCAGCTGGAAATGAGAGATCCTGGTCCGTTAATGAGGGAAGAGAATAATCAGGTGAAAGGTATGCTGGAATGGGGCAGCGTGTAAGAGCCTGGGGCCACGGGCAGCCCCAGCCCCAGCCCGTTACTGCAGCTGGAGCTGGAGCCAGGGCAGAACCGCTGCTCGCAGGGGTCGGTCCTGAGCAGGATTCCCAGATCAGGGGAGCAGGGCTGTGTCACTGTCTGTCCTGGCCTGCATTTCGGCAGCTGCTGGACAGAGGCAGCAGAGCCCAACTCCCACTGCCCACGCAGCTGCAGCTCTTCCCGAGGGGTTTGGCTCCTCCAGACCCGGGCACCGTTTCCAGCTCTTTCCATACCACATCACACTTGCACCATCACTTCTGCTGAAAATGTCCACACAGCTCACTTCTCAGCAGCGGATTTCCTGCACCCGAGCTCATCCTAGCCAGGCAACCGGAGGGGAACATCCGAGGGCCAGCAGGTCCCTGGCCAGCCCTGGTCCCTCGCTGCCCACCCTCCGCAGGTCCCTGCGGCCAGCCCAAACCCAGGGAGCCCTGCCTTGGCATGCCCAGGGGCACTGGGGCTTGGGAGAGCTGAACTCCATCGCCAGCGCTCCTGCTGAGCCCAGCCCCAGCCTGCAGGCTTGGCTTTGATGTGACAGCGTGCTCACTGCAATATTCCTGGAAATCTGCCGTTATGTTCCAAAACAAGCAGCTTGCCTGAGTTTTCCCAGAAAGGCAGAAGCAGAGTGTAGGTTTAAAAACAAGCTGCACTTTTCCTCTCCCCATATGAAAAATGGTTTGCTGCCTTGAGAAAAACAATTGAACGGTGGACATTGAAGAAGATAATTAAAAACCTTTTAACTCTCATGGGAAAAGGTACATTACAGAGAATGAACAAATGTGGGGTTTTAAAAATGCAATTTCTTCTGTTTTTTTGTTGTTGTTGTTTTGTGGTTTTTTTTCTTTTAAGCAAGATTTTTTTTATATTATTATTTGAAAATAACATGCAGAATTTAGCCTTTTACATGATGGTTATCAGAACTGGAGCTTTAAAAAACAGACTGGATTAGTGCAGTGCGGGAGCATAAACTGAAGACACCAAGTCAGGGCAGCCGAGTCTGCCTGAGAGGAACTGGCAACACCAGACCTGGTGTGTCCACCCTGATCTGTGTGACAGAGGGAAAAGAGTCTGCAGAAGTCGCATTTTTCACCTCAAAGGTTTTCTAGGATTTTAGGCAATGTCCATTGGATTTTACTGAGTCGAAAGGACTTGTTCATCTTTGATCATTTCCGAGAGTCGCAAGTCTCTTCAGACAGTGGAGCTCAGGAACCTGTTCATAATTTTTCACGCAAGCTGAGGAGCTTCAGCTGAGACAAAAGAACATGTCAGACGGAACAGAAGTACCAGGTAGTGGGAGGCAGAGTCGGCAGTTTTAGCAGTAATCGGTGGAGGGTGTCGGAACTGTAAACCCAGGGGATCCTCACAGAGCCAGATGTCCTGGCCCCAGAGCCCAGGCGTGGTGGCGTGCTGGCACCCCCAGGCACTGGGATCCCAGCACGGGGCCCAGGCCAGGCTGCCTGGGGCTGCACCCAGCCTGTGGGTTACACACCTGCTGGTCCTGCTGTGTAGAGTGCTTTATTTCGTTTTACACTCTGTTGGCTTGGTGCTATTTCTGTAGGATAGTCTGCATTTTAAAATGTCATGTTTTCATCCCTCAGCTTTGGAGTAAGAACTGAACTGAAATACCTCCTCTAAATTCAGAACCAAGGCTCAGCTAATGTCAGATGATGTTTCCCTCCTTGGCACGCGGCAGAGAGCCACAGCAGTGCACAGGCTTTTCCATCTGGGAGAGAAGGCACTGACTCCAGCCCTGGTTCAGCTGCTTTCTCCAGCGCTCTCCAGCAGCACTAAGGGGGCAGTCAGACAGCCTGTTTTAGATGTACACGCTGCATAGACCAGTTTTTCCAAACAATTTTGGGCAAATGGAATTGTTTATTCATCCTACAACGGCCACATGAACTGCAAAGAGGTAGCAGGTAACAGGTGAAGCCTGTAGGAAGCTGGGGAGGGCTACAGAGTGTTTTCAGAGGAAATCAATATTCTTTTGGTACCTCTTGCTGCACAGCACCAGCAGAGATATGCTGACAGCCACTGAAGCTACATAGGCTCTCATCTTCTCACTTGATAGACCATTAACTTTAAGGACACTGCCCAGGCTGCCTTCTCCAGTTGAAGAGTCTCTGTGATTATCTTTCCAGATATTAATCCAGCAAATTAATCACTGACATATTTCTTTATTTTAGTCTGAATGAACTAATAAATTAATTTACTAGGTGATTTCGTCATTTAATGCTGCAGTTTAAATCAACAGACAACAGCAGAAAACTGCTTTATTGAAACTTGCTCATTGCCTATAACCATTTCCATGGTGCTGGTACCTAAATCCTCGCTGAGAAAGGCTGAATGATGCTTCTCAGCTGGAGCCCACAAAATACGTAAATTTACTTCCAGGAGACTAACACAGCTCTCACATGCTGTTGGGTAGAGTGTGTGGTGTCACCCTTCCTAAACCTGTGCCCTGGGCAAAGAGACCAGTGAGGCAGTTGTGCTGCAAGTCAAACCAGAATTTCCCATTAGATTTTAAAGACTGTTTAATAGTTCCTGAAGTACTTCCCCTTTGTTCAAAAGTAGACAAAGCAGATATTTATGTGTCAGGAAAGACAGTTCCTTTTCCCAGTGGAGATGTTATTTGTACCTTCTTTGCACTAAGGCTACTGACAATAATTCCATGCAAATAGGAAATAATTATAAGCAGAGAGGCCCTCACGGGATGAAATTATGAACACAGAGAGGCTCTTATTTCTACTCTCAAAATAGTCTTGACTTTACGTACATTAAAATTTCTTATTGAAGCTATTTCTGACACTGCCACCGTTCCTGTACAGATCAAACAGAAGGAACCTCCAGGCTCTGCAGTCAGTGTGACCTTCCCCCCCACAGTGCCAGCACCCAGCACGCAGTGGGAGTGGGGGGCACCTCCCTCCCGCCACCGGCACACCCTGCATGCCAGGGGAGGAGGAGCACACCCTGCCCCGCACTGCCACAGCTCTCTCCTCAACATCCCCTTGGGCAGTGAAGTGTCTGCCCCGGGCTGCTGGGGCCTCCAGCTGCTCAAGGGCTGCCTCTGAACCCACTGCATCTGCCATCCTTACAGTGCCCACCACAGGTCACCTGGACAGGTTTATCCTCTCCAAGTTTCATGTGTCTCAAATTGTAATAACAGTAAATTATTCCATCGTTTATCTTTAGTGGCATCAGCTATGGGACAGCTCCTCTGCTGCGCTATGTTGTGCCTCTTACTATAGTCCATGAGTGCTTCAATTTACAGAATTTATTACTGTCCTCCTGCACCTGTGGGAAGGATACCAAAAGACCAATACACAGAACCATTTTTAACCTGTAAACTGTGATTTTAAAATGCTCATTTCATACCAAGGAAATGAGTTTTAAGATGTGATTGAAGCTGCCGACAAAATTGAATCCTTACAGAAAAAGCATTCAAATGCACAGGAAAAAATGCTTCCAGGCAAGGATTTCCTTTGATTTCTGAATGGTTCTTTCAGAGAAAAAAAAAAAAACAGGAAAAGGGGGGAGGATGAATATTTTGATTATCTTGATTATCCCTCAGTGTTTGGAAGAAGAAACAAACATCTGTTTGAAAGAATTCCCATTTGGTACAATGCCAGAGACAGGGACATTTCCCAGGTGTCCAGGGCTGCATTCCCCCTCCCTCTCAAGTCCCCCTGCCTGGCATCAGGGTGGGCAGAATTCCCCAGACACGCAGGTGGACATGGGCAGCGGGACCCCAGCCCTGGGACACCCGCAGTGTCCAGGATCCTGGCTGAGGGTGGCCCTGAGGTGACCGTCATCCCTGCACCTGTGGGATCTGCAGGAGGACAGGGATGTGTTCTGCAGCACAGCCACAGGATGCAGACAGGCAACGCCCTATAACCACACGATCCTCGTACTTTAGAACTTGGCTGTTCTGATTACAAATGGCAGCACGGATGACAACGAACACAGAAATCCAGGGACACAAATGCAGCTCAATGACAAGGGTGTTTTGTGCAGACAGAAGAGATGCATCCCACAGCCATCCATGGAATCACTGTCACAGGGTCAGCCACCACTTTGTATTCATGGCCAGGGAGACACCGGACACTGCCCTTCATCAGGTTATAGTGGAGGAGCTGTTCTCCCCTGAGGTACAACCCAGACCTTTCTGGCAACCAAATGTCACTCACTCCGATCCTCCTGGCTCATCCTGCCACAGCAGCACCCTGCCAGCCTTCTCTGGGGGACTGAGGATGCCAAAGAAACGCCCCCTGGAGATGTGTATTGAAGGTCAGACCGTGTTTGTCAGGCTCATCCTCAGTGTTCACTGGAATTTCGGGCAGAAAGGACACAGCAGGAGAGCACAGTGTGTCTCCTGTTTGCAGGGATCTTTCTGGGCAATCAGAGCCACTGCCAAGCCCAGTGTTCCAGCAAAAGGCTCGGAAGGGGCTGGCATGCTGCACCCTTTTGTGGTGTCCAGCAAGGCGGGGAGCGGAGTGCTTTGGGCAGTGGGAGCACCCTCAGCTCCTCATTAGAGGATATCCCATCCTCCAGCCCCTAACCTGCACTCTGTGCACTGGTTCAGGTGCCATGGGGTCAGGAGAATGTCCCTCTGTCTCTGCAACTGATCTGCCACGGGATTTTTGCACAAATCATGCGGCATTTCTGGGCTTTAATTTCAGTAAATCAGAGTTACAGCAGAAGACCTGCGCTGCTGGGCCCTCTGCAAGCCCTGGAGGAAGAGCACTGGGCCCACAAAGTCACAAATTCTCTGAACTACGTGAGCAAAACAGTAAATATTTCAATGGGGAATTAACAGTTGACTTATAAAAGATTGCACTAATCTACAAAGTGCAAGACAGCTATGTCTGCTCACACATAGGATTCTAGTCTTCTAATAGTCCTGTAGTTTTAGGTCAAGCCTATTTCCAGAGGATTAGCAATCATCTTTCTGAGGTACCAGTTGTAGAAGGTTCTCTGGAGCCTCACACTTATTTCATCAGAGCTGAGTTACACAGAGCACACACCCTATTGTCATTATGGAGCAGGGAGTACAGGAGTGCAGCACCTGAAAAATTGTACGTATGTTTTAAATTGGTGCATTATTACGTGTCTTCCACAAGCCTTAAATGTTTGTAAACAACTCATCATCACTAAGCATTTAATACTGGTGTTCTTCCTGATGTCTGTTCCAGGAATAATAGAACAGAAATTCTCGCAATAAAATATAAATTTTGGACATATATTCTTAACCTTGATCTATTTAATGTTTTGTAAAAAAATCTAGAAATGATTTATTACACAAAGTGAACTCAAAAAGAAGATATGGATCAAACGCACAATATAAGATAACATACATGTGTAGTTTCAGTCCATGAAGATCCACCAGTTTTCTCCTCATTTCCTTAGGATATTACACAAGGTCATTGTTGCTTTAAAAGTTCGTTAAAACCCTGGCTGGAGGGAACATCTGCAGCTGACACCAAGGCTCTCAATCCGGTGAGACACGGCTTTGTCCACCCAGAAACCTTCAAGGATGGGGATTCCGCAGTCCTCTCTTCATCACCCAGGTTAATCACGAGGTGATACAAAATAGCTCCCAGTTGCATTGACCAGCTCTTTTGGCATCCTCTGTGAGAGTCACCAGCTCCCAAGTGTGAAAAGGCCAGCTCCCCACTCCTGCACTGACACAGGGCTGGCCCTTTCCCCACAGCTCTTACGCTGCCTGTGCCAGCACAGACTGGGAAAAGACGCCTCAAGCCCAAAAACATTGAAAGGGGTTTTCACACTCGATTTCCTGGCGGTTTGGGGCGTTTGTGCTATGCTGAATTAGCCCTGAAGCTCTGCTGGGGCGCGGGTCTCTCGCAGCTGTGGCCAGGGACGGGGTCACGCACGGCGGATGCAGGCCGATGGGTCAGCCAGCACCGTGTGCAGAAGCTGAGCTGAGCTCACACTACAGCAGCCTCACCTCTCCAGCGACGTTCGGCACGGATGGATTTTCCTGCTGCCTAAATAAATCCAAGCGGGCAGTGTGAGCACTTTGGAAACTCTCCGCGACAGCAGTTAGCTGCACGTCCTGCTCCGTGAGCGCCCGGCTCCCCTCTCCAGCCCCCACAGGCACCGCAGCCTTCCAGCCAAAGGCAGAAGCTCCGTCAGGAATGTCGGACCTGGCATCGCCGCCGAGCCGCACCTGCCGGCGCAGAACCGGAGGCTGGAGCGGGGCCGCGCCCGAGTGAACGAAAGTAACTTCATTTCTTTGCATTTCTTCGCAGAAATTGCAACTGCGACATGCCGCGGGTGCCATCTGCTGACGCTTCGCCGGCCTCAGGAGTCCAGCCCTGTGCGGGTGGCGCGGCCCATCTCCAGACACCCGCCTCAACACCCGGGTACCATCAGGGAGGAGGGAGCCTGCCCTGGCAGTGCCCTGGGGGCTGCTGTCTCTGGGGTCAGGCACAGGGCAGGGGGCACAGACCTGCCCTGGCAGTGCCCTGGGGGCTGCTGTCTCTGGGGACAGGCACAGGGCAGGGGGCACAGATCTGCCCTGGCAGTGCCCTGGGGGCTGCTGTCTCTGGGGACAGGCACAGGGCAGGGGGCACAGATCTGCCCTGGCAGTGCCCTGGGGGCTGCTGTCTCTGGGGACAGGCACAGGGCAGGGGGCACAGACCTGCCCTGGGGGCTGCTGTCTCTGGGGACAGGCACAGGGCAGGGGGCACAGACCTGCCCTGGCAGTGCCCTGGGGGCTGCTGTCTCTGGGGACAGGCACAGGGCAGGGGGCACAGACCTGCCCTGGGGGCTGCTGTCTCTGGGAACAGGCACAGGGCAGGGGGCACAGATCTGCCCTGGGGGCTGCTGTCTCTGGGGACAGGCACAGGGCAGGGGGCACAGACCTGCCCTGGGGGCTGCTGTCTCTGGGGACAGGCACAGGGCAGGGGGCACAGACCTGACCCGCACAGCACAGGGTCACAGCCCCGGGGACAGGCAGCCAGGAAGGCAGAGCAGCCTCTGCTTCCCCATTGAACAGGCAGCACCAGGGCATCCCACAGCTCCACTGCTGAGTCTGTGCCCACAAAAGGGGGGCTGCTGCTCTCGCCATGGGTCCTTTTGTTCCCAAAGGTCACTTTGTCCTACAGAGAAAGCGGCCAGTTGTCAGCGGCCCAGCAGTGATGACACGGCCAGCCAGGCTCAAGGGACAGTACCTGCTTTCAACTGGATCCTGCACCCATGGCGAGAGCTCTCAAGACCCAGAAACCTTTGAGCAGCACTGACATCCTCCTCTGGAAGCAGAATCCTTCCTAGGTACCGCCTGCCCTGTCTCTGATGCCTCATTTGCACTGTGGGGATGTTACAGGAGTCACCTGCTCACACTGAGGGACCTGGGCTGGTTGTGCCCCTACTAGAAAATTCAGTCACGGGGACAGAAGGAGCAGCCTACTGTCACCATGCAGACGAGCAATAGCTCTGAGAGCACAGCTGAGGGCCACAGGGGAGCAGAACCACGTGCTGGGCAGGGCACCACAAGCCCTGGGTACTTGCAGCAAGCCGAGCGGCAGGACTGTACTTTGGGCCCTCAGTGGATTTTGGAAGCTGAGATCCAGATCCTTTCACCTTTGGTTCAGCTGCAGCCTGTGCTCCTAGTAGCTCCTGCACCCGCTCACTGGTTTGGGCCAGAGGCTGGGAAGGAATCCGAGGCAAAGGGGCTCTGGCCTGGGGAGATTGGCTGCTGGGCAGAGCACGGCAGGAAGGGCAGGGGGACACCAGAAACTGCCCCCTCCAAATCCAGCAAAGGCCACCCCAGTACCCCATTCAGGGGACCCACTCTCCCACCCCACGGGGATGCTGTCCCCACATCCACAGACCAGATACCCCACACTGGCCCTGGGAGCACAGAAAGTGGCAGGAGAGACGTTTGATGGGGTTCTATCATTGCCCTGCTCCCTCCATCAGATACGTCTCCTTCCAGCAAGGTGCTGTGACAAAGGCCTCTGCCCCCAGCCCCACCATGGGGGACTGATACGGTGTGAAACCAAGTTCAGCACTACTGCCTGGTGCCACTGAAACATCCTGCACTTACTGCAATACTATGTCTAGCAGTTATACCCATAAAACCCAAAACTTTTCTCTCCAGAAATAAAGCTAGAAGGGGATATTTAAACCTACCTAAGAAGGAGAAGGAAGCGAAAGCGATGAAATAAGTAACAACTATGTAAGTGGTACTACAAAGTACCACTTTGTAAAGGTTGGATACCAAAAGGTCCGTTCCTTTAAAACAGACATTCGTGTATGAAAGTACCAATGTGGCATTTATTTTCCACAGACGCAGTGTTTAACTGAGCAATTATACTGCCAGTTGCTAAAATGATGGGATGCAAATGAAAAATGTGTTTACATGTCCATGATCATTAAGTCTTTGTACTTCTGTGGAGATACAGGTAGAATAAGTATTAAAAAATAAAAATTGTTTTGAACCTCTCCAATATCGGTCAGATAATCCCAGCTGTAATGCCTTTAAGAAGTGTTTTGTGTTCCAATTTAGAGCAGAATAGCTGAAAGACAAGGTACCAATTCTCAGAGCACCAGAGAAACTCCTCTGGATCCTATTCTAAAATAGATTTAAAAAAAAATCCATTTAGGAGTCTGGAAACATTTTTTTTCTTGACTTTCACATTACTTTCGCTATGTCAGAGAAATAAAATCCATTTTGTTGGTTGGTATACATTCCACACAAACTTCCAAAAGCCAAGTATTCTGCAAGATTAATGCTGTAGGATGAAAACATCTCCATGCCAAAAGCCCTTGTGGTGCTGCCCAAGGAACCCATCAGTTAGAAATTTCTTGCTGCACTTGTGTTCTCAGATGTGAAATAATCAAGAAAAATATCAAAAAAGAGGAAGTGCAATTCCTATATAAATGGAACAGGAGTACTATTACACCTTTACAGAAACATTTGCTCTAGAGGACAAAACAGTGAAAGACAACTACTGCTCTCAAGTCAGTGGGTTTATAAACAATCTGTAAGAGTTTTCTCGAGCCCAGCACCTTGACAGAGTTCCACTGATGCATGGAACAGCTCCATAAAACACACAAAAGGCACACGGAGCCCCAGGCTTGTCTTTGCAGCAGCAGCTGATACTGGGCAAATTTCTTGCAGTTACCTCTGACTGAAATATGGCTGCAGCACCCATTAGTGTTACTCTGGGCATGTCTGGGACAAAGATTATTTGATTTTCACATTTTCCCTGAGTCGGTCAACACAAAAGCATAACTGATTGAAATTAGGCTTTTTTTTCTGAGGGTGAATGCCACACTTCTGGCATCAGCCTCTCTGTCCCACTCTCCACTTCCCCAGTGTCACTTAAAGCAGGTGCAGCATCAAACAGGAACACGCTCTGCAGTCTGGTGGGCTTGAGGGCTGCAGTCCCCAGGCCTCCCCCCACAATGCAGAATTGAGGAAAAGCCCACTGAAATGAATGTGAATGAAAGGGCTCCATCCCTGCACACTCACTTCAAAGTGCTTGGGTACAGAATTGGAGGAACCTCAGAGATCTCCTGAGCAAGAGAGGCACGTGGATGATGTGCTGTACCGACTAAACCCAGCCCAGTGAGCACAACAGATCCCTGAGCTCAAACTAAGGTACCTCTACATTATTACTATATTGACCAAAATCTATTCCATTTCTATACATATTATTTCTACAAAAATATCTAACTTAACATTCCTAATTTGATTATCTGATATGTGACAGAGCTAGTGAAAACTTGTTATGGAGATTTGATGAGGCTTACATTCAGCAGAAAAGTTTAAATTGATTCCTTAAGTTCCCCTCTCCCCCCAAATTCAAATTAAGTTCATAATCCTATTACCACCAGTAGAATTGCTGAGTAATTTTAATAAGATTTTTTTAACTACTGTGCAGGGGTTGCATGACAAGGTTTTGGTAGTGAGGGGGCTGTAGGGGTGGCTGCAGTGACAAGCTGCCAGAAGTCTCCCCCATGTCCAAGGGAGCCAATGCCAGTGGCCAGGGCTGAATCCATCAGCAATGGAGAATAACAGAGATAAAAAGGGAAAACTCCAGCGCAATGGCAGCCGCAGAGAGAAGTGAGAATATGCGAGAGGAACAGCCCTAGAGCCCCCCAGGTCACGGCAGGAGGTGCTCCGGGTGCCAGAGCAGAGACCCCGCTGCAGGCCTGGGGGTCTGTGCCAGAACAGGGGATGCCCAAACCCGTGGAAGCCCACGCTGGAGACTGAGTGTCACCCACACTGCTGACAAATTGAGAACAAGTTTATCTTTTCTCCAAATCCACTGTCTCTTATGTATCTCAGAAAAGTTTGTGTGTGAGAAATGAAAAGAAAAAATTGCCTAGCGAAGGTAATGGACCGGTCTAACCCCTGCTGTAGCTTTCATGGAGTCAGCATTTCCATCAAGCAATAAGCAGCCCCATTTTGCCCAGTGCTGGCCTATTGTATAACTTTACAAACTAATGATGCCTCCCAAGCCATGTGAGCAGCAGCACCTTGACAGGCAACCAAAAAAACGAGAGCAGACACACACAGGAACATATCCCAAATATACTTTAAGATAGGGAGGAGGAGGTCAGCTAAAGCCCATCCTTACACAGAATTAAAAAAAAAAAAAATAAGGCTGGATTTCAGTCAGAAAATTCTTCAAGGAATTTTTACCTTCACATTCTTCATTAACCTTAGTTTTCTGCTCCTCCTGAGGGCTTATGTGAACTGCCGTAAAAGCCAAAGCAACAATTTGCTCCTTCAGTCTCACTGAACATGTCAGGATGCCTTGCTCTGGGAAAAAACATTCATATAGTATTTCAGCAGTCACAGGTGTGCTGTACATTCAGGTTTCTGTGCATTGCAAAGGAGCACTTCAAATGTCGGTGAAAGCCATTTCCTATTATCTCAGAAAACAATAGTAGAAAAAATGTTCTTAAGCACATATTTGTGGGAGTGTGTGATTTATACATGGGACATGAATCCACAAAGTTCCAAGGATTCCAGAAAGCTAATTTTAAAAAGTCTGATATGGTTATTCAAGGACAGGACCATATCAGTAGAAACTCCTTTGTACCTGGGCACAGGGAGAAGGAAACCAGCCCAAAGAGGAAGTGAACTTTTAGAAGAGCCAGTTTTGAAAACAAAGGTATTTTTGGCTCCTTACTGACTCTCATGCTCTAAGCAGTTAAGGGTCAGTGCTGTGATCAAGCATCTCTTTGAAATGGCAGCTCTTCAGCAGGGACAGCAGCCTGTCCCCGGGCTGTGGCGTCGTCAAGGTCTGCCAGCACAGACAGCTCAGCTGGAAACAAGGCTGACAGCTGCAATGCACCCGGGGTTAACAGTGCACGTGTTTACGTACACTTACACCAAACTGGAGAGGACAGATAGAAAGAAGCACAGCTGAAGTAGTTTAGAAACCTGCGCATTGACGGGCAGGGTGAGGACTTGGCACAAACCCAAACTCACGGGTGAAACGAGCTCTTCCCAGGATACTGGGCAGATTTGAGTCACTACATCCCCTGGGATTGGCATCGCTTCTCCCCCACCTTCACGTCCCTGTGACCCAGAGCTGCCACACATGGCAGTCAGCACACAGCCTGTGCCACACACAGCTCCAGGAGCCTCTCACACACCGCTTGCAGGTACGAGACAGGTCACGGCAACAAGAACCGGGCGCCGCGAGACAAGTGGTACAGCACAGGATGGGTGGGTCAGTGACTTTCCACAATAAAGACCCAAGAAACACACCTCACACTCCCTCTTACACTGGCCTTTACCAGGTGACATATTGAACTTTCAGAAAACAAAACAGAACCAGTGCTCCTGTCCTGAAAACTTACTCAAGCAAAAGGTTTGGGGTTTGGTTTTGATTTGTTTTTTGGTTTTTTTTTTTACCACAAAGACCAGGACTCTCTTACTTCAAGCTTACAGAAGCACTCTGTATACAATATTGTCTGTAGCCCAAAGCATATCTATCAATCTGCCCTGCCTGAGGAAGGCACAGCTCATTTTTCTTCAGCTACCTGTGCTGTTCAGATAGCCATCAGCAGAATGCTCCAGACAGCAGCGCTAGCCAAGGCTCCTCAGCTGGAAAGGAGATCCGATACAGAACAAAAGCCACTAAGAGATCTGTGGTCACAGAAAAAAGCATGAAAATAAACAGAAAAGGACCAAAGGCCTCGGCCAAACCTACAGCGCTCAGCACAGCACGCTGGCAACGTGGACAGCACATGGCAAACCTCTTACTGAACTGTAGATGGTGCCACAGGACTTGTGGGGATTGGGATTTTGTGATTTGTTGTTGCGGGATGGGTTGGTTTTAACATCGCAAAGGCATCCCTTCAGCCTTCCCACAGTAAGAGCACATGCCTGTTCAGGGCAGGTGGTGCAAAGAGCCAGTGGACCCTGACCCTGGCTTGTTGGTGCTCCCAAGCGCTGTGAGTGGCCTGGACTTGCCAAAGAGGGAACGCTGACATCCCCTGGCACCATCTTTCCTCTTCTTTGATCACATGATTTGACATATCCAAAACCCATGTTTCATCCAGCAGTTCTTGCATCAGCATCCATGACAGTATTCCAAGGCTGTGACAGCTGCCAAAAAGAAAAACCGGTTGTAAGAGGGATTGCTACAGGCTTGGCAATCCTCTCCTCTATCAGTCACCAGCCAGGTGGGGAAAGGAGAAGCAAAGAAGGTTGAATCTGATACAGAAAACAAAGGAGGCGGGGAGCCAGCTAAAGGGAGATGGGACAGTCTGTGCTGGAATGAAAGAAAGAAATCTGAAGAATGGTTACCAATTTGAAGGGTCTGGGAGCAAAAGTGCTGATTCTCAGTGCTGCATTGCGAAGGGCATCGGTGCAGAGACACCTTACCGAGACGGCATCACCCTGCAGCAGCTCAGGGCCGTGCAGGAAGCTGTCTCAATACACAAGTTGTCGGTGCTGTGCAGCGTCCTGCGTGCCCTCTGCGAAGAGCAGATGGAATGAAACACACCTGGCAAGGAGGAAATGGAATGAGACCTACCTGATGCGTGCAGGTGCAGTTACTGCTGGAGCTCCTGATTTAGGGAGCACAGAGCCAGGGAATGCCAGGCAGAGGAGAGGCCTCGTCTGGAGGGGCTTGGAGAGTCGTCACCTGTCCTTGCCACGGCCGTCCGTCCCGTGGCTGCTCCGTAGGGCTCAGGCGGGCTGGCACAGCTGGCACACGGGGACGAAGAGGCCCAGCACAGGCTACAGCACCATGGGCACAGCCGGGGAGGAACAGGGGAGAAGCGGCAGAGCTCCCGGCGTGGCCGTACGGTCCTCTCGCACTTCTCCTGCGGCTGCCCCGGCGCTGTTCTGCTCTCGCTGAAGGCAGAACCTGGTGTCTCTGGTTTCTCCATGGCACCGCGCTCCTGCTGCCACCATCCGCTCAGAGCCTGCGACCCGCGGAGCCGGGATCCCTGGGGCGGGCGGGGTGCCGGGATGGTGTCGGGACCAGAACAACACCCTTGAGACAAATTTAAATCAAAATAGTCCGTTCACAGCTCCCCTGAGTACAAAGGGAAGGGCATTTCTTACGCAGACCGGTGTGATTGATGGCCTTGATGTAAAACCCAGATCCCGCAGGGGACTTCAATTAACATGTAGCAATCAATGCTAGTAAAGAACAAGGCTTTTCTCAGAGACCTATGCCGTTTATGTTGTTTTCAAAATACCTGATTTTCCTTCTAGGGGAATAGTAAAGAAAATTCATAATATCTCATTAATCAAAAAACTGAGCTTCAGAGCAGAAATAGTTTCTCTTCAAAATATTACATTGATCACTGAGATTTGAAATCTAAGTTGAATTAAAGGCTTAATATACCTTTATTCAACTTTATTTTCTTTCATGTTGGTCTTTGATATTTCTGTGCCATAGAAAAAAAAAAAAAAAAAATCCTACAAATGATCTCTCCATTACTTCAATCCCTCTATTTCAGATTTACACAAAAAGCAACAAGGCTGGGAGAGACCTTCCCATTTTCTGCATCTGATTTTCTGCTTTTATTTTGATGGCTTCTATGCATTACTGAAGATAGAAAATTAACGTCCTAATGTCAGAAACAGCGATGTGTTAATGTGTTAATTATTAAGGACTCTAAAAGCCTGAATTCATTTGTGATGAATGAGTGCAAATTATCTGATAAATCCTTTGATCATGACTGAGTTTCCCCTCCATAGGCTCAGTCGTTTATAGCCATGTCTAAACTACAGACTATTTGTACATCCATATGGAACACACCAGGCTCCCCAGAAAGCCGCTTATGAACCCGCTTGGCAAGGATTTACTAACCCACAGGTGAGGGGATCTGGGAATAAACCTGCTTTTTCCACTGTCAGAGCAGCCTTACCAGAGGAGCTTTCTGCTTTAGGGAGCCCATGAGTTTTATAAGCCCTGTAAATTATTTTGATTTGGGGGTTTTATGGATCAGATTAAGGTTTCCATATGCATTTCTATGCCGTTTCGTGCAGTTGTGTGAAGCGGTTTTGTGGTTTGGTTTGGGGTTTTGATGGGATTTTTTTGAGCTGCAGGATGGCACTGTGGAGCAGAGCCAGCCCCTCTGAGCGCTGGAAGAGGAATCTCGCCCCCGGGGTTGCCAGCCTGCCATCAGCGCTGCTCAGCCATCTCCCGGCCAGCCCTGGGAAGGCATTTCCCTTTCGGCTAAGGCCACCTCACCCTCCTCTGTTCCCACAGCAGGGCACCCTGCCCTCACCGTCCTGCCCAGCACGCCCGCATTGCAGGGGGCACCCACGGAGGTTTAGCTCCCTTTGGGAATTTTTATTTTTGCATCTTATACGAAACCTCTCAAAACAAACCAGCCAGAGGTAAATCTTGCCCCAGCTCTGCAGAACACTCAGCACTCCCTGCCTCTGGGAGCTTCTATCACATACCCTGCGTAAAACAAGTAAATTTTAAGTTATAGGTATAGAAGCTGAGACTAAGGTGACCTGAACCGGAATTATCAGGTATCCCTTTTTTTTTTCTTTTTTCTTTGTTTTTTTTTTTTTTTTTTTTTTTTTTTTTTTTTTTTTTTTTTTTTTTTTTTTTTTTTACATTTACAGGTAAGGGTAACTAACCCTTGAAACAGTGCGATTTCCCTGTCCAAGGAGTGCGGGGTCTGGTTTATCAGGGGGTGCTCTCCCTCTGCTGGGGACCTCTCTCCTCACAGCATCACCACAGATGATCCATTGGGAACAATCTGTATGTCGTCAACCCTCCCCTAAGTTTCACCAAAGGATGTCCTGCAGACGATGGTGGAGCTCTGCAGCTCCTGGAATGTGCCAGTAATGGGAGCCAGCAGGCATTTCCCTGTGAAACACGCAGTGTGACGCCAGCTCTGTGGAAGACATAGTGATGTCTCACGTAGCAAGTGATCTATTTTTATTGACTCAGAAAAATGCACTTTTCTTTGCTAGTTTAGAAACTGAGCCTGAAAAATTTACACACAGCCTCACCTTATCCTCATGTACAAAATCTGCCCACTATGAGTAAGGATTTCAATCACATGATAAGCATCTACTTACACAATTAGTGCTTTGATCCCTAACACTGGGAGGCAGAATTCAGGGAAAGTGTTCTCTTTAGGATTTGCCATCTGTTTGAGAGAAACCCGCACATGCCCAGATAGGGAAACCGCTGTGTCTTCATTCCACCTTCTGGCACATGTGCATGAGGACATGGGGCAGCTAATGGTGTGCACTCCTCTATCCTGAGCCTCTGAGCTTTTGTTCTTCAAGTCCTGGACAAGTTTATTTATGCAACTGCAGGTGCTGGGCTATGGGTAAGGCAAGCTGTTATTTTGTTCTAGAAATTACATTTTCTACAAGCACCTTGAATTCAGAACTTATGATGTACTCCATTCGCGTGTGTAACAAATATTTATGTAATGCATTTAGCTGGGAAAAGTCACCTTTATGGCTTCCTCTATTATTTTTCTTACAGATGGTGCCAAGGAATCAATAACCATGTCACACATTTGGGCAACCAGAGCAAATGGCTTCATGTGGAACCATATGGTACTTGCCTTTATACCTCTGAAACAAAGTCAGAAATTCTCCTAACTCCTACTTTTTAACCAATCACATGCGCAGTCATTAAAATTAAATTAAGTGCATTTACTTACAGCTCTTGACCTGTTTCACATCTGGTTTTTACCAGATCTCATCCAGCACAGCTTTAAGGAGAAGCCAGCAGAACCTCAGCAAAGTGTCAGCAAATGGTCCCAAGTATGGAGGTCACATCTTCCCTTAACTTTTGCCATCCCTTCACACTGCTGCGACCTCCATGATGGCTTGGAGAAATCCTGATACAAGGGAAGAGCTTCACCGTGTGAACAATAGTTATTACACTTCTTCTTTCTCATTTCTTTTCCTCCCAGCCTTTGGAAATCTGCAGGCACTTGCTCAGAGCATCAAGCCTGAATTTACATCTGCACAATCCATGCACGGAGGCCAAGTGTCTCCTGTAGTTCAGGGAATGGCACACAGAGCAGCACTGACCGCCTGAAGCTTTCCGAGGCCTCAGCCCTATTGATCTGGGCCCTGGGCAGAGGAAGGCTGCTATGAGCACTGGTGGGTTTGTGTCTATGGACCTGCTCTTTTCTGTGCTCAAACTCATTTTTTTGTATGGGAAGTTGAACTGGAACTGAAGAGCATGAGTTAAATATTCCATGTCATGCTGGAATATATAATTCATTATCAAATCCTTCAGAAAGAAAAAGATTAGCTAGAGCTGCAAAAGCTTTAAATAACTTATTTTCTGTCCCCTCTAGACAGACACCCTTTTCTATTGGTACTTTAAAAGAAATTGGAAAATAACGTTAGCAGTAAAAAACAAACACTCAAAATACATTCCAGGAATTGTTATTGTTTGTAAACAGAGGCAATTAATGTTTTGTACACGCTTATCTAAAGTAAAATACTGTGTTGCATTCAGTTCCTCCACAATTCACAGCTTCTCTTAAGAACGAGACATATTGTCCTCAACCTGTGAACAGCTCCACACCTCGTTATTTGTTGTGATGACCTGGGGAGCCTGGACAGGAGAATGTGACAGTGACGGAGCTGCTCCACTCCATTCAGAGGGGTGAGGTTGTTCCACAAGTTTGCACCACAAAGGGTTTGTCGCACTGGGATGGTGCGAGGGATCACAAAATCATGGAGTGGTTTGGTTGGGAAGGGACCTCAAATCCCACCCAGTGCCACCCCAGCCATGGCAGGGACACCTGCCACTGCCCCAGGCTGCTCCAAGCCCAACCTGGCCTTGGGCACTGCCAGGGATCCAGGGGCAGCCACAGCTGCTCTGGGAAATCTGGGTGCCTCCACACCCTCACAAGGAAGAATTTCTTCCTAATACCCCACCTAGCCCTGCCCTCTGACAGTGTGATCATGACAGGCCCTGCTAAAAAGTCTTTCTTATGGGTCCCCTTTAGCAATGAAAGGCCACAATCAGGTCTCTCAAGACCCTCCTCTGTGCCAGGCTGGACAGCCCCTCTCCCTCAGCCTCTCCTCACAGCAGTGGTCCTGCAGAGCCCTTGGCTGGGCTCTCTCCAGTCTGTCCATGTCTCTCCTGCACTGGGGAGCCCAGCTCAGGACACAGCTCTCCAGATGTGGCCTCACCAGTGCTGTGTAGAGGGGCAGGTTTGCCTCCCTCCACCTGCTCTATCTGAGCATTGCGAAAACAAACAGTAGACAACGAAATTTCAAAGCAATTATCATTTTGGGGGCTGTTTTCCTTTGTCACGCTCATAGTGACAAACCAAGATCTTGGATGAAAGACCTTCAGATTTTTCAGCCCATAGTTCAAGCAGTTTCCAGTCCAACAAGATTCCAGGGGTGCATCTCTGAAGCAGGTCTCTGGCAGCAAAACTTGCTTTTGGAAACAGGAATTTGCCTGGCAGAGTTTGTGCACTGTCGTCCTTCAGCCCTCCTCCCTGACGTGCAGATTTCAGACATTCCTGAGAGCACTCACTTCTGTTCAGCAGCCCCAGAAGAGCGCTCTGCTTCATTCAATTTCCGTGGCAAAGACCCAGATTGTCCACTGGCCGTTCACAAAGCAGCGAGTTAATGCTGGGCTCCCTTTGGTTTGTGAAGAAAATAATCACCGAGCTTTGACAACTCGACAACAGAAAATTGCACGTTGTCTCTGTGTGTTCTTTGAAGGAATCAATACGAAGAAGCCCAACAAGATCGCCACGCGCAGTTAATCTTTCCTGGGAATCACCACAGGGCGGCTGTCCCAGCATCGTCCAACACGGAAAGGCACCGGGATCCATACGGCGCACCTGTGCAAGCAGTGGGGCTGCCAGCGAGCCGTTCACCTGAAAACGAAGCGATGTAAGGGTTTCCCCTGCCCTAGAAGAGGTGCCTTGAGCGGACGGTGTGGCCGCAGCGGCACCAGGGCCGGGCTCTGGCGGGGTATCGCTGCCACTCCCGTGCCTTCCTCTTTTAAAGGTTTCCCTGCCACCTTTCCGTGCACACCTTTGTTACAAGGAATGCAGAACTGGGAGGGCTTTTTCCTCCTTGTTCCTTTTTGAAAGACAAATAAAATTTTTAATTAATTAAAAAAAAAAAAAAAAAACACACAGACATATCTTCGGCCCTGGCAAATAGAGTCTCGATGAGAGCCAAATGCCTTGAAACAGCATACGCCTCAGGACATGCTGAGGGAAAATGCAAGCAAGAGAGTTTACTTGTAACAGCTGGCAGAGACAATATGTTCTGGAAAATGTGTAAAAATACATAAATGCTTATAAAATAGAGTGGAAAAAGGAGAGGAAGCAACATTTGATTTCTACAGAACACAGCATGTCAGGATTCTTCTGGTGGCTACCTGCCCATGCCAGCGAGCAGAGGGCCAATGTCCACAGGCCTTTAGACTCACCTGCCCATGGCGTGGGTTGGGGTGGCCTCTCCCAGACACACCACAGACTCCAGAGCGGGTGGTGTGGTCACAGGCCTGGCACGCAGGGGGTGACATCCTGGGACGGTTCCACTGGGCTCAGGACAAGGTGAAGATCAGCATCTCTCCTCGGGGAGCACCATGGGGGGACAGCCATCCCAGAGTCATGGGGACGCTTTGGCTGACACCCAGCTGGGACACCGAGCGCCCACGGCAAGAACCCAGTGCTTCCTGTGGCTCTGGGGTCCGGTCCATCATCCACACCTGACCTCTGGACAGACAGACCCACCGTACACTCAGTGCCTGAACAGCATCTCAGGAAGGCAAAAAGTGCAAGAAATACGCAGACAGACTCTTCAATAGGGCCAAGAATGCCAGCAGACTTCAAAAACTGCCAGGTGATATCCCCTAGCATTAAAATGAAGTTAAAAAATTATTGGTGGTGTTTCACACAAATATAAATAAATTAAAAAAAAAAAAATTGTGTGAATGCAGAAAACGAAATCTGTAATCAGGAGTTCCAGAAAAGGGCACCACCTTGAGACTCTAGATAAACCGAAAAAGCAGAAAATTACTGTAGATCTATCAGTCTTTTATTGTAGTTCACTCCTTTTCAAGCTTTCTCATCGTGATTGCATTCAGCCTGTAAACTCCCACCATCCATGACATGCAAAGATTATTGGCTGCACTAAATGGACCTGGATGCCAAATCCCTTCTTTCCTCTGCTGAAACAGCATCTTGCAGAGTGTTAGTGTGAAGGACCCACACCATCATGTCCGTGTCCTTGACGACCTTTCCTTAGATCTCTAAAACATCTCTGGATGAGTTTACACTTGGAATTGAATAGCTCTTAACTGCTCCGGCTGTTAGTGTATTAGAAATGTCAGCCTTTGAAATAGACATCACAGGAATTTAGTTATAGAAAGCAACACAATTTTATTACCTGACAAAAACAAGCTTAAAACACTTCAGTTAAGAGACACAGCTGATTTTCACCTAAATAGAGCAGGAGAAATACATTGTCAGTTGTTTCCCAAAGCTACCTTATCACAAAGCTGATACAGCAAAATTGAGCTTGTAAGTTCCTGGGGGAAAATAATTATATTTATTTTCCTCCTTTTAACAAAACATAGAGAGCTGGGAAGTGCAAAGAGCCAGACAGACAACAGACATGATTTTGAAGATGTAAAAGCTGATTGGAGGAGGTCAGGAAGAAATCAGACTAGCTATCTTGTAATTTCATTGATTTTCTGGTCAAGCATCCAGGAGCCCAAGCTTTCTGCCCATGCCATCATTCATTCTGCATGAGCGAGGTCGCAGGGGTATTGCTGCAATTCTTGGCACTGCATGCACTGCATGCACTGCATGCACTGCTCACCTGTCCAGTTAGCATTGCTTCATCACTTATATCTTGTCATAACCTATGACATGGACATGCCATTGAGCCAAGTGTAGAGGCAGAGTTCTCATCAGACTTAAGTTAAAATTAATCACAAGCAAGCTTTAAAGCAAAGGCCACTCCCTTTCTTACTCAGAGTAGAGGCTCTCGTGCCCAGATGAAAGCTGCTGTATCCCGTGCCAGAAAAGCCCTAGTGAACCCCACACTGGCAGCACCTGCTCAAAGCCAGGTCCAGTCCTGGTGTCACAGCCAAGGTTCTCTGTGATCAGGATACGCAAAGCAATCACACGTAGATGAGAAATTTCGCAGGGCAGAGTTGTTCCTCCGAGCCAACTCAAGCTGAGCCAAGGCGGAGAACAAGGCGGAGAGCCCTCTGCCTGATTATTTCTTACTTTTTATACATTTGTGGGTCTGGCTGTGGATTGGCTTCTGGAGTTTTCACCTCCCAGCCGAATGGGCAGACCACCCATCAGTTACAATTGTTTTCAGGTTAGAAATATGCAAACAAAGGACAGGGAATGAAAAACAAAGGATTTGTTTATGTTACATGTGTGAGAAAAAGTGAAAACTGCTCCTAATATTGTGCAGTAGCTAAAAAGTCTGACTCCATTTTATGAACAATCAAAAGGCTTTAAAAAACTCAGAAAAACGAGGGTGACGGTTCTCTTGCGTTGCCACTTCTGCTCTTCGCAGAATGCCTGGTCCCTGGTGATGGACACCCCTCACCCATTGCCATGACTCTGCTGCACCCTCTAGTTCCAGTGCTCACCCTTCCTTCCCAGCTTCGGCCCTTCCCACACCACATTTGGGTCACCACTGGAAAAGGTGTGCAACATTCAGCGAGCGTCTCACGTTGCTCGATGAATTGGCTTTTTTCTTCTTTTCTCTGCATTTCTGTCTTCTTTGAGAGCACATTATGAGACATCCATACAGACTTGCATAGACGTTGGCTTCCTAAAGGTTTTCACTACCCTTAACCTGACCCTATATATAATCTGAGATATAAAACTGAGATGCATAATTTCTAGTTTTTCAGGAAGGGATATCCTTATATTGCTGGTTTATTTTTCCGAACGCCTAAGTGCCTTCTCATACCAAATTTGCATTAAAAACAGGAAAGTTGTTGAGAAAAGTCAATGAAAACAAAGGTAATTGCTGCAGCCATTAAGCGCTGATAAATAGAGCCGGGTGTGAAAGAGGAGTCCCAGGTTCTGGGTTATCGGCATTAGAATCATCTTGAGAATCTTGAGTGGGAGGCAAACCACCACCAGCAGCATTCATCAGCCCAGATTCCAACTCCAACGTGAGGATAAAAAAGAGCATCAATCATCAACTGCGAGGTAGAAATAACAAAAATGCAAAGAGAAGCCTACACCTACTATTAGGTACTTGAGAAAACTTTAACAAGCCCGAGATATCTCTGAAAATAATGTCAAAAGGTGTGTCTTGAATAATGGAGAGATTTTAATGTGATAAATGGAGACAAACTGATAATATAATTACCAGCATTAATTCAGCAATCAGAATTGTTGTCAAACATTGATGCCCTGTTTTTTTCAGAAGCCTGACAAAGAGGTTGCCAGTTTTTTCAGGGAAGTGAAAGAAGATTTATACCATTTAGTCCAAGCACTCTTTCTGCGTTCTCTGTTGTCTGATTAAAATAAAGGAGGAGCACCATGTACTGCACACTCCACTGACAAAGCCTCACATCCTAAAAAAAGCATTTCCCTAAAGCCCACGGCACAACTGTTTGCCAAAATGAATAAATCTGACCTGTCTGTTGAGGATCTACCTACCTCAAGGGTATGTTCAAAACTTTTGTGTGTGTTTCTTCCTTTCCCTCCACTTACCACAAGCCCTACCCCTGAGTCTGTGGCCAACAGATCTGGTAGATCTTAATTTGAGATTATTAATGATAGAAGAGGTGTAGGAGAGGGGGGGAAAAAACCCATATTTTTTTACCCAAAAGTTTTACAGACACTGGATGAAGCAGAATCTGGATTCTGATGACCGCTAGGTCCAAAACCCCAAATCCCTGTTTTCCGCTGTGCCATCCCCTGGCTGTCAGGGAGGGCTGAGGAGCAGAACAACCCCTTGAGGCTGTGAGCACCACAGAGCTGAGAGCTCTGCTTCTCCTGTTGCACCACTACTGGGAAGAGCAAGCAATTTGGGGGAAATGTCTGTTTTAACTCTTTTGTAATAAAGAAATGTAAACCCCCAGGGCAGTGCAGGGGCAGCAATCAGTGGAGGAACTGTGACTAGCACAATGTGACAGAGACAGAAAGAAAATGTGAACCTGAATGAGAAATGGTACCATCAAAGTATTTTGAATAAGGAAGGGCTGTTTCCATAGCAAAAAAAAAAAAAAAAAAAAAAAAAAAAGGTGAGAGAGAGGAAAAAATTGTCAAGAAAAATTCCAACACTGTTTTCCATGTCAAACAATTTTTCCACAAATCTAGACCAGCAAAAAACTGGTTAGTACCAGGCAATGAAGGGCACTAACACAGTGAACGTTCTCCCCTTTACAAAGGTTTTTGGGGATGCACATCTCATAAAATTTGGATATTTGCCAGACTTGGTCAAGGAAAAATGTACATTTGTTATTAATGATACATCAGTTTCCAAAGTGGTAACATTTCTGTTCAATATGTTTATCAACAATCTGGGCAAGGGGATCATGTGCTCCCTCAGTCAGTTGCAGATGACACCAGGTTGGGTAGAAGTGTTGATCTACCAGAGGGCAGGGAGGTTCTTCAGAGGGATTTGGACAGGCTGGTTCAATGGACTGAGGCCAACAGTAGAAGAATCAATAAGGCAGAGTGCCGGGTCCTGCACCTGGGTCACAACAACACCATGGAATGCTCCAAGCTTGGGAAAGAGCAGCTTGGAAAGCTATCTGGTGGGGAAGACCCAGCGATCTCTGGCAGCCTTCCAGTGATGTGCATTAGACAGAGCAGTTTTTCTTCCAAAGAAATAACTTCAGTGTCCTAAAGGATTCAGACCACCCTCCTTTACCCAGGTCTTACATCTGTGCATGGGATAAAATCATCTCATATGCTGGCCCCGCACAGGATCATCTCTCACTCTCCATGTGGAATTATGCAGTCTTCAGCAGGCATCTCCTGCCAGCTGTTCTGTGATCGTCATCATTTTCTCTATTTTTGGGAGAAGTGATTGCCTGAAGCATACTGAGCTGCCACACAGCAGCTGTTTGGGTTCGCTTTCCAGGCTGGGCAGGAATGCCTTTGGGATTCTCCCTTCTAACCGAATGACTTATTCCACCAGCTGAGCACACGGCACAGACACTCTCTTTTATTAAATCAGTAGTAAAGCTCTCTAATCAGATCAATACTAAATCAAATTTTGCTCAATAGCCATATTTTTATGTTCCTAAAAATGTCATTTGCTAGTGCACATCCCTCAGCTGTTTCCAGGGCAGGATGCAGACCGGAACAGACTCGCCCTCACAATTTGAGTGAAGAGTTATGAGCTGAGCTCCTTCATGCACTTCTTCCCTCCTTATAGCTGTATCTCACATGCACAGGCTCTTCATGTCTGTGTCACAGTCTGTAGCAGGATGCTGTTCTCACCTCTGCCTGCAGTGCTGCTCCAGGTGCAAATCCAGCTGTGGGTCCAGCTCTGCTCAGGTGACCGACCTGTCCCCCTGCACCATGGGCTGGTCCGGGCACGCTGCTGCCTTCTGGGTCAGCTCTTCCTGTTCTTTATTTGGTTTTTGTGACATAACTATAGTTGTTGCCACCATGACCTTGTCCTAATGTATTATTCTTTCTAGGCAAGACATTAAGGGAACAGGAAGGCCTTGGGGCAGTGAAGGAAATATTGGATTGTGCAGCGCAAATACAGAGGTGGAACCTGCCTACTCCGCTTTCCCACTCTTGCTCTAATTAGCAAAGATGTTCCCACCTCTGGCATTACTCTGGCATTCAGGATCTCTCCAGACAATTTATAAGGGGGTCCACTTCCAGTAGTAGTGCTTGCTGCCACTCTCTCGCTGCTCCACCCAGGAGCTGCAAGCTGGTGCAGCTGGTGGCCCTGGAAATGCACCAGCCATGTGCCAGCATCTCTGGAGACCCAATCTCATGGTAAATACCATGGCATGACAGTCACGTCACATTTACCAGTGTCAAGAGAAGGTCTTTGAACAGCCAGACTGCCTCATCTGGCTTCTGCCCCTCCCCATCTCCTTCCCAGTGAGTGAGGAGGATTTTTCTGATGTTGGTACCACACCAGGAAGGGCAGCTCCCTCAGCCATTCCCGTGCAGGAACAAACAGAGAAGAACTCTCTCCTGCAATCCATTTTTTCTAGCTGACAGTGTAGGAAAATGCTGTCAAAACAGTGCTTGTGGGTGACCCCCTGGGAGAGGAGAAGGGCTGCAGGTGCCTCACTGTGCCATGAGCCAGGGCAGATGCAGCCGTCACACACCAGGAAAAGCCTCAGGAGCAGAGGATGGGGCTCAGCCCACATCCAAAGGCATTTGTCTCCCACCCACAGGTGCCAGCCCCCTGGCAGGCCCTGTGGGGTCTTGGTGCTGAATGAGGTAATGTTTTCCCATTACAAGTTTCTACAGTTCTTCCTGCTCAGACCGCATCAATCTGAACAAACAAAGCCTCTTCCCGAATATTTTAATGTCAGCCCTATTTAAAACTCATACCATTCATGATTCAGAGAGCCATTTATTTAATTAGGAGACACTGCAGATTTTACTCAGATACCACTGTCTGACATTCGGTGTGACTTTGGTCTCTAATGGCTGGGTATTCAGTGCCACAGTCAGTCTCAGTAGAGGGCCATTAGCAATGCTGGCCCACTGATTGGAGACTCAGTTCTCTAATGAGAACCTGGACGATCTGCAGAATCTTCAGCACTGCCAGTATTTACCCCTTGCTGTCCTGCTTGGTCCATGAGCCACCAGGGAACTGGGGTAGGGCAGGATATTTTAGCAAGAGGATATTCACCTGCACTCACACTTGCACTCCGCTGCCTGAATAGAAATGGCGGAGGAATGGGGGGTAGAGAGTTTGGTTTAAAATTAGGACAAATATTAACAATGCATTTACCCTGGATGGACAGCAGTCCAGTGACTTCCTTGCTGGGTAAAACCACAGAACCTTGCGACAGGGTGCACTGCCAGGAGCTTCTGCCAGATGGGCCCGGCACAGCTTTGCTCACGTGGGATTTGGCATCATGCACAGACAGCCTGAGGGAGGGCAGCAGTGTAGGTTGGTCAAGTCCTCCTGTCTAGGAAGGGAACCAGGGCCTCTCTTGAGCCACCTGCCCTCCCTTGGCTGGCTGTCCAGCAGTGTCAGCAGTGCCAAAGACTCCAGGCGTGCACGCTCTCCTCCGACTGACCTGATCCAGTTGTACACAGCAGGGACAGTGGCACAGAGCTCCCACAGACCCATGTCTGGTGCTGCTGCACCTGCCTTTGTGCTTTGGCTCATTTTTCTCTCCCGTGCTTTGTAAACTGTACTCTGGAAAGAATGAAGAAGCCCCTGCATGTGCCAGTTGGGTCTCTGATATGAACTATATGACATGGAAATAAATTAGAAGGTTCACTTGGTTTTTTTTCATAGTTATGTCCATCAGAAGGGCAAAAGTGAAAACAGACACTCTTGTTACAGACTAATGGAAACTGGGATTGATCTTCTGTGAATCACTTATGTTCCTCTAAGGTTCACTTCTTCTTTCTGCCAGACAATTCTTTACAGCAATAAATATGCCCCTCTGACCCTTCTGACTGTAGACAAGAGAATGGACTGGACAAAAGGAAATAGCGATCAACAAGAAATGTGTATAGTGCTGAGCTGGACTCTTGTGGCGCCTTGAACTGCAATGACAGTTCAGAGAAGACAATGACCTTGGAATGGCTTTGCAAAGCACAGAGTAAGGCAAAAGGGCTCTCCCTCTATTTGGGCTGAAGAGGCATTTAGAGTTGTGCCTGTCTCCAAGGAATTTGCTGCACTTCACCCTTGCTCTTGTTGCTCTTAGGGCTGATGTGGGCATCCTGAGGGCAGTTGTGGTGTCCATGTAAGAGTCCTCCATCAGCTGTATCGCTCCATGCCCAGCTCACAGCTCCTGCCTTTTCCAGGATCTCCTGAGCCCACAGATTCTCTCCATTCCCAGGCTTCGCTCCAGCTCTGCAGTTTGCCGGTGTGGTGAAACTAATGGTACAGGTCCTGAGCAACTGGTTCTGTGCCCTTGGCTCCCAGGAGCTCTGAACCACCTCAGTCAGGATCTTAAATGAGGCCTTTGAAATGCCAGGCACTGTTTCCAAGAGATAACTGTTACTTGCTCCCAGAATGACATTGAGGAGAGCTGCTGAAGAATGTTTTGTGCACTGTCATGCCTTATTAACCAGAAAAGAATGCAGGAAAATGTTACAACTATGCAAATATTAACTATTGTCTTTCAGCATGGATTAAGAGCACTCAGACTTCATTGCCTGAAAGACTGCACTTGCCTAATAACACAGTAATAGTTTTCATGTGAAGCCTCAGTTTAATCCTTCTGCGTTCCTGGGCTGTTTAGGCTGCTTTGCTTCAAGTGTCACATTTAATCAGTGTGCCACGTTCTGTTGAAAGCATGCTTTTTAAATAAAACTTTGATAGACCTTTGTCTTATATAAAACTTGTCCTTCCATGCAAAGATAAAAGCGGAACACTGAAGGGAGGATTTGTCTAAAATCAAAGAAATGCTCCTTCTCTCACTGTCTGCTGAGTGCCTGATCCTCAGAGTTCACTTTCATTACACATCACTCTGTGCAGATGCCCCCAAATTAGAGAATCAGTAATTTACCTCTGGAGCCACTCACTAAAGCAAGGTGCATAGGAACAGAGCGTGCCTGGCTGCCCGAGGTGTGTGTGCGCCCTTGCACAACTCTCTGATGACGTGCACTCCTGCACCAGCCAGCCACCAACGAATGTGTTGATGAATTTACATACTTTGGTTACTACTAATTAATTCCAAAGGCCAAAGTTTGACTCTCTGCTTCAAGAGTCAGTACCCTGAGTTACAGCATGGCAGGGCTGTGCCCCTTGGGGTGGCCGTGCCGGGCTGTGCCCATGGGTCACGCTGTGCTGCTGCCCTGCACTACCCTGAGCACCATGTGGCTCAGCTCTGGGTGGTGCCCGATGCCCTGCAGTAGCCTGGCAGTGCCCACACGCCCAGAGTCTGCCAACGCTTGCCTGCTCCCAGGGAAGAGTGAAGCCGTGGGGGCTGTTCTGGCCGCAGGCTCACGCCGGTGCCTGTAGACCTTGCACACATCATGCTCGCTTCCACTGCCTTCGTTCACAGATCCAGGAAAGGCTCTTCCAGGTCAGTGCTTCTTGCTGGTGACTGTCAAAAGGGAGGAGGACACCCCCGGGGCTTGGGGTCTTTCTGGAAGGTGCTCCCTGTACAAGTGCTTCAGGTGGCTGCTGGAGCGCTATTTTCATTTTTACCTTCTTCATTTATTTCCCTGCCACATTTCGCCATGTTTTCAGAGATCGACAGTTCCTGAGGAGGGAGGGGAGGGGAGGGGATCCTGTTTATTGTGCATGAGCCTCAATAGCAAGTAGGAGAATATGCTGAGACACTGAGGTCAGCAGAAAAGCAGCCAGAGGGAACCCAGGGTCTGACAATTTGCATCCTCCGCTCCCACCACCCTCACGCTTGAGAGCTCGTTTCCTGGCCATTAACCCAGATCGGAGCGGACTGGCCCCCAGCAGGACAGCTCACAGGGCCGCAGGGACCGGCAGGACTGGGGCTGGGGAGGCAGTTTCAGAGTGTCTGATGCAGAGAGATGCTGTGAAGAGCCCGAGGTTGAATCATAGGAGTTGCACGATGACAAGAGAATGGCTGCAGGAAAGTCAATGCCTGCCAGATCACGTCTTAGGGAGGCCACAGCCCATGAGTTTCATTAGTTAATCCAAATCAGAATAATGTTATGAGAAATTTTTAAGCCCTTCCTCCAATACTTTGCAATATAACAGATCAACTACATTTCCAAGTCCTACTTACTTACTCATTTCTTACACACACGGTTTATCCATAGGGATGCAGTATGTTCCTAACCATGTATGATGGGGTGATGTGTCCTTGGCAGCAGGAGGGGAATTCTGCTTGTGCCTTGTTTTGATAAGAGCAAATCACAGCAGAAAATCAACACCATTTTACCTCTAATCTTTACAGCAATCTGGAAACATTACCTAAACGTTAGAGAAAGTGAAAGTCACGCCCTGGACGTGCCGGCCATTTCCTCTGTTCCTGTGTTCCTCTGTTCCTGTGCTCTCCACCATCATTTGGCTGTCTCAGCAGGGCCAGGGTGGGTACTTACCACTCTGAGTTATGCTGCTGAACCTGTTACCCTCCCTTTCCTCCATAGGGTCCTGCTCATTCTCATCACTCAACTTTTTCGGGGAAAGGTTAAGAACTCTTCAGGGTGCAAATTGCCATGTGCTGTGCACGTGGATCTTGGTGTCCACGGGAATGAAGGACCATTGTGCAACTGTGTCTGTACAGATCAATCACTGCATGGTGCAGGCAGCTTCCTACAGACTTTGATTCTACTGTCTCTCTTTACACGTACCTCTATGTTTGCCTATGAATGTACATTTCAGCACTGGATGCTAGGATACAGGAATCCAGGTAACTCACATACGGAAACATATCCCATATCTGACCTGCTTTGCAAACCAGTCAGTGTTTGGATGAGAATGAGGGCAAGGAAATAGTTTCAAATTTAAATAAGTAAATATAAGGATATAAAAATGCATCTCCCATTTGTCCTTGTCCAGAAGGGCTGAAGAAGGGATTGTGGCATGCTCACAATGGCATCATCACCAGGAGAAGATCTAATTCTGCCAGGCACAGGGCGTGTGCTCACTCTGAGACTTTGCAAATACTGCTTTTAATCAAGGTAAACTTCAGACATTTCACTCAATATTATTTCATTTGAAGAACTGCACTGTGAAAAAAAAAAAATCCTTAATTAATATTTTGCTCAATTAATTCTTTCTCTCAGAGGAGATTCAAACTTTATTAAATTATTCAAAAGAAAGAAAACACATCTCAATACAGATATTGCATTAATTCAGTGTAACCCACAAGCTTCCATTTCAATAATCATCGCCATTTCTATCAATTTTTGCAAAACTTCTCAAATTGATAAACTTTCCCAGAGGTTAAATTTTGCCCTAAGATAGAGACCATATGAAGAGAAATGTCGTGTCTCAGACTCCTGGGATGACTTGCAAGCATAAAATAAGACATGAAAAAGAGGCAGAGAAGCAGCCATGCTATTTTGCCTGAAGGAACATAATTCTGCTGTTTTTGTTAGCTGTGCAGATACTGTAAAATTCAGGCTCTCTGTTCTCTGTTCAAGTTACCCTGGCCCATTTGACACCTGGAGCTTCCTCAGTGTCCTTCTGCCTGCTGTTCTGTTGGAACACCTATCTCTTCTCCACCAGAGATCATCCCAAAGAGCATCCACCTAGCCATGACCACCTGCTAATGGGTTTTCACTCACACAGCCACTGTAGCTGGGCAGTGCTCACGGCGCTGGCACTCTGACCCGTGAGGGTCTGGCCCTCATGTGCCACAGCTGCGAGAGACACCCCTGCCCCGGTACCCCCAGGCCTTTGTGCCAGCTGAATCCCACCCCTCTCAGCAGAGCTGAGGGCTGGGCATCCCCACACGCTCCTGTGGGGACTGACAGCCCGACTCAGGCAGGCAGCCCCAGGCAGGTGCCGGGACCAGCGCCCCTCTCGTGGCCATCATGGTGTCCCCATGGCCTCCAGCCCCGGGGAAATGCGTCACAGGCACAGCCCCCGTGGCCCCGTGCCTCTGCCTGGCGGGGCTCACTGGGCTCCCCTCCACACTCCCTCCCAGAGCTCCCGTGAGGAAGCCAGATACCCAACATTTGAAGACATCAATTAGTATTCGCATAAAGTACCTCTGAAATCATTCCACTCCATAATTATGCTCAAATTCGTTAGCAAGAATATTAGAACTATAATTAACTTCCAAGCCTTGCACGAGCTCCAGATAAAACCAGAACCTGCTATGAGAGATGCCTTTCGGAGACACTGGCATCATTGAGGCAAAACTACACACCACAGAGGGAATGTACTGCTTAAGAGCTTCAAACCCATGGTTTTACTTCGATTTCTTTTCAATGTCCTAGTATAAACTGTAATCTTAATATCTGATCTCTTCCTTTTGCTTTCTGTCTTAGGATTAAGAGTCCTAACAAGAAAAATCACAGAAAAGCCAACATATGTTACTTAAAATTGCTCTGTTTATACCCTCATGGGGTCTGCAAAGCATCCTACAGGATTCAAAACCAATAATTTCAAAATAGAAAACTAGGCATAAAATGTCTTTGAAACACCAATTAGCCCCTGACCACTTGTTCCAGTAGTTAAGAGCGATTCTCCTTTGGTGGGAGATACTCAATGCAGATTGGAATCTTGCAGGGGCAGCCTCTAAATAATACCTGGGAGTTTTGGGCTTGGGACAAGAACCAACCAATGACATTGTAGAAGACATTTCTTATGAGATTGTTAGATCATTTTAACCTTAAATTCCAGCCTTTCACTTCTGAAATCAATGTTTTTCTACTTATTAGAAGAAGACACTGCTCCACCCCAGGAAGCCATGACACTTTCAAAAGTATTTTAAACGAAATAAGTTGAAATACTTAGGAAGCTAATGATGCTGCACGTATGTAGTGGGTTGATCTTGCCTGAGCATCAAATGCTCACCAAGCCACTCTATCACTCCCCTTCCCAGCAGTGGAGAGAAAATAAGATGGAAGATAGCTAGTAGATTGAGATAAGGCTGTTTACTAAAGCAATAAAAGAAAAGCAAAATTTGTGCACGCATAAGCAAAGGGGAAAAGTTAATCTTTACTTCCCATCAGCAACCAATTTTCAGACGCTTCCCGGGAAGCAAGGCTTCAGCACAGGTAGGGGTTGCTGCAGGAGGCAAACATTGTAGAATAACAAGCACCATCCCCGTTCCTCCTTTCTCCCTTAGCTTTTAGCTCTGAGCTGACCAGCTGCGTCCCCTCGCAGGATCTGCCCCACTCCCAGCCGCTTGCTGGGTGGAACGCTACAGAGATCGCGCCGCTCAGCAGTCGCCAAAACGCTGCTGCGTTACCAACACCCTCCAGCCACCAGCGCAAAGCGCACGGCGGGGCTGCTAAGGGAAAATGAGCTCTCTCTGGCCGGAGCCAATCCAAGGCGGCCGAAGCCGGCCCGGGGCGAGAGGCGCCCGCAGGGCTGCGTCCGAGGGCGCATCGCGGCACCGGAGCGCCGGGGTTTGCGCTCCGGGGCGGCGGCGAGGGGCAGCCTCTGGCGGCCCCAGTGGGTCGCCGCAGGGCTCAGCCCCGGCAGAAGGGAGCTCCAGAGCCCAGAACCCAAGGTTCAGCAGGGCGCCAGCAGCTGCAGCGGAAGCCAGGGGAAGAGTAGGGAAAGGCCACTGCTCCCCGGGCACGGGGAGATGAGGGACATGGAGGGGGTGGCAGGGCCGTTTTTGCCCTGATTCCCCGGCCAGGGCTGCACTCAGGTGACAAGTCCCCTTCGAGAGCCTGGAGAAGGGCAACTCTGTCTGCAGCAGCAGGGTGCCACATGCAGCTCGGAAATTCAGGAGCCCTGCTTGGCACCTGAAAGGCTTTAAACAGGCAGGAGATGAGACTCCCAGTGACAGGAGATGTTTTTTACCTTCACAGCAACGTATCACATGGATGACAGCTGTTACACAGGGCTGGAACCTGCCTTTTGACAGAGAAGTCTCCAAGAGGAGGTACAAGAACTATCAGTAGTTGATTGGTTTCTGTTCTTCTCTGATAAAGGCAAATGGGAAAGTAAGAAAAATAAATTATATTCAACATAATACCTCAGATAAGAAAAGCTTCCGATTTTGTGCCAGTACCCATATTTTTCCTTGAGAACAAACAGGAATTTGTATGCTTTTATTTATTTGAGTCATACTGTATTTCAAATATGGATGATTTATCTGTTTCCCTTTTGGTTCTTCTGACATATTTGGTTATATATGTGAGAATAAAATTAAGATGCTTCATGGAGTTTGGGAGAGTAGAAATTGTACTGTGCCTTGCAAAGATAACCCATCAACTGCTATCCAAATGGAGAGCAGTAAATCTTAATCTGTTTTCAAGGAGCCATACACTGCACATTCTTTATGGCAGTTGTGAGATGTATCTGATTCAGTGACATTGTTATTAAAGACAGTAGGAAATAGCACAAATTATTCTCTCAGCAGACCTCTGATGGTGGCATCTCACAGCTCCTGACAGATGGCACGACGGAGGTGTGCTGCCCAGACGCGTTTTTGGCAAGATACAAAACCAAATGGGAATGGAGAGTTCATTGTTACGGCTCCGAGATGGAGAACAGGCATGGAGGAGCTGCAGCGCTGCTGGACACCTGCAGGATGAGCTGCCGGTGGCGGCTTTGGCATGCCTCGTGCTCCACTGGCAGGGATGGATACAGGCGCCCTGCTGGGATGGCTGCCACTGCCTGGCTCCCAGTGGATGAGTTCATCTCCCTAGGAGCCTTCCACGGTCAATCACCAGGGGCTGCTCCCCGGGTGGCTGAGAGAAGAGCCGAGCAAGGTGTTTCCTGGTCCCCAAGGTCAGCATCAAGGTCATTGAGCCACGTGCCCTGTGGTGCCTGGCTGCTCATGCAGGGGAGGCTGCTGCTGGTGCCCTAGCCCAGCTGGTTAGTACAGCTCTCTTCCAGCCATTCAGACCCCACCAGCATTTGGAGGCTCTGGCCACTGCTCACAGCCTCGCTCCTCACTTTCTGCCCTCTGCCCCTTTCCCAAAACTTGCATGGCCAATCCCACCTGCTCTGATCCTGACCCCCAGGAAGGTTTGTGACCTGAGCAAGCACGTTCACAGCTCCCTGGAGTTTGTTGGGGCAGCTTCTACTGAACACAAATTTACCTAATGCTGCCCTATGTCCAGAAACCTCACAAAGGGTTTCTCCGTCCAAGGCTTCGTCCTTGTGGGTAGCCAGCACTCTGCTCGGGTGTCCACACGGCTGCTGATGAGCCAGAAGTGTCGTGTGCCCATCCACATGAGCTGTGCTGAGATGCCTGCTCTGCTGTGACTCCTCTGAAAGGTTCCAGTGTCCCTTCCCTAGGAGATCCTGCTGTCCCTCCTCCGTGAAATCCCTCTGTCTCTCCTCTGGGAGATGCTGGTGTCCCACACCGTGCAGCCCAGCCTGCGCAGAGAGCCAGCTAGGTGCTTGCACAGGAGTTCACACCACCTCCAGCTCATTCAGAGGGCTCAAGACAGAGAGAAATGTAGAGATGGAGAAAGGGACAGTGTCCAGTTGTGTCTGCTGTGTGATGTCAGGTTGGGTACAGGCTTCTGCTCTCAGTGTTTTCCTTCTAATGACCTCTAAAGCACCACCAGATGACACACAAACACAGAACACAAGCAGCCCTGAAACCTGTACTCAGCCGCCCCTCTGGTCCCTGTCAGGTGATGTTTTCCACAGAGCATGCTGCTTTGTCGAGGTCACCAATACATATTCCTGTAATCTTTGTTCCATTTAGGTTTTGATTATAAACAAACAATGCTTTCTCAGTAGGAGAGAGTTTCAATCAAACTCACAAGAGAGTCTGTGCAATGCAGAGACCCAGGCTAGAAGTCCCAGAGCACTACCGGCTGGTGCCCAGCCACTGGGCATTGCCCCATGCTGCCTAGTGCCCACACAGGCAGGGTTCCTTCAAGGAATGAGGCCATGTTGGGAGTGAACAGTGAATAAAAGCATGTGACCATCAGCAGGTCAAACTACTTCATTAAATGAAGAGGTGCCCCCTTGAGAAGACATTGATCCATCAGCGCTTTCTTCCCATGACTTGTCCACAACGGTCTGCAGTGAGTCTTATGCCATGAGCTTCTGCACCTTCTGGCTCTCCTGCTGCAGGAGCATCAGGATTGATCCTGTTATTCTCCTGGTCCCTGAAAACATCACTTCCCCACCATTTTCTCCATGACCTTCATGAAGGGGCTCAGTAAGCTCTCTGTGACTGGACCAGGTGAGAGACTTTCTTCCATTTTCCTTTTTACGGATCCTTTGTCTAGTATTTGCTCTGAAAGTCTCTGCTTATACACACACAGTGTACTTGATATATACGCCCATATAAATACCTCTGGCATATAATGAGGCCCTGGAATTAATATAAACTATGTGCTTAGAGCCACTGGATAATATTTAATCAAAACTCCAGTTTTACTGGTGATAAGTGAGAAATTTTAATTGATGGAGATATAAAATATGAAAAACTGCTTCTCATGAGGAGGCGTTAAAACCTAATTCACAGAAAAATCTAGCTTGGGAAAAGCATTGCAATAAGGAAAGAAGGGAGTGGGCAGAGAGAGAAGGAGAGAGGAAAGGACTGAGAAAGGGAGAGACCGCCAGAAGTGAAAATGTGCACAGATTTACAATGTCCTGCAGAAAAATCTCCTCTGCTGCCTCTGCAGAGCAGTGTTGTACAGTGTTTGCTGCTAATGAATAACCAACCCATTCACTGATTTGTGCTCCTCTGCCGGTTCCCCCGCTGTTCCCAGCCTGGCAGCGATCCCAGCCTGGGCTCTGCTGGAGCAGCTGGGATGGGGAATCGGTGTCAGCAGAGAGTGGCAGCACCCAAGAGATCAAGAAGAGCACACAACCCAATCCAGAGAGGTTTGTTTTGTTGCATTATTGTCGCTCCATAGAGAAGATACACAACAGTTCAGTTCAGACCCTCCCAGCCCACTCAGTGCTGGTTTTCCCAGGAGAGCAAGGAAGCTGGAAATATTCTGGTGTAATTAAATTACCTCCACACCCACTGCAATGACAATTAGGTGGCTGGGAGAGGATCTTGGGGATGGGAAAGCCTCAGGGAAACACCTTGGGTGGAGGATTATCATCTGAAACACCCACCATGCTGGAAAGTATTGGGCAGTAGCATAATAAACTGTGATGTTTCACTGGGCAGGCAGATGCTAATTTTCCACCTCAGGGCAGGAAAAAACATCCCTCCAAAACTGCATTTGCACACGTTCTAATTACCTGTTCCCTACTTTGTGCTGAAGGCTTGTGTCTTCGTGGCCACAGGTGAGCAGTGGGAGGAGGAAGAGGAGGGAAGAAGAGAGGAGAACCACTTGAGAGTGGAGCAATGAGGGGTTTAGACTTGCACTTTCTATCTCTGAGGAGCAGGACCCTGGGGATGCCCGTGGGAGTAACCACCACCATTCTTCCCAGCTGTGGTAGGTAGCACCCAGCTGTGCTCAGCCCTGCTGTGTTCAGCTCTGCCCTGTGGCCCCAGTGGGGCCAGCGGTGCCATTGCTGTGTGGTCTGGCTGGGAAAAGGCATCTGCAGCAGCACCTGGCAATGCCTCCCTCCTGCAGTGAATAACTAATCCTCTCTGAGTTTTCCATGACAGAGCACATTGCATAAAATATCAGTTTCTGTAGAAGCGTCTAATCCAAATTCTGGAGGCATGACTGACTTCATATTCTGATAAACTCTGAGGCTAACTTCCCTCTGGTATGAGGGAGGAACACACTGTGCATAGCAACAGGGGAGCAGATGGAAGGTACTGATGGAAACGATGATTCAGCAGCAGCCAGGCTACTGCCTGCAGCAGTTGGCGAGTGGTTTGACCTAAGCACAGCAAAACGATTGCCACAGCCCTCTCACTCTGCTGTGGCCAGGCCAGACCCCTGAGGGCAGGCAGAGTCTCCTTCCCACAGCCTCCACTGGTGGCCCCTCTCTACAAAATACTCACATGGAAGGATGTATGACAAACTGTTTGCAGGATTATTTAAAAAAAACCCCAAACCTTTGAAACAAATATATAAAACTTCAGATTATCATTTTTAAACAGTTGTAACAAGTAGAAGTCCTGCTTGTATTAGAAATCACCTCTGCTGAACTCATCCTGGTACTTTTCTGTGCTGCGAAGTTGAACCCAGGCCAGCATCCTCCCTCCTCCATTCACTTCTGCCCTGGATGTGCTTGGAGTGTGCCTGTCCCAGGGAATGAGCCTGCTAAACTGTGCATCATGGCAGGACAGTCCCTGCTTTGCAGTTTGGGAAGGTCTCTGGTGAGCTGAGAGCTGTGGCACTGCTGGAATCCCTTACCTGGCCAAACACAATCTCCTCTGGCTGAGTTACTAATGCCTTTTTGCATTTCAGCATCTCTCAGAGGACCGTGTGACTTGCAGGATGCTTATGTGGTGTCATGAAATCCTGCTCAGGTGTGGAAGCAGCGGTGTGAACTGCTGTTCACAGCAGATCCTACCTTCATTTGGTTAATTAAGGATTTTACACACTTAAGTTCTTTGCTACTCCCCAGTGCAAAGAGAGGGCCTGGGCTCTGGTCTCCCATGGCCCCTCCCACATCAGCCTGCGTGTGTTTTCTTATGACTCAAGGCACTGATTTCATTCATCAATGATTTTCATTAATAATTACTTTCAATATCTCTCAAGTCTTTCTTCACCTTTACCAGTGCTTCAGATTTTTTTTTTTTTCATGTGCCAGAACATTTATTAATATTCACTCTCTCAGGAACCAGAGCATCTGTGACTTGCAGAGGTAGGAGCAGTGTCATCAGCTCAGAGGAAATCTCTCACTAAATAATTTAAAATAATCAGTGATGAGCATTTAATCATTACCATCAACTGGTGCCAAAGCTTCCTCAGTATAAAACAGAGCAAGTTGCTCTGGCCTCTCAGATAGAACAGAGACAAGCCCTGGCAGCCAGTGGTCACAGGGGCAGCTCAGGACCTGGCACCCCCTTGCCAGCTCTCAAGGGGCTGTCAAGTCCCTGAAGGGGCTGAGGAAACCAGCAGATCTCAAGATTAACATCCTTCCAGCACAGCAGCACTGCTCCCACAGTGTTAGGGAAGGTGCACTGTTGAGCCATGCAGGGATCTGTGGAGCAGCTGCTTCCCCCACTCTTCTGGACATGAACTGAAATACCTTCCCCCAGTTTGCATCACAGCAGCAGGTCCCCTCCTGATTCACCGCAGAAAAAACCAAAATAGTTTACAACTGCTACCATGCTCTTCCACTGCACCCATAATTTCCCCCAGATGAAATTACTCACCAAATTTCATCTGAGCCTTCTCCTGCATAAATCCCTAGTAAGAAATGTAAGCCTGAAAGTCACTTCTTGCCAGTGCTGGAGAAAAGCCTCCCCAGCATCGCCCCTTGCAGAAGCGGGCCTCCCCCTGCGTGGCCAGACACCTTTCTGGGCTGCGGGTGCCCTTCTGAGCTGCTCCTGTTTGACACTGAAGATGAGAAGCACGGTATGAAACCAGGTCAGTGGCTAACAGAGACCTTCTTAAAGATTGGACCTGTTTGGAGGGATAGGAAAAGCATATATTCGTTCTTTTAAATCGTTATTACAAATGTTGACCACTAACAGGACAAGCCAAATTGAGAAGGATATATGCTAATAATCCTATAGGATGCTTTTCCTTTGTCTATGGGGAAACATTTCTAAAATATTACCTGAAAGAAAGTATTATTAGAGCTGCTTACTTTCTATGGGCTGTTCCTCTGCTTTTGAACCCATGTAACAAACAAGTAAATCTCCTGTTAATCACAGTCCTTCTAAAAAAAAAAAAAAAAAAAAGTTTTCCCTCTTTTAGCTGTCTTTGATTTTGATGCATGTGTCAAACACTGAGTACAGAGCATATGTGCTCTGGTGTATTTTGCCTTGGAGTGAAGCATGATAGCAATCAAAGCTGTTTATTCTTGTTTGCTAGTGTTTAGCAGCTGAATATTTCTCTGCATTAAACATCTACAGGCGACAGAAGGCAGATGTCAGCAATGGTTTCAGGCCCCTTTATGACAGAGAAACTAAAAAGTGTGTGTGAGTGCTGTTGTGAGTGCCATTTGTGTTTTTCCCTCACACAGGGAGGGGTCAAGGGCAGCCCCTGGGCTGAGATGAGAGCCCCAGCACAATGAGCCTGTGCAGACTCTGCCACCTCCCCTCACGGTGCTCACCTTCATCCTTGCAAGAGAACACAACATTAACTTTACAGGTTCTGAAATGCACAGAAGGGGGGCATAGCTACAAAAAAAAAAAAAAAATTTGGGTGTATTACGCAGTGTATGACATCACACCCGTAAATACGATGCACGGCATCACAGTCTGTCGCTGTAACCGCCACTGCCTTGAATTTGCCAGTCCTTACCCATTCCTCTCTGCGTGCTGAACTCCTCTTTCTAGTGTGATTTTTTTGAAACCAATGCCCAAGTCATACTTCTAATTTGCCCTCTATTTTCTTCGAGATGAAGAGGGAAAAACCAAGAAACTATCAACACATTGTGAGATTCGAGCCAATAATACTTGGAAACCAAAGCAACGACAAGCAGTTAGGACCTTGTGCGCTTCCAAAGACACGTGCCAAGGCATCTGGTGCTCTGGTGGTGCGCTGCAGCCAGTGACCATTGCCGGTGGGACAGCTGGGACAGCGGCAGGAACGGCGCTGTGCTGCCAGGCCCGTGCTCTGCTGCTGCTGTGGAGCACACAGAGAAGGAGGTGCCTGTTTCGCATGATGCAGCAGCTATAACGGGTAGAAATGTTCCGGGATACAGCTTAGTTGATTTTACTTTTTCAAGGATATTTGCCCGATAGGAAAGCGTGTATGTGTATTTTCCTCTCTGTAATTTACATTTAGCATATAAAATGGGAATATAATTTTAATATGAAATTAATAATAACCTCACGCTTTAGGCTGCAATGATTAAAACATGGAAGTTAAAGAAATTCTAATAATAACGAATTTAGATTTTCATGGTAATTTCCATCTAACAGCTAAGTAATGGATGATCACATTTTCCAGCTGAACGTTCCAGACAGGAACAGAAGGACCAGGGAACGTGGCTGGCTGCCCCATGTTAAGTGTTGGGCTGAGCAGTGACTACCTGTGACGTGATCAGCACCTGCCTGTTCTGTGAGCACCTCCTGTTCATCACCAGGGCTATGTACCCTCAGATGGTGGTATATGCCCCTGCCTGAACCTGTCTTTTTGCCTGGCTGATGTCAGTTCTCGGCAGTACCAGATGTTGCCAGAGAAGCTCAAGATAAGACAAATAAAGTCTTTATTTTCTACCTAAACTGTTGTTATTATTCTCTTTTCTGTTGCTATTTGGAAATTTAGTCAGCTGAAAGAGACTTACTCCCAGCCCTTCTTACAGCTCCTTTTGATTGTTTTTTTTTCACAGCAATATATTCCAGAGATTCAAGCTATGTGTCCGGATGGATACTTCTGAGACCTGCCTCTGTGCTGTCAGGGGTTAAATTAGAGTTCAGTCTTTTACAAATCTGATTTTTGAGGATGTTCGTTCCCAGCTTTCATCTGGCATTTCTGCTTGACGTGGCAGCGTCCTTCATGGGGGAGCTTATGAAGAATATGTTGTCCTTAATCCAGCGAAACTGAGTAGATCCAGGAGTCTGCAACCCTTGGGATTTCCCCAGCAGGAGCTGTGGTCCGCCAGCCGAAAAGCGAGCCCCGCGCAGGGCTGGTGGTCGCTCGGCAGGGTGCTTCGGGCCGAGCTGCAGCTGGGGCAGCAGAGGGAGAATCCCCCGGGGACTCAGCCCGGGGTCCGCAGCGTGCGCACAGAGTCCCCGCGGTCCCCTCCCCAGGAGCCGCGGGCTTCGGGAAGGATGCGGCTGGGAAGACAGGTCTGTGCCTCCATGGGGCCGGGGGCAAGGGCTGTTCAGGCTCTGGGGCTCCTCAGCAGCTCCAAGGCTATGAGACCCGCATCTCCATCACAATACAGACACATCGCTCCATGCCAGACAGGCTGCGGCCAACACAGGTGGTACTAATTGTGAAAAGTGCATATTATATGGCTCTACGGAAGATATTTACTATATGTGTTATATTGTGCTAATTGTTAATGTGGTATTAATATTTTGATAGTATGGTAAATGTAGTTTTGTAGTTAAAATGTAGTTTTTATGTACCAACCGCAGGAAAATATAAATCTTTCAAAGAAGAAAGAATTTACTACTTTCTTATCAGAAGAGACCAGCTCCTCCTGCTTTTCTCAGCCTAGTGGACGCCATAGAGATAAAAGGAAAAAAGTGATACTAACCAGAGACAATTCTTAGTTAGAATGGAATTTATGCATTATGTATAAATTGTATGAATATTCAACAGGCGATTGCTTTTAAGAGATAATTTTTTGTTAACAGGGGTCCTTCTTCAGAGCTTGTAGCTCGGGAGAGGCACCCAGACGTCTGTAACTTTGTTTTTATTGTCTTGTATTGTCCTAACTCTAAAACTGTTCTATTTTTTTACTCTAATTCTATTTTTATAACCATCTTATTTACTATTAAACTTTTAATAATTTTAAAACAAGTGATTGACGTTTATCACACTAATATAAACACTTCTTTTTTAAAGCTGAATGCAAAGTTTAAAAGTAATTTACTCATCTGTTATTCTTGCCCCCAGCATTCAGCAAATGTCTTTTTATTCGTCTGCCTTTGGCATACAAGGTGCCGTGTTTAATACTTGTATTCATCGTAACTTCAACGGACTCTGACTTATGTCTTCAGGGAAACAAAAACAAAAACACAAAAAACAAAAACAAAAACAAAGCAAACAAACAAAAACAAACAAACAAACAAAAAACCACCACACAACCCACACCTGGAGAAAGTCTTTCTTAGTCATTTTAAATGAATCCTGCAAGCCTGAGATTCACTGATGTCATTTCATACATTTTTGATGAAATTCATACATTCTCAGAGGTTTTCTTTTCTCCCAGGATCTTTGACAGAGCTGTGCTACAGCGGACAGTGCTGGCTGCACTCACACACTTGTGTTTCTATGTGGAAGTGCTTATTCCTTTATCATCCATCACCAAGCTTGTTACCTTAGCACCTGACCACCTCAAGTGAAGGGAGGCTTCTGCACAAAAATATCAAATACACAGTAGGCAATTGTGTGGTATGAGACCATTCCCAGTAAAACAACTCAGAAAATGAAGCAATGTACCTGCAGTGATTGAACTCTTCAGTAATATTAAATTAGTGTTATGGAAATAAATGGATCAGTAAATCCGATTACTGTCCTATTAATACTACACTAAAAACCCCTTCATGTAGTGACCTCAAATTCCAGCAAATGCTCAAAAATTTCCTTTTGAATGAGTCCCAAAACTTTGCCAATAGTACTGCTTTGGCCTCTGCTCAGGAGCTGTTCAAAAGTAAAAAGCCATCTCCCACAAAAGCCCAAAGCAAGGCATCTCTTCCTCTTTCAGCGGACGTTTATCACAACTTGACACTAACCACTGCAAACTAAATGCCCTTCCAAAAAAAAAAAAAAAAAAAAAAGACATTTCAATATTCTGCTGACAGTAGAGTAAGTGATACTTTCCTGCAAATTTCTGCTGACAGGTAAAAGGGCCAGGCCCCTCCCAGCCATGGTTCCCTCCTTGTGAACACCCCTCTTAGGCAACAAATTTTGTGTTCTCCGTTTCTTACCTGACAGACCAGGCTCATGACAAAGAGCCAGCAATGCTTTTACACCTGATGTATTCAGCAGTTGGTAGGTAGAGATGGTTATAGGCGCCTTTGTTACTGCTCCTTCTTTGAAAACACCGGGTTTTGTCTCCCCATTGGGATAACCAAGCAGAGTGAGTGTCTCAGGTGCTGCTGACCTGGCACTTGTGACAAGTGGGAGCAGCAGCAGGAGCAGAGCTTCGCCTCCCCACACTGGCACGTTCCTCCCAGCTTCTGCATGGGGATATGGGAAGATGGTATTTCTAAAATAAACTCCGTGGGATGAGATCAGTTCTCCTGCCTCATATTCCTCAAACACAAACTCTGAATCAGAAAGAAGTGTTTTACACAGCACTTCACCACTTCCTGGGCTTTTCTTTAATTCAGAGTTCCTGTGGAGAAGCATCATGTCACCCAGTGATGGGCCCTGCAGGCTTTCTGAAAGGCTACAAAGCAGCAGGAGGCAACAAAATATGAATTAAGTCTTTGGATGTGGAGAATTCAGAAACAATAGTAAGAAAACTGAATGAGAAAGATCAATTTCAGCTAGAAGAAAACTAAAATCCACAGAAATATCTCCTGTATGGGTTTTTGTACTAGCAGAAGAAATGTGCAACTGGATTTTTTACTTAAATAAATAATCTTTTGATCCAAATTTCTTCAGTGCCATATATACGTCTGTCTATGTAGTTTGAAAGCAAAACTTTCCCCAGACAGCCAGTCCTGCATTAGTTTTCATTTTTTTCTGCATTGCTGTGACAAAAGTACTCCAGCTGAGTCAGCAGGCAGGGGTCTGTCTGCTCACAGAAATAAGTAGTAACAATGTGATTTTTTTGGCAAAAAGGTGCACAGGGGTCTCAGCTCTCAAATTCACCAGTTCTTTAATCATTCCCTCTCTGTCACAATTTTTTTCTCTGAGAAACACATTGAAAGAACAATTTTTCACCATTCCTCACACACACTAGAAGAGTGACAAGAGAATATTTATGAATTTCTCTTCCATCGGCACTTTCATGTTTGTGACAGCTCAGTGTATTAACATAAGGCTTCTCATTACAGGTTTTGTATTTTCTTACACAAGGAAGAGTGTTCTGAAAACATACTGCAGTTACAAGCATACTATTCAAATGTGCCTATTGTGTGTTAGAGCGGATGGGGAAAACTGGTGAAGAAAAATTAATATAAGAGTGCTGGTAAATGCTGGAATCCATACACCTCCATCTCAGAATTGTCACAACAGCTTTATGTACCGAAATTAAGGATCCACAGAATCCTAAGAATTCTGTCTAGAGGATTAACAATGCGCAAAACTGGCACCAGCTCTGGAATGGAGATGTTTGCACACAGGTGTCAGACTCACCTGCAAGTCTGGGCTGGACACTTACGTAGATTTACCTGGGTTTGCCTTTACTCTGAGTGTACAGCAGCAACATTTTCTTCTATGCATGGGGAAGAAAAGTAAACCAGAAATGGGAAAGAAATGCATGCAAAAAATTCTGTACCTCAGCAAAATGAATTATGATTCTGAAATCCGGCCAAAGGTTTCAAAAGAGCGTGAAATATGTCGTCTGCACCTTGATAAAACAATCTATTTGCATTCTTACCTATAAAAGAGAGTCTCACTTGATGAATCATCATCCATATGTTGTCTGCAGAATTCCACCATCAGAGGAGGACATACATAATGCAAGATCTCAGGGAGACATCTCTGTTCATTCTTGGATTTTGTTATGAACATGAATTTTATTACCAAAGAGGACCATTAAATCATTTTATGTGATATAATGAGTAACTTAAGCAAGATAAATTTATTTCTGATATGTGCATGATTCAAGTAGCTTGTCCACTGAGGCGCTGCTTTCTGATCTTGTTTTACAGCCTTCTAAAGCACAAATCTATTGTTTCCCTCAGAGTCATTGCCAGAGGTTAATATTCATCAGTTTTAACAGTCAGGGCTTTTGCCACCCTTGAATGTCATTAGCAATTTCATTGTGCCTTTTGCTTTCGTTTCAGAGTCTTTACTTTCTGTTCTCCTGCCCCCACAGCTGTGGTGCCTTCCTTTTCTTTGAGTAAATGTCTATGGCAGCTGTGGGTTTAATTTTATTGAGCTGCAGTGTTTCCTGTGCTCACAAGTTCGTGATCCCATGTGCAACCAGGAACACGCAAGTGCGAACACGGCAATTTGAACGCACAGGTGTGTTCAGGATGAACTGGGCAGCCTTTACCCCCAGCTCAGTCCAGGTATTCCAGTTACCTGCTTATCCCAGCCAGCAGAATCCTCTCAGCGCAGCCTCCACGCGGCTCCGCTGGCCTTTTCCCCATCCTGGTTTGTGAGAGCTGTACCCATTAACATCACCAAGGTCGGCTACCGGCTCACCCACGAAGCATCAAAACCACAGAATGGTGGAGGCTGGAACAGACCTCTGGAGGTCACTGCTCCAGTCCCATTGCTACGGGAGGGTCACCCAGAGCAGTTTGCTCAGGGCTTTGTCCAGTCAGCTGCTGAATTATCTCTGGAGACGGAGACCCCACAACTTCTCTGGGCAACATGAGCCAGTGACCGACCATCCTGATGGTATAAAACCCAAACACTACGCCCAAAGCAGGACCTGTACCAGCTGATAGTTCTATTCATGTGGTGGCCGCCACAGCTGAGTCCAGCTGGTAGTGCCATGGGAGAGCACTCACCTGAGGCAAGGACAAAAAATGCAATGGGCAACATGTGGCCAGGAACACAGGAAGGTCCAACATTTTACACCATCAGATTATTTGGACCAGTAGGAGCCATCCCCTAATATTTTCTTGACAGGTTTCACACCAGCTACACTCTCTTGCTGATGTTTGAAATTCACACAGATAAAGCTGATCCAGTAATTTGAAAATGCCGCTTCTACACCTGTCTTTAAAATGTTCTAAAGATCAGTGTTCTGAGAATAAGCAATGTTAAAGAAATTCCTATCTCAGACTTGGAAATTTCTTTCTTGCCTGCCAAAAATTGTTTAGTGAGATGAATTATTGGAACTCTCTGTTGGAAAAGAGACACACTTGCTGATAGAGACAAGCCAGATGGTTTCACAAAAACAGTTCCACCTTGTTAGAATTCCGTGAAGAAAAATCCCTGCTGCTACAGTGACAACTTTTAGTGCAAAGAGTTCTTTTTTATCTGCTGGGTTTTTTCTATACTATGTAAACCAGCACTTTGTTCAGTGTGCCTGCCCTGGAGTGCTGCTATGCAATTTGTGGAAAGCCATGTTCACATATTAAAAACAACAACAACAACAAAAACACACACAAAAACCACCAAGTCCTTATTGCACTTCTGCTACGCAAAACCTGTAGCTTATACAAGGCCCTGAACTAGCTCCCCAGAAGATCGTCACCCTTCGTTCACTTTGCTGCTTTTTGTTTAATAAACACACAGATGAGTGCGCACGGAGTCTCTCTCACTCCCTGGCACTTCTTGTTGGCCAGCAGTTCCCTTGCCCCCCACACGAGGGACATTCCGTCTATTTCTGTATCTCTGGCTGGAGGAGAGGTTCAACTGATCTCCAGGCAGACTTTCTCCATGCAAGCCCTCCATGCTCACAGGTATTCCAGGCTTCTTCAGGAAAGCTCTTTTACTCTCTCCTTACAGGCACAGTCTCAGTGTTCCACCTCAGCTCTGGCAAACAGCCACAGTGTCAGTCTGGAGTGCAAATTCCTGTCACTACAAACAAGGATGAACCAAGAGGAACCAAACTCAAGTTGTGCCATAAGAGATTCAGGTTGAATATTGGGGAAAAATTCTTAATGGAAGAAAAGACTCCCAATCCTGACACAGGCTGCCCAGGACAGCAGTAATATCCCTGTCTCTGGAGGGATTTTAAGGCTGTATGGGTGTCATACTTGAGGACATGGTTTAGTGGTGAACTTGGCAGCACTGGGGAATGGTTAGACTCGATGATCTTAGAGGGCTTTTCCAATCTAAACTACTTCTGTGTCCTGATTTACTTTGCTCTTGAAGCTGCATTAGCCACTCCCTGTGGTCTCTCCTCTTCCAGCACTCCGTGCACTTTAGAGGGCAACATCAATGAACTGGACAGAGCCAGGAGGAACATGCAGACTCTGGGTTTCTCACACACAGCCCCTGGATGAGTCCTGGTGTAAGGTGATTGTGGGAAATATCCCTCCTTGGTTTGCTGCCTCTCCTGCACTTTGCTGTGGAGGCCCACAAGTGACAGGGAGGTACTCTGGCTGCAGTGGCCTTTGCTGCTGCTGTCTATGAAGGGATTCATGTCTCCCAACTCACCCTCTGCCATCTACCATGAGGATAATGGAGAGCTCCATTAGTTCAGTTACAATCACTGTCCAAACAACCAGCAATATATTGGATCTGCCCAGCAGCAGATGAGGGGCAGTCTCAGATGTCAGAGCGATGTCAGCCCGTGCAAGTCTGGCTGTTGGGGGTCTCCTCATGAGCAGTGTGTCCAGCTCTTGGTCTGGATACTTCAGCAGGTGAAGGTACTGGGGCAGCCCCTTGCCTTTTCTGCATTCTGCTGGGGGTGTGGGCGTTTGGTCACATCCGTGGTCTGTTGATTCAGGTTTGAAGTGTCCCTGTGTGGTGTGGGCAGGGCACAGCAGGTGAGACAGGCTCCCACTCACACCCAGTCCTCACTGGGACACAGCTGATGGTTTATTTTATCTGTTTTGTTGTATTGCAGTTGTTGCTGTCTACCTGTAACCCCTAAGTATATTGAGCCAAACAAAGCGGGGATAAACAGGGTAGAAATGATGACCAGCATGTTTCAAACATCTCTCCAGAACCACTCCAATATACTTCCTGCACATGAGTTTGGAAATATCAACTTTTCTGTGGGTGGATGAAGAAAAATTCACTCTGAGGAGGAGGCAGAAGGAATGGCTCTGTTTATTTCCTATCTTTTTAAGCCTGATTCAAATGCCTTTAAAGGGAAATGGAATGCTGAAAAAAATTCCTGGAAGAGAGGTGAATGAATGGTCCATTAATGAAACCATTAAAACATGCAAAACATAGTCACTCGGATGAGACATAACATGTGTTCTTTGTTTGCTATCAAGACAATATTTACACTTTAACATTCAATTGGTTTATGCAGTTAGTCACTCTGAGCAATAAATAAACTCTCAGTTTCTTGTTAAACCTAATTTCTGAATCCAAATAAAATTACTTGCCACGCAATGCATGCCACAATCACAATATGCTGTACTTTATTGCTGATACTGTACACGTCTTTATGTGCAAGCCTTCATTTCAGGTTTTTAAGGACGTTTATTTCTTCATCTGCATAAGAAGACCCAGTCCCAACGCAGCACCTACCCAGGCTGCTGGAGCTTTCACGCAAACAGAACTCTAATATGAAAAGCCACTAAATTGAGAAGAACAAGCTGAGCGAGAAGGGAGGAAGGCAGGGGAGCTTGGAGGAGAGCCAGAGAGCAGCTGGAAGTGTCTGTTGAGCAGGGCAGGGTTGGGGGCCCTGGGACACCGGGCACTCACGGGGGTCCCACCTCAGCAGCCTCAGTGCCGAGCCGTTCTGTGAGCACAGAGCCGTGGCAGATGGATGCGACTGTCTTGTCAGGGAGTCCCACGCTACACCACAGCAGTACAGCATGCAAGAGGAAATGGATTACCAGAAATCAGCACAAGCGTGTCTGATCCTGGCTGCCAGCTGCCTCCCCAATGGCCCAAGGCAGTCAACTGCCCAAGAGTCAGACACGCTAAATGGCTTCCACTGATCTTAGGTGTCTCCTTCCCATGTAAACCACCCACAGATTAGACACTCTCACCTTCCAAACATAAACATTTCAAAGTAAAATGTTTTAAAAATCCCTAACAAAATCTTTAGAAGGGGATCGTATGTTCCTGTTTATGTGTGAATATTAGAAATGAATGGGCATCTTGCATCAGTGTTGCTTGCACCAGACACATAGTCAAAACTGGAAAACCAGATCTCTTCAGTGGCATCAAGGAGCACTGACGTGGTGAGTAGAAATGGCAGCAGAACTTCATGATTCAATGCTGAACTATCCCAAGATGAGAAATGACAGATGCAGCTGTAAGGCCAGGGCTCCAAGAAGGAGCTTCACTTGTGTTCTGCTACTTGGGCTCCCTGACCCCAGCCCCTGCAAATCCTCAGTGATTTGTGGCTCAGCATGACTGAGATGACCCATTTTTCTACGCATGAAGACATATTGTGAGGGGAAAGGGAAAAGGAGGGACACCAGTCCATGGTTGCAGCTGTGATGGACGAGCAGCTTCACCAAGATCTGGTCAAGGCCCTGGTGGCTGTGCCTGCCTTGAGGTCCAGGTTGTCAGGAGAACAGGCGTGACACTACACTCACCTTGCAATCCTCTCTGCTCCTGACATCAGCTTCAGCATGCTTGGGCCTTTCCTTTGAAGTGACTCCAAAAAATTGACCTCTGGACTTCAGGACTATAAGCAGATGTCCACTGTCCATGCTCAAAGGCAAGTTCTGAATTTTGCACTATTCCTTTCTCACAGACTCATCACAATGAACACTTTGCTGAGTGTCCTGCTGAGACAGCTCGTATGTGTCCTGCTTTCACAGCAGGAGTTTACTGGTCACAGCAGAAGGGGCATATCCCAAGGGAGACTTTCACTGTCTTGTGTTTGCTTGTTTGTTGCTACTATATTCCTCTTTGAACATCTCAAGGTTCTTAATGAGGTACTAATTGAAAGAGAAATGCCCCTTGCAACCCTAGAAATCAGAATTTTTATTCATATCAGCCTAAACTCAGTGAATGGTGCTATACACTTGGGAATTACCTTTCTGAACACCCATTAAAGCAACATTGGAAGCAACAGCAAAACTGTGGGCATCTATAAGAAAAGTAAAACAACATAATTTTATGTGTAGTGTGACACTGCCCCTGATCCTTGTGCGGCTGACTGATGATACAGCTGAACATTGGAGCATGTGTTAAAAATTTTGAAATCAATTAATCTGTTTGAAATTTTCTTCTGAAAGAGAATTGGGTATCTAAGTTACATTTTATGTTCATAAATATTCACTCTAGTCCACCAAAGCAAAATCAAACAGAGGCAAAATAGCTGCAATTAATCTTTCATTTACTTCTGAATGTGCGTTCTTTTTTTCTCCCCCTCATTACCTTGTTAGAGCTTGGAGCTCTGGAGACAAAAATTACTAATTTATTTTCCGAGACCATGGAACATAGACTTAAAAGCGTTTAAAAAGATTCATACACCTCATTCTTGATGTTAAAGTTCTACCTGGAGTGGTTGATGGAGGACTGATTAGTGACAGAAGGATGTTCAATAAGTGACAGCAAAATGCTCATTATGTGTTACATATTAAAGACAATTATAAGCTCATTAGGAAAATGTCTTTTAAATTATTATAAAACATCAGTAACAATGAAAAAAATTAACACCACTGATATTTTTGAAGTGTTTTATATTTAAAGTTGTAAAGAAATTTGTAGACTTCAATATGAATTGAGACCAAATTTCCAAAGTATTTTTAAAAGCTTACATCAATCAAAACATAACGTTTGATTTTCCTCATCCTCACAGTGAATAGCCTCTAAAAAATGCCAAATTGGGTCAAAAAGTGGGTTTTTTAAAAATCATTTTTAAACAGAAGTAAGCAGAAACTTTGGGTCCCAAGCCGATGATGATAAAGATATGCACTGCTCTGTGGGGAGGCTTTTGGCCACTTCTCTTGGACGCCTTGACACGAAATTAGGTGAAAGTTGTTTCCAACTCCAGCATCAAAGTTATTTTGAAATTAGAAAATGTGCAGCCCAAGGACAGCTGAAGATAAGCTGCTCAGCTGAAACTCTAGAGTAAAAGTGCACAACAACAAAATAAAGTCCCCAAAAATACTTCAGATTTATAATACTTTTTATTTTCTCCTCTTAGAAAAAGCACTGCCTCATCTCATTGGTTGTTCTGGAACCTCACAAAACTCCTGAGTCATGCAAAATCTTGCTTATATGGAAGTGTCTTGTTTTCAAAGATGCAAGAATCAGACCTGACCCTTGAGCTCAAGTTTTAAAGATGGAGAAGGTGGAAATTGTCAGAGAGGAACAAGCTGGCTACACCTAGAAAAATATGTGCTGTTCTTTTATTTTTCTCTCTTAACAGATAAGGTTTTTCTGGATATTATCAGTTCTGTCCAGTCTGCCATGCATTATTAAATATCTGGCACATTTTGTGGATGCTGTGATTCCTGCTCAGCGCAGCTCTCAGTCCGTATTCACTTCTTGCTTCCCTTGTTTCGCTCTAACCTAGTGATTAACAAAAGCTTTGTTGAGGCTCCATCCATAAATGCGGCTTCCTCGTGGACAGACACATCACCAGACCAGTTTCCACTTCGGTATCCTGGCACAGAACATCAGGTCAAAATGAGGGAATAAAAACTTGAATTCCAAGAAAAATTATTGTTAAAGTTTGTGGTAAATGCTAACCCGCACGCAGGGTGAGCTTGAGTCAAAAGTCCACATGAGTTATTCCCAGAGTGAGAGTTTCCTCAGCCACTGAGAGCTGGGCCAAGGCAGCACAGCCGGGGAACGTTTTGGCTGCAGGAGCAGCTGTGGGAGAGCTGAGCAGGGAGGGAGAGAGAGGGGGCACAGCGGGCAGGCAGCGCAGGGCCCGGAGCTGGACATTCACCCTCGCCGGCCCCACAGCCCCTGAGGTCTGGGGCTTCCGTGGGGCACCGTGGTGCCAGAGCACCCATCTTCTCCCAGCCACAGCCCCAGCCCTTGAGCCGGGATGGACTGGATGACAACAAAAAGGGAAAGGGCCAATCGCCTCCTGGGCCCCACAAGCTCAGACATGGGTTGGGTGCTGCGATGGCCGTACGCTGCAAAACATCCTCTGGTCTTCAGTCAGCTTTGGCAGGCAGAAATCCTTATAACCCTCTACACAAGGAAGGGAAGAGGATCACGTCACATCAGGAGAGGGCTACCTTTCATTGAGACTGTCTGGAAGGCCACACCGGCGTGTCTCTGGAGTTATTTAGAATCTAAATTAGGTCAAAGCCAATTACTGCCTGAATGGTGGAGACCTTGTTGCTGCAGAATGGCTGAGTCTTGGGACAAAAATGCAAGAATTCAGCAGATGATATATCACTGCTTGTGTCACACGTGGCCATTTATCTCCAGTTAAGACATGAATAATGTGCTGAAAGGTTTTTTTACTGACCAATTTCTTCAACTCCTCTTCCTGAGGTGTGTTAACTGGGCTTCAGGTGCATGGGCAAGAGGGAAAATACTTGGGGGCTGGCAAGATTCAGGAATTAGTTCTGCTTGCATGGAGTGTAATGAGTCAAGTGTCTTACAGATTAAGCGGGGTGAAACTTGGCGAAGAAAATAGAAATGGAGGTGAACATTTGAAGCCTTTTAACAGCAGACTACTATGTAACAAAAGTGCATTTCACCAATTTGTCTCATTTAAGAAGGAATGCAACCAGCTAAATCCAGGGCGCTGGCTCCATTGCCCTTTAGACAAGCACATGGTTTTCTGCCAACACCTCCACACTTGCCCTTGCTGTTCCTTTAGCTTACAGAATTTGAAAAGGCGTTCTTAAGAATGCGTGAAAAAGCCATTAAAAAAGCAACACTCAAAGACTAGTGGATTAAAAACTCAAATGTCCAATCATGGTCATTGTACATCATCACCATGCAGCTGAGAAAACTTCTACACGCACACATACACAGGCACACACCCCCACACTGGGACAGCACTCACAACACTGTGTTAAATATCTAAAGAAACCAAACCTTTCTATTCAGTGCATGCTCCTCTTATGGATTTCCCAGGGCCAGCACCATCATCATTCATGCTGATGGTACAGGAGGCTTTGACTTCCATCCAGCCCTTACACCCTTTGAGCAGGATCACAGTGGCAACAGAGCTGGGCTGTCTACATCAGACATCACAGCACATTCCAAAACTAATTCTCTGCTCTTCTGACCTGCCATGATATTTTCCCTCTTTATAAGTAAACGACTTGCTAAGAAGAACAAAATATAAGCTACGTAGTAAAGGTTGCTCAGAAGTTTATCTCCGACACTCAGAACTCTCTGAACTTCCCACAGATTTGTCTCTGTTTTATTTCTTTGAACCAAGATTTCCCTAAACCCTTTGTCTTTAATGGAAGACAGATTCTTACATTGCGAAGCTACAGAAAGAAAATTACCTGATTGAAATCTGACAGCCAAGTTTAAGAACATTGATAAAGAGCTGAGAACTTACTCACTGAAGTAAAAATAAAGGAAAACACACAGAATAAAACTGCATTGTTTGAGGAGTTGTTGCAATTGTTATATATAGAAAAGCATCAATAAGGGCATTGATGTAAAATGAGGAAAGGAACAGAGTATATCTCAATGAAAGCCCAGCAGAACACGTTTTTAAGGTGAATGAATAAACAAAGATCCAGACGGATTTGCAGAGTTTGTACTCAACCAAAGACAGAGATGATTTCCAGGATTTTTTAGCTTTCAGAGAAAGCCAAAAAACCAAAAGTGTTACTGAGACATCAAGACAAGAGAAAAAAAAATAAATTTGAAGGTTTCTACTTAATAATTTCCATATTATTTTTTAAATTCTTCTTCGTAGTTCAAAATTGTTAAAAATAGATATGTTTCAAACATTTTGTAACACCACAACTTACCTCACCACTACCAGCTCTTCAGGTTCCTAAAGGAGAATAAGCTTCCAAATTCTAACCAGACAATCATAAAAAAATCCTAATAAGGAGCACACTAGGAATGTTAGGTATGGAAATGCTCTTTATGTGTTTTTCTTTTTTTTTAATTTTCACTAATTTCACTATCCAATCTACCACTATTGGATATTTTTTATTCTATGACTGCAGGTCTAAAAAATGTGGCCACTGCACACGTGTTCATACATATACAAGGAATCAAAAGAGAGTCAATTAAAGCAATGAAAAGTTCCTCTCTCTCTCAGTCCTGCAGATCCATAGATAAGGATTTCCAGATGAGAGCCATGGTGACAGCTGAAATCTTACTAATCATTTCTCTGAAGCACTGTTTCTCAGGAGTCATAAGGGCTAGACTCTCATCCTGTTAGTCATTAATAAAAAGGTCCCCTGCAGTAGTGCATCAGAGAGGCTTCCCCTCATCCCTGGGCTTTTCTGCCAACACTGAAAGAAGTGGCTTAGCAAGAGCTGCTGTGGCTGAGGGAAGACGAGAGGTGGGACATGGAGCAGGTGGAGCTGCTCCCTCTGTCCTCTCAGCACTCTGCCCACGGGCAGCTGGTGCCAGCCAGGCCAGGGCTCCCAGGTCAGAGGAGCTCCCAGGTGGCCACAGAGGCTGGATCTCTTGTGGCCTCAGCCCTGTGGGGAGCTCAGCTCAGCCCACCCAAGCACTGCCCACGGTGGAGTGGGGAACAGGGGCATGATGGGCTGTCATTTTCTGTATGGCTGTGTCCTGTGGCCCCTCCTGGATTTCTCCAAGCAGCAAAAACCTGAGTTTGACACCAGATCTCTGCTTTGAGTTTTGAATTTTTTCAGGAAAATAATTTCCAGAGCAAAAAAGAACAAGTCTGAGCCTATCTTCAAACTACACCCTTTTATGTGTAATCCTTTTGATCTGTCTCTCTGATAAAAAAAAGAGATTTATCTGAAAGTCCTGAAGACACTAAAGCTGTTGTGAGGAAAGATGCTGAGCACGCTGGTCAGTGAGATAAATGAACCTAGTCAGGCTATAAATAGCACCAGAAAGATGTTATTAAATCAATGCTTCTGCTTAACTTTCTATTTTTTTTCCTCTTTCTGGTTTCCCTGCCAAGAGAATCAGAGGCAGATCTTTGTGAATGTTTTCTTGCAATTTTCTCTCTAAAAAACCACTGTGTTTACACAGTTGGGATATCATACGTGGCATATTGGTTGGGGATGCATAAATGCATTGTAACAAATATAATAAAAATAGAAATTATTAACAAAAAAAACCAAAAAAACACATGCAAAAACAAAAAACAAAAAAACAAACAAACAAACAAAAAAACCCCACACCACACACACAAAAAACCCCACACACCACAAAACCCACTCTGTTTTTTGTCTATTTTCTTCCCTGCCCTTGGACTCTGGGAAATGTACTTTGCTCTGTCTTCCACACAGTAAATTCCTGGAGTATACACTCAACCACTTTTTGTCTGGGATTGTTTCAGCAACTTCTCTTGCTTTTACTTTCATTTTATGTGATGCTCTCCAGAAGACACATTTTTATGTCTTCTCAGAAATCCAGTTGTCCTGCAATAGGAAACCTTTCCCTAAACCAAGTACTTGTTTCTGCTGGATGGTTTATTATCCATTCTCAGACATTTGTTCTCTTTAAACAAATGGAAGCAACAAATTAAATGAAAACTGTAAAGATGACAAATACCAGATATCAGAGTGCAGATTAAGAGCACCACAACAACATTTTTTTACGATGAATGCTGAAGTAATAGAGTAAATTTAAAACAAATTGTGGGAAAAATGTTTTGTATCATCTCTTTTCTGACCTTAACCCATGGGCAGAGAAACAACCAGAGGCTGTGCACATCCTCCTGTCACTACAGAAAAGTCCCAAATGTTCTGTTTGTTTTGGAGCCAGGCTCTTCTCCATGGCACCCAGCAATAAGACAAGAGGTAATGGACAGAAACTGATGCCCAGGACGTTCCACCTGAACTTAAGGAAGAGCAACTTTCCTGTGCAGTGACCAAGCATTGGAACCGGTTGCCCAGAGAGGGTGTAGAGTCTCCCTCACTGGAGATATTCCAGAACAAGCTGGACACACTCCTGTGTAATGTGTTCTGGGATGATCTTGGCTGAGCTGGGAGGTTGGATCAGATGAGCCACTGTAGTCCATCCCTGGGATTCTGTGCTCCTGCGAAGCAGCATCTGTGGGGAGATTCAAACACAAAGTTACTTCCTCAGACACAGACCAGTGCTCCATAATCTCCACACATCTCCGCTCCCATTGAGTGCTGAGCTTGCTGCGCCACAGAGGCCTTGAGGAGGGGGACTCAGCACCCTCTGGGAATTACCACCATTGCTTTCAGCCTCCTTGTTTCCTGGATAGGCAGTTCATTGCTTCTTTTCTCCTACAATGTCCCCATCTTCCTTCCTTCTAGTGGGGCTTGGGTTGGTTTGCCATGGTTTGTGAACCCATGAGAACAATATGCATTTTAACTGCCTGGGGTGTGAATGAGTTATAGGAATAATCCTTCTGTGAGGCTGGAAAGCCAAATCCTGCCGGGCTGGCAGAGAGGCTGATGGCAGCTCTGCCATGCAAACACATCCCTGAGCCAAAGATGCTTGCTGTAATCCAAAACATACCGAGAGGGGATGTGTCCTGGGTTTGTATAAAGCTCTCTTTCCTTTGAAATCAAGTTGTGTTCTCTATTTTTCCATCAATATATTTGGCAGCATCAAAAACTGTTAAAGGTGAAGAAGAATTTCAGTCGCAGAGAGAGATATTCAAACCAGGAAACAGTGGATGGAGCCCACTCCAAACTGATGTCATAGAGCCATCAGAGTGAAAGCCCATGTATCTCCAGCACAATGTGGATGCAGAACAAAATCTGAGTCTCCAACTTCTTGCAGCTGCTTCTGAGCATATCTTTCAAGTGAAAACAACTTTTCAAATAAACCTTGAGGAGAAACAAAGTGAACAGCTACATGAATAACAAATGACAGCACACTGAGTGTTACACGTCTTCTGGATGGAGCCATCTGTTCTTGGAACCCACATATTTATGCTTCCAATGTGACTTTCTGTATTCCTGTAACTAGAGGTGATATTAAACATGGTCATGCATGTGTGTGCTAGTACATTTTTCTTGCAGCTTTTTTTAACTGCTGGGTTTATACAACAGCTTTCATGCTAGGATACAAACAGGAATGTTTCTCAGTCATACCCATGTGGCCATAGATAACTAGATATGACAGAGTAATGCAAAGAATAAAATGATTTTTTTCTCTCTGTTGAACAGAAAAGTATTTCTGTCTTCCTACTATATGATTATTAGCTTTTCAGCAAGGAAGACATGGCCTTGCAGACTCCTCTTTTCTTCCTTACTTTGCTCAAAGTTTCTGAGCAGCCTGAACTGAGTGATGCTCTTTCCTTTCCAAGTACTATGGGAGCACTGGATTGCGATTCATTATCCTGTCCTCAAGGGGTTTGGGAGACAGCAACACACATTTCTGTATTACAAGAGATCGCACACTAATTAACAGCATTATACATTTATGAACCAAATATCATATTTGCACAGGACAAGTGCATCCTACTTCTAATTATAATTTAAGGTCTCACTTGAATAAGCTGTCATTGAAGAAAAGCCCAGTGCACCCTATTAGCATTTTGCAAGTGGAAGTCAAGGTGTTCGGTCAAGTGGGCTCAGCAGCCTCCTTCCCTGGCACCATCCCTAGCATTAGCAGGATTATGTCCTCACCGGTGCAGCAAAGGGCTGACTTGCCTTTACTCAGCAAATGCTTCTCACTTCTTCTGCTTCTTCCAGAACATCCTCCCCCAGCCTCTCCCTGCCTGTGTGGCTTGGAATAGGAGGGGAGGTCAATCACGCCCTCAAAGGCCTGGTACTTAGAAAATAAACATCAGACACCCAGGTACCATAAACCTGGCAGTTTGAAATTACTGACTCTTTGATAGCAGTGCAGTGTCTCCCTCAGTCTCTCTCTTTCTCTCTCTCTACACCTACCAGCCATGCAGAAACAGGGAGAAAATGAAAGTAGAGGTGAGTCTGCTTTAATGTCTTTTGTGTAAAAGGAAAATAAGCTGCCTCTCAGAGCACATAGCAGCTCAGGTGTGTGACTTCCCCTTCTGTGAGGGCAAGCACAAACTGCCATCTCCCACCCTTGGCACGGGTGGGTCGCCCTTGCTTCCATGTCTCACACATCTCCACATCCCTTCTCTGTGCTCCACAAAACATATTTCTCAGTGGTTTCAGCAGTTCCTTCCATCAGCAAACAAATAAAAATTTGGGTATTTTATTTTCTCTTCCTACAGAGGTGTTCTGTATGTGTAACTTCCACTGTCACTTTCACTACCCATCTGTACACATAGTACAGATGAAAAAATATTTTTAGTGGTCCTTTAAAACAGCCAGAAATGAGTAATTCAAACTGATAGTGTAACGAGAAAGCCTGGCTCACACATCTGCCTGGAAAATTCATGGGTACCTGAGAACAAGGAATCATAATATTTGGCTCTGGAATTTATAATATTTGCTTCTTCTGCTACTCCCTCTGCTGAAATATATTCTGTTACATTTTTGTCACTTCCTGGATAAGGAAAGAAGCAACACTTTAATATTCTCTGAGGCAGACTGTATATTTTAAAAGCTCTATTAACATGAGTTTTCCAAAGCACTGTCATCGTTCCTGCAGGCAGTAATGTTGCAAACCAAGTAATAAGACTTCATGCACTAATCAAAATATTCAGAGCTGCAAGCTGGTGACAAACAACCTGAAGCCTAAATAGCTCTTAGCAGTATACATAAATCTAGCCTTGTCTGGGGTCTCCATGGACTTTTGTACCTCATGAACCATAAATATATTTCCATTTTAGCCTTCAAATTAGTTGCTGTTTAGGCTATCTCAACATCTGTGGGAAAACCTTCCCTGGCAGAGGAAGCAAACAGCTCTGCAGAGATTCTGGTTAGTGAGGTCGAGCAGTGCCCTCAGAGGAGACCTGCTTCCAAAAACAGCCCTGTCAGTTTTCCTGGTTTTTTACTAAAGCGCTTTTAGATGAATCCAAAGAATCTGCTCTGCCAAAGGAATTAAATCCACTCTGCCAGCAGACGCTGGCTCTGGGCTTGTGGTGGCCAGGGCCACTGATCAGCCTGTGCCAGATGCAAGTGCTGCCAAGGCCAGAGTAAAAATACTAGAAATCTTCATTTAAATAGTCTCTTCTAGCCCCTTCTGAACTGCATTTTAAGTTTCTCAGACTATACCAAATGATCTGCATGAACATCACATGTCACAAGCCATGCCGTGCTGCTCACACCTTGGGGCGAGAGCAGGCTGGCGACACTGTGATGTTTACTGACAAGATAAAAATGTATCCTGGAGAAAAACACCATTATTTCCTTCACAAATGAAAGCAGGCATCCCTAAAGCTATAGACACTCTCTGAAATGCCTGTTTAAAGTAATTGGTAAATAGGAATACTTTTTGGGTAGCAGAGTGTTTAAAGACATGGTCTAAACACCTGGCTGCTTTACCTGACCTGGGGACAGGGCGTGTTTAAGGCAGATATTAATGCCTAGCTCTCTGCTGCTGAGCCAGAGAACCACATGTGCTCACAGAGGTGTGTTGGGAGCTCTCTGAGCACCCTGAGTGTGCTGCTACGAGGAAGCCCCAAAGGGTGCCCAGAGAGATGGACCTTCAGCTGGTCTTTTTGGCAAGGCAGGTGAGGTCACTGGTGCAAAAATGTCCCTATCCTGAGTATTCTGCAACAGAGTTTTGAGCTTTAATCCGATTTATTTGATTGGTAGAGTGGAAAAAACAGTTGGAGATGTGTCCGTCCAAGTGAGATGTTAATTTTGAGGAACTGAGGATTTTTATGAGAGTTAGGATAATAAGTTGCTGAATTAGCTGAAGTAGATAGGTGATCTTTGTTCGCAGTTAACAGAAGCCGGATCTTAGATAAGCTACCCCGGATCTTGTAACTCATTTCTTGTCAGGTTTATGTTTATGTGGTTGTGCTTGTAATGAAAAACAAAATGTGGTAAATAGGACATAAGATAGCTGCAGATTTCCTGCTTAAAAGACCCATTGAACACAGGAAGCTGTAACTTCTACCAAGGAATCATTTGTCACGAATGCGTTGAAAAGGTAGAAAGGTCAGGACGAGGAAGACTCATCTTACTTCCTCATTTTGGGTGACCCCTCCCCAAAATAGACCCCCAATTCATTTTAAGAAACAAAGTACGCATGCTTAATAGCCTTTTTGCCAATTAGCATATGAAGCGAGGAATGGGAGGTGACAGGGGTATGAATATGCATTTGTATTTTGGATATTCAACACTTTTGTAAATAAAAGGCTTTATAATTACCTGTGAATTTCGCAGTGCGAATTAGGGAAATATCCCACGTGCTGCCCGGCCGTAATAAACATACACTTTCTAACTTTAAACTGTTAGAGAGTTTTTGTCTGTCACAGTTGGGTATCAATACTAGATCAATACCTATATTTCTTTAATAAGTCACAAGGAGACACCCCAAACCAAGGAATCCTTGGCTTTTTATACCCTGACAATCCATGCACCTGATCTTCACTTGCTCCTCACACACCCTGCCCACACGTCTTTTTCCAAAGGTGATTTTTGGTCTGGGGTCCTCTAGCTCCTACTGGATTCTTTCTCTGTCTCACAGTGGGTCAGTAGTTGATTTTAGGTTGTGGCTTCTTTATTGTCCCAGTTTCCATTTGCCTCAGGGCTGGCTTTTACATAAGTAAGCAAGAGCTCAAGACAAGTTCAGTCCCAGATAAGATTTAAGACAACCTCAGTCTAGAGCTTTAGTTCAGTTTTAGTTGCTCATATTAAGCAAACTTAGATGGACAAAAGAATACCATTAGTAGAATTCAGCTGGCCACAATTTATCCACAGGATTCTCTCAAGAGCCCGTTTGACACGTTCATATATCATGGGGCATCTTGGACACCCTGTGTTCTCCCCACCTTCCTCCTCCCTCCAGCTCAGCATGGGGCAAGAGAGGCAGCTCTCCAGAGCAGCACTGCAGAAACTGGCAATCCAGTGATTCACATTATTGGCTTCCAGTTCAGTTTAGTACAAGAGATCTGATTTCTGGTTTCATTCCTACTGGGACAAATAAGATGAAACAGAGCCAAAATAGAAAATTTGCACATCTAAAGTGGAAAGGAATTCATTCATGAAACTGTTAAAACAGAATCTTAACAAACACTTAAGGAAAATACGTAAATCCATTTTCTTCTCCTTCTCTATATGAAAGACAATGAATTTGAGGTACCAGTTTGAATTCATTTTGAGTCAATTCACAGGCAGAAAATGTTTTTTGCTCAAGGGAAGGCAGTTAATGATTCTAACCTCATGGCTATGAAGTATCAGTTCCGTGTTAGCACAATAACCTCAGACCAGTAAGCCTTATTATCCATACTGCTCACTTAATCCTGGTCAATTAGGCATAGATAAATAAATGGAAAAGGAATGACATAATTTATCATTCAAAACATTAAATAAAGTGAACAAAAATAATCACCAGTTAAAGCCAATGTCTCTTACAGTAGTCACACATTTCTACAGTTTTGCTGGCAGGATGCCTAGGCTTCCTCTTTGCTCCCCTGTGTGGTACCAACACTGTACACACAAGACATCAGGTGCATTTTTCCTGTGGTCTTCCCACTGTTTGCAGTACTTTGTTCCACATGCTATGAAGGTATACGTTTTCCATCAGTGGCTCCAGATATATTCAGAGCCTTGGATGTAGGTTTATTTAGCCCTCTGAGCAGAAATGATAGATTTTACTTCCTTCTGGTATTTTGACTGTTAGAAAACACATTTTCTTCCATTACTCACTATTTCTGCTCAGTTTTGGTCAATATTTCCCTTTGGTTAACTACAGAATTTATCATTGCATTTAATTACTCATTTCACAAAGAATCATGTGGTTTTAAAAAGTTGAAGCTTTGTTCATTTGTGGTTATGTGCTCCTCAGCTCTCTGTTTCAGCAAGCCAAACATTTTCAGCAGGTTTTTGGAAGCAGCATATTATTTTTTACGACATATTTTTGCTTGTCTGCACACTTTTAGTTTTATTGACTGTACCACTAACTTTACCACCTGTTATCTTCAGCACACAGGAGTTCTTTGTGCAACTTCATTATTGTCATTACCCTGCTTTTCCAGTCCCTCCTCTATATTCACTCTGGCTGGTTTGCAGCAGCTCCACCACGATCCTGTGAAGCCTGGGCACAGAGACCGCTTGCTTACTCTCTCAGTCACAAGCGTCCTTCCTGGCTACCACTGGCCACTGTTCTCTCTTGAATAAAGAAGCCACTAGAGTTGGGGCAGAACTGATTGTACAATAAGAAACAGCGATGAAAAAATGAATATTGGGGTGTGACTAGGGATTTGGTAGGATTTGGTCTCTCTTAATCACGTAGTATTCAAACTATTCAAAATAAAGTTTATTTCTGAGAAATTCACCAGAGTGGCTGTTTTGCTGTCTTTTGGGGGAATATCCATACCCAGACACACACAGCCATGCATGAACGCACCCAAACTCACTGCCCTCACCACAGACACTGAAAGCAGTGGTCCATGACATTTGTAAGGGGAGCCCCAGGGACAGAGCTCTGAGAAAAGGGGCCAGAACATTTCACAAATCTAATTACTTGCCATGAAGGACATCCCTCACCAGCAGATACTTCAAACACATGGAGTAGAAAGACTTTTCAGAGAAACAGCTAGATAAAGAAAAGGAAAATATAGTGCTTTTTGAACATGAGTGCACTTACATGTATAATCAGATTGTAGTGATAGCAGGCTAGACACTTCATGACATGTCTATTTCTTTCCTGGCACAGGTATAAAGATTTTTGCAGGTCATTTTGAAAGGGGAAATGTCAGCTGGATGCTCTCAGTATTCCAATTGCTTGCTCATATAAATAATCGCATTGTAAAGAAAACAGTAATGTTGTAAAAGCAAGAGAGAAGAAAAAAAATCCAGACCAGCTTGGCTCTCTGCCCCACTGCTCAAAGTGTAATTGTCATGCTTTTTATGCGTTCACATGAATGAAAGAATAAATCTTGCAGATCCTTTAGAAGATACATTCATTATGTGTCTTTAGGGCCACAAATGTCATAGCAGAAGTGTGTTATGTGGTGCGGAGCACACACTGAAGTGATTTCCGTGTGATGCCAGAGCCTGGTGCCCACCAAGGATTTGACATTGCACACCTTTGAGAAGAAAGGGGATTTCAGCTGAGTCCCCTCTCGGCTTTGGGGCAGCACAGGAAGCAGAGCCGGTGTGCGAAGCAGAGCCGCCCAGCCCTGCTTGCACCCTGCTGCAAGATCCCAGCATGGGTGAGCCAGACACTGCACTAAAGCTGAGAGAAAGGCAGCTGACACAGAGTGGTTTTGGATTTGCCTGTCTGAAATCTCATGTCTGTATTTACTTGTTCTTTTATAAAACAGGGAGTAAGTTTAGGCAATACCCCATAATTTACATATAAGAGAAATGGGCTGTGTAATTTTGCAAAAAAGAAGGGAATATTTTAAAATGCTTCAGTCTGTCCTTCAGCATTTCAATGCCTCTTCTACGCAAGCCTACAGGGAACTTAAAGGCAATAATATTAAAAGATGTATCTCCAAAGGAGCCTATGAGTTTATTCTTAATTGCTCAGGAGTTTTCCAAGGCTGTCAGCTTCAGTTTAGATACTTCAAGCATTTACTTTCTCCTCCCTTTAAGACCAGTGAATGTGTTGTTGGAAACATCAGCCTTAACTCCTTCCCTACCACAGCACCGACCTGCTGGCTTTGTTCTCTTCAGTTTGCTTCTCCCTTATTTTCTAGCACTAGTCCCAAACTAAAGCAGCACTTTGTGGTCCGTTTGACCCTTTCATCTTTGAGTACCTGTATGCTGCTAGCTCAGGGATCCAGCTTCCAGTGTCTCACCCTTGCTGGACCTGCTTTAGTCCCAAACTCAAACTGGGAGCCAGTCCTGCATTCTCCTCCCCAGTGCTCAAGGAGAGCAGGGAGTGCGAGGGGAGGCACAGTGACCACTTTTCTGTTCTCCTCTGTCACTGGAGGCAAAAAGGCTCTTCCAACCAGAAAAATGAACAGTCTCACACAGGAACATTCTCGGGGTGATACAAGATGGGGATGAGAGTTCCCTCAGTATGCTTCCCCTCAGAAGCCTCTTTGGTCAGTCATCCTGATGGCTGAGGAAGCTGAAATTTAGACAATGGACTAATGCACAGGCTTTAAAGGACATTCAAGGATCGGAGAAAAAGAAAAAGAAAAAACAAAACAAAAAACAAACAAATAAACCAAAAACCAAACCAAACAAACAAAAAACCACAAAAAACAAACAAACAAAACCACCACCACCACCACCAAAAAAAAAACCAAACAAAAACCAAACCAAAACAAAACAAAACAAAACCACACCAACCAAGGAAAACCAAACACTCTGCTACTCTGAAGCACAATAACCACAGAAGACAAGACAAAATGGGTGATTTTCATTTTGGTGGTGCTAAGTCTAACAAAGACCAGAGCAAGTGTTCCTTATGATGCAATCCTTTTATGTCTTCCCAGTTGCCAAACAAGGCACCACAGATCTTTTTACATTTAAATACCAGTGGGAGTGGTTTTGCATAGGGAAACACTTAAGAAAATAAATCTTATTTCTGGGATTTCCTTTATTTCCCTTTTCCTGCTAGAGGAAACTGATACTCCCACCAACCGGTGGGTCTCTTCTACAGGCGGTTGTTGGGATGACAGGTACCACACATTGTGCCAATCATTCTATAAGGTACTGAAATTAATAATTTTTAAAACTAATACATGATTAATTGTGTCAAAGGAAATTAAGACGTTATCTTCAGAGCAGTTTTTTGACACTTCTCTAGTTAACTCAGAAGTCAAAGGTGTTTGAGTTTATACCTAAAGGGGAACTCTCAGCATGTGTGTGAATGGACACATAAGGATAACCACGGCAACCACCAAATCACAGCCGAAACGCAGAGTGCATTTATTTCATTACCCCACTACCAACGCTGGGTGGCACAGACGCACAGGACACAGGCTCTGCCAGGCTCAGCTCATCCCCAGCAGGGGGAACTGCTGTCTGCCCATGTATTAAATGTATTAAAGGGCTTCACACGTTTTTTCACAAGGCTGTGCTTTTATGATCTCTCTCTCTCCCAGCAGGAGACAAGAATGTCTGTGACAGTGGTATCTCTACACAGGAATTTTATTTCTCAAAACAGGCAGAGGATTGTGGAGAGTGAAAATACAAACTCTTGATTTGGGGTTAATGTGTTAAGTGTTGTAACTTTAAGTTCACCCATTGTTATAGTTACAGAGGTTATGTGTTCACATTAAAAGGTTTACTGTTGTTGTTAATGTTAGTTCCTTAAACTTAAACCTTGATTGTTGTGTACCTGTGTCCCCATCCCTACGCGAACCGCTTCCGCTGCTCCCTAGAGACTGTGCGCCCGAGGACATATGCAAATTAAGGTATACAAAATGCAAAAGACCCCTAAGACCGAGCTATCATAACACAAAAGAACTGAGCGCAACACCTTCAACCGAGGAAATGAAAAGGGACCTCGGATCACCAAGTAGAACTGGCTTTTAAGTTGTCACCATAATGCAGCAGCACCCGACCAGAATGACATCCCTGGACCACGAACCACTGACCGTGTTTTAAAGAATTCACCCGAAGACGGGTGCCTTAGTTCTGCTGGTTCTGCTGGGTGGCGAAGCTGAAGCATCTCTTTCTTTGCATCATCCACGGGAACAGTGGCGGTGTGCGCGACTCCTCGGCCCCTCTCCAGAGCTGTTCTAATAAGAGCTTTTTCAAAGGAGCTGGTCTCCTGGTCCCTTCTTAACAACGATGAACGACATCAGGCATAATAAGTAGAGTTTTTCCACAACATTTTTCATTTTTAACATTCCCAGCTGCAACAGCATTTTGAACGAAATTATTTCCTACCTACCAAATCTTCTGGTTTTATCCCTTTCCTCCCAATAGCATGCTTTCAAATTGCCATTATTTTTTATGAACTGAAGCTTAGAAAAACACAAAACTTTCCCCCTTAAAGACTTTGGTCTTTTCCACTCGGCAATTTTTTTTTTTTTTTTTTTTTTCCTACAGTGAAGAAGGTAAATTCATATTACTGATAGTAGAGAAATTCAGGCCAGAGGTCAAACCCTCCCGATCCCTCTGAAATTACCTGCAGTCCCCCGACCATTCAGACAAAACCTTTCCCATGTGAGTGACCGGTCACTGGGAGACCCCTGACCTTTTGTCTTTTCTGCCCCGGGGCACAGACGGCAGTGGGAGGGCTGTGGGGGCCTGCAGGCCCGCGGGAGCTCTCCTGCCCCGGGGCACATGTGAGAACACAGCACAGACGGCAGTGGGAGGGCTGTGGGGGCCTGCAGGCCCGCGGGAGCTCTCCTGCCCCGGGGCACAGACGGCAGTGGGAGGGCCGTGGGGGCCTGCAGGCCCGCGGGAGCTCTCCTGCCCCGGGGCACAGACGGCAGTGGGAGGGCCGTGGGGGCCTGCAGGCCCGCGGGAGCTCTCCTGCCCCGGGGCACAGACGGCAGTGGGAGGGCTGTGGGGGCCTGCAGGCCCGCGGGAGCTCTCCTGCCCCGGGGCACAGACGGCAGTGGGAGGCCCGCGGGAGCTCTCCTGCCCGGCGGGCACACAGCCCCGCGGCACCAGCGTCCCGCTGCCCGCACCGAGGCTTGCTTGCGGGAGGCACCCTGAGCGGGACCGGCTCTTCTGTTGCTGGGCTCTGCCCTGCTCTGTGGTCCCCGGGACGCACGGAGGATCTGCAGCTCTCCAGAGAGCGCACACGCACTCGTCTTCCTCAGAACGGGGCTGCAGCAGGTGCTCTTCATAAACTGCCGATGCTGTAGGTGTCTAGGACACCAGCTAGATCCTAGCTCGAGCCTGGGGTCATAAAGACCTTTATCCGCTGCAATTGCTTTTGCTTGGCTTTTAATCTTCACAGGAATGGGTCTGGAGGTTCCTGCTATCCCCATGAATGCCTGATCTCCTGTAATTGATGCAGGTTTTGGCCTTATTGACAACTCCCAGCAATGAGTCTTATTCAATGAGTGAATACTGTGGAAAACTACCTCCTTGTGTTTGTTTTCCGGAACTTGCTCCCACCTTTGTGCAATGACAGACCTTCTGTTTTCTGCTCCACAATAAAGGATGTGCAGACACCTACAATTGCATTTCATAACACTGTTTATTACTTCTTATGTCTATCAGCTCTCCCATTTAATAATTTCACCTAACAATAAATTCAGGCCGTTTCAGCCCTGCAGACTCCATAAATTCTCTCCGAGCACTCAGTCATTTCCAGAACTGAACTCTAAATCCAGCTATTCCATCTACGCCCTTTTTGAGACACGCTAACCTGAACAGATTAGTTCAGGTGAGTGTGCAACAGTGATTTCTTTGATGGCTTCCCAATACTTCCAGTGTTCTTTTATCCTGTTGCCTCTGCGTTCTAATAACTCTTGCTCCTTAGAAAGCATCTACATGTTAAGTCTTTGAGCTTTCCCAGTGATATAAAGACCTTTTTTTCTGGGTTAATACAGTTAATTTAGAGCCTAGCCAGGAGTATGAATTATTCCAATTAATTCCTCTATGCAAATTGCTTTGCATATGTCAAAACTGAATTTTGCCCATCGCCTCATTCTCCATTGACAGCGGCATCTTTTTGTACCCTTTAAAGATCATCACAGGCACCTCTGGTCTTGATAAACCTAAATAATTTTTGTGCAATTTACATCTCTTGCCGCTCCTTATCAATTTTCTTATGCAAAATAGGTGTGTGTACATATGTGTGTATGTTTTTTTAATATAAATTAGGATTGAATTCCCTTTTAGGAATTTAGATATGTCACTCCCCGGGCTTTCTGCTGTGGCAGCAGTTTCCCTGTCCAATTCAAAAGCAAGGGTAGTTTAGTGATGAGACATGAAATGGAAGGGAAGATTCAAAATCTACTTTGTCCTATCTATTGAGAAGGACTCTGACTTTGCTTTGTATGGCTTTTTTTATTTTTCAAAGCTGAAGCAACTCCAAATTTAGCCAAGGAGTTTCTTGAGTTATTTCTATCCCTACCCAGAGTACTGTTTTCTGAGTCAGGCATTACAGCCTGAGCAGATCATGGGTCACGATTGCCGCACCGCCTCAGCTCCCACCGCCGTCAGCAGCTGTGACCTGTGCCAGGGCTCAGCCCCAGACACGGCTCGTGGGGCTGCAGGTACCAAGGTCTGCCAGCCCCCAGCCATGAGTGAAAGAGTCATCTAGTTTATTGGACTTTGTATGTGGCATTAATTCATATAAATTAGATACAGCCTTTTTGCTGTCCACAGACAATTTTCACAAGTCACATAAACATGCTTGTTATGCAGTTAAGATAAATAGGCCATCCAAATTTGGTAATAAGGTTCAATATTTCAATAAGCATGATGATCAGTAGCAATTCCCCAGTAGGTGGGATAGAGCATGGTAGATGTTGGAGGCAATGGGCCAGGTCCTAATATTGTGAATAACCCTCCCACCTCAACACCCCAGAGCACTGAATAAGGTTAATCCAAACTCCATTATCTCCTGGAATTCATGTTCCTCAGATATAAGTGGTGATGCCTGGTGGAGCTGAATGTTATTTATCTGCAGTTGATCTTTCCCAAGGCCATTGATGGAAAGATAGATGGAAAATTTTTATTCTCTCTGGCTTGTATAATTTTCATGTAATGCCATCAGATCTCCCAGCTGTCTGTCACTTTGCACTGAGACTGATGTGAAAAGCTGAAAGCGGGAATGAAGCTGATGATAATAACAAACTATGCAGTAATTTGTGCTTGATAGTACCCAAAACTTAGTGATATTGTTATCTTTTGCTCAGTAATGCTCCTCCCTGACACCTGGATTGTGCTGCATCACCAACTCCATACTATGGGCTTTCCTGGCATCTGCACACACACATGAATATACTTCAGCAAAACACCAGGTTTCAGTCAATTGGAAGCTACCTCTTAGTTGGTACCAGCTTAAATGGGATGATGTTGTGGTTAAAATTCATCTGTTTCCCTCATGGAAGAGGACAACTCGGCAGCACAGAGAGGAACTCACCTCCTCCAGGACCTGTTGAAGTGATGGGGTGTTCAGGGGAGTGAACCAGGCTAGGCGGATCCTGAGGCAAGTGTCTTCTTGATGTGGGAGAACAATGAGAAATATATCAAACAAAGGATCTAAAAGACACCTATAGATATCCAGGTTCATAAACTGTTATCCAAAATACTAATACTGGTACAAGAGCTCCATACCTCTGACTAACTGGTTTGCTAAATATTTTTTCTTCAGGGTGAAAAAGAAAAATCATCCTACGTTTTCTGGTACCAAAGCAACTGATAAAAATACTTTACACATTAAAGTTGATATTAATTAGCTTAGCTCCAGTGAGGCTTCACTGCCTGAAAAAGAAATCCCTCAAAAGGCTGGGAAAAGTCTCTTATTAATGTTTTCCTGTGATTACATAATATATATCTGCAGCCATCCTATATTACTTGAGAAGCAATTATGCTAAAATGACACTTGCTGAGATGGCAATAAAACTGCCGTGTAAAGTGCCAGTATAACTGCTCTGATAAGTCATATAATATATTTAGTTTTTTAAAAAGTGTCTAGCCTTAACTATATTTTATTAAAACAGGAAGACAGAGTATCAGCTGCAAAGGCTGTAACTGTGTGAGAATCCTCTGGAGTAAGAATCACACAGAGACCCGAAGTACAGGCTAAGAACAGAGGGTGGAGTGGTTTCCTGCAGTGCCCAGCCCGTTAGTTTGCTCACAACCTCACAGAGTCTAGATTCACAGAATATTCTGGGTTGGAAGGGACCCACAAGAATCATCGAGTCCAACTTTTAAACAAATGGCCCATATGGGAATTGAACACACAACCTTGGTGTCAGCGCTGGGGCACAGGAGGGGCCCCGGGGTGGGGTGAGGGACCCCCAAAATCAGCACCGGGGCACAGGAGGGTCCCAGGGTCAGGGACCCCCAACATCAGCACTGGGGCACAGGAGGATCCCAGGGTCAGGGACCCCCAACATCAGCACCGGGGCACAGGAGTGTTCCCAGGGTCAGGGACCCCCAACATCAGCACCGGGGCACAGGAGTGTTCCCAGGGTCAGGGACCCCCAACATCAGCACTGGGGCACAGGAGTGTTCCCAGGGTCAGGGACCCCCAACATCAGCACCAGGGCACAGGAGTGTTCCCAGGGTCAGGGACCCCCAACATCAGCATTGGGGCACAGGAGTGTTCCCAGGGTCAGGGACCCCAACATCAGCACCGGGGCACAGGAGTGTTCCCAGGGTCAGGGACCCCCAATATCGGCACCGGGGCACAGGAGGGTCCCAGGGTCAGGGACCCCCAACATCAGCACTGGGGCACAGGAGTGTTCCCAGGGTCAGGGACCCCAACATCAGCACCGGGGCACAGGAGTGTTCCCAGGGTCAGGGACCCCCAACAGCAGCACTGGGGCACAGGAGTGGTCCCAGGGTCAGGGACCCCCAACAGCAGCACCGGGGCACAGGAGTGGTCCCAGGGTCAGGGACCCCCAACATCAGCACCGGGGCACAGGAGGGTCCCAGGGTCAGGGACCCCCAATATCGGCACCGGGGCACAGGAGGGTCCCAGGGTCAGGGACCCCCAATATCAGCACCGGGGCACAGGAGGGTCCCAGGGTCAGGGACCCGCAGGCCTGGAGCTAACTGGGCTGTGCTGGACTGTCACACCCACGGTGCCCTCGGGAAGGTGCTGCAGCCCAGGGATGACCTGCAGAGCAAAGGGCACCTCTGTTGCCTGCAGTGTGACCAACAGGTCTTCTGGACGGGTTGTAGCTGTTTCAACATCTCCCGAAGGGCCTCTGAAAAAATCTTATGGAATCTCTTAAGATAGCTCTTGCATTTTCCCACTAATGACACTCATTTTACCCTCCACAGCTGAAGACAGCCAGAATTTTTGCTATTGGATCTCACAGGTTTACTTTTAATTTTTCATCTGCAGCTCTTTTGCTTATGACAATGTATCAGTCATCCTGAGTATGGGGGATGGATCCCACATCCATATCTGGGAAGCCATTAACATCGGTTAAAAATGCATCCTGTCAAGGTTCTCAGCCTGGATTTGTAGATCTTTATCTCTGTATGGATCCTGCCTGTCAATATGAAGTCATACAGTAAATTACAGGAAACGTAGTAATTTTAATCAAAAAAATTTTAAATTTTCTGAGTCAAAAAAGAAATAAATGGGTTTACCCTTTATACAGTGCCTATTTTCCTAATTTATTGAAAAATGAGGTATTTTAAAAGTTGTTTTCCAGGCCTGCTGAATTCTCTTTTCACCATTAAATCTGACAGACTTCCAGGTGGTTTCTATATATCAATATTGCCTGGGTTGGTGGGGTAGAGAATGCTAAGAAATTAACAGTATATGTAACTGTGATGCTGTAAATATGAAGTTCAGCCACTGAAATTGCGCTTTTAGCAATTTGAGATTAATGACAATTGTCACAAATATCCGGCTTTTAAAATGTTATGCAAATTATATTTCCAGGCATATGAAGAAAGAAGGCTGGGAATAAAAGTTGACTTTATTGGCTATTGTTAAAGGATTATGCAGCAGGATTGCTTTTACCTTTCCTTTACAGTTAAAACTCCTCTGACTATTCCTGTAGATGGTTCCACAAATGGACACACATGTGTTGTATACAGAGTATATATTTTAAATGTATGTAAAGAACATATAATATTATATCATTACTTAATGAATACATGTAGTGTTCATTGTATATACATGTAAAGAGAATTCTCAGAACCAAGATGTCCCCAAAAGGCAGATCATGTTGGGAGAATAAATACATTTGAAAAACTAATAACTAGGAAACAATTAAAAGTTAATTAGGGGAGATCATCAAAACTATGCATTTTTAATAGTACGTATAGTCATGCAAAGCAACAAAAGGGTTGTTGCACTGAAAAAATCACAGGCTGATTTTTAGAGCTTAAGTATTCTAGCAGCTATTTGAGCAAAGGCTTACTGTGCAAGGACAAAGAGACTTTTAAAAAAACACATTCCATTCATGTTTCCTAAACTAGGCAGGGTAATGCTTTAAGTATAGTTAACCCAAATTATTTCTCCAAAATGAACATCAGCACTTAGGACAAGTATTACTGTGTGCAGTTTGGGGCATGCAATATAAGAAAGATATAAAGCTGTTAGAGAGTGTCCAAAGGAAGGACAGAGAGATGGTGAAGGGTCTGGAGGGGCCATAGGAGGAGCAGCTGAGAACATTTGGTTTGTTCAGCTGGAGAAGTGGAGACTGAGGTCAGGAGGCTCCCAAGGGACAGCAGAGGGGCAGCTCCCATCTCTGGTCTGGGACAGGGACAGCAGCCAGGGAAGGGCTGGAGCTGGGCCAGGGCAGGCTCAGGCTGGATCTCAGGGAAAGGTTCTTCCCTCAGAAGGTGCTGGGCACAGCCCCGAGGCTGCCAGAGCTCCAGGAGCATTTGGACAGCGCTGCCAGGGGTGCCCAGGGTGGGATTGTTGGGGGGTCTGGGCAGGGCCAGGAGCTGGGCTGGATGATCCTGTGTCTCCTTCCCCTCAGGAGATTCTGGGTGGTTCTGTTATCTCATCAGCACTGAGTGCCACATCTCCGCATGGGAAAACACTAGTGTTGCATTTCTCCAGGAGGCTGAAAAGTACAACCAAACATTTGTGCAATGATCTAAATCAGAACCATACAATGGTTTGTAACAACATGAATTACAAAAAAACCCAAGTGAATAATGCATCAATTTTTGAATTTGTTAACTCTAAATGAGTTGTTATTCGGCTACATAGTCCCATACTCTTACAGGGAGTTAGTCCTCGGCCGTTTTTATCCCATGGCTTGTCCTTTCATATGAAATTTAATTTTAAATCAATTGTACAGAAAACTAAAGTTGGGGAAAAAATTTAAAAATGTCTGATGACTTCACACCTCTCTCCCCAGCACGGCTCTTTGCTCTGCTTGGAGGCTGGACTTTCCCAGCTTTGTCTGCACGCAGGGATCTGCAGGACCCTATTCCCATCACCCACAACCTAAATCCATCTTCAACACCTGCTGATCACTTGGTCCTCCCCTTAAACTGGGTGTTGAAGGACCCCCCCAAACTGTGCTGAGCCCCCATATTCCGCTTGTGTCGTTTTTGGCATGTTTGGCTTACACCAGCCTGTTCACACCCTGTGTATCACCGAGACACCCAAAGCAGCCGCACACAGACAAGCGGTTTTGCAGAGCAGAGGTTTCTCCGTCCAGCCCAAAAGCTGAAATCCAGGTGGAGAGAGACCCCTTTGTTTATTTCTTACTTTTTATACATTTGTGGGTCTAGCAGAAGATTGGCTTTTTGGGGTTTCCACCCCTCAGCCTCAGTGGCCAGACCAACTGTCAGTTACAATTGTTTTCAGGTTAGAAATGTGCAAACAAAGGACAGAGAATGAAAAACAAAGGATTTGTTTATGTTACATCTGTGGGAAAAGGTAGAAAACTGTTCTTAATATTGTACAATAACGAAAAAGATCTGACTCCATTTAAGAAAATCAAAAGGCTCAGAAAAACCAGGGTAACACCTGTGCACGCTCCCAGCGGCAATTCCTTTCACTGGCTTTTATACAATGTCTGCACAGCTAAGTGCTCGTTGGAAACAGTGTAAAACAGCAGCTGCCGTGGGTTTTTTTATCCTAAAAGTGAATGCAGAAGCCAGCTCCGTTTGGTTTACACAGAAAGTGTCTTCCTTCAGTGCATTGGACAATAAAGTTCAATCACTTCCAAGTTCCACCTCATCCCTAAAAGCAACTTGTCAGCTGAAGTAATCGTGTGAAAACATAAACAAACTGTTACACTCCCTCAAGAAGCCATTAAACATGCCATGGTAAGTCAGGAATTTGCATATGGCTAATTGTTTAGTAAAGAAACTCTCTCCTGAGAGGATTGTAATTAATCTTTTTCATCAAATCTGTTGATTAGTCTTTCTGGGAATAATTCTAGACAATACAAGCAAGTGTGAGTCATGATATCACTTTCTTTGAAATTTATGATTAAATATGGCAATGAACAAATTTTTAAGTGGACTTTTAAAGCTTTGAAATCTTTAGTAAAATATTAATTCTGTTTTTTACATCAAATCTCAAGTTGATGTCAAGCTAACCCTAACCCTTTGGTATTCTTCTACTAGGAAAAAAAAAAAAAAAAAAAAAAATTAAAAAGAAGAGAGAAATCTAAATTTAACTTCAGATTGTTTAACAACCTAAAGGTTGTTGTATTTGTCAATGAGTGTAACACTGAATGTGTGAATGAGATGTATGTTTAGATGTACATTACTACTTGTACCAGGCAGTACTTTTTTTCCTATTATTACCAGCAAAGCTCTAAGCTGACACTGACAGTGCACCAGGGCGACTAGAGAGGTCCTCCACACATCATGGGAACCTTTGTGTCCCTCACTCTGGGGATCTTAATGTCCCTGACCTGTCCCACTTGCACCAGTGACATCATGTCACCGGTGGGCCTGAATCCAGAATTTCTCCCAGGGCAGTAATTCAGAAGAGACAAACTGGTAAACAACTCAGTAGTGCAAGCTGAGACCAAGGTGCGCCTGTGCTCAGTCAGTTGGGCAGCTTCTGTGGCAGCTGTGGAAACAATCTTGATCTTAGTCACTCTTGTCCACAGTTGGGCTGCTGACGTCACTGTTAGCACTGCAGGACCAGCTCACACCACCCCACAAGCCAGCTGGGGACCTGCAGGGCTCTGAACACAGCAGAACATCTCTCCACGGCTTGAGCTGAGACCTCCGCTGGACCTGGAATCTCTCATGGTATTTGGCAAACTTATTGCTCTGCCTTGTTGAGAGTACTTGTCAGCTTCTTTCCCTGGGTCAGGTATTTTCAGTGATAACCTGTCAAAGGCCAAAATGAGTCAGATTATCCTGCTTTCCCTTGCTTTAAGAGAGCCTTGCTGAGTGTCTCTGAGCTCCTCAGAGCTGTATCTGGTGTGGATAGTGGTCCCCTCCTTGACATGGGTGCTGTCCCTTTTGGCAGACCCCCACACCCTCCGTGCGGCAGCAATGCCTGGGTCCACACTGTCCCACTGGGGCTAGGAGGTCTTTCACAAAAGAACTCAAGATAAGCAAAGGTTTCATTTTTGAATAAAGCACCAGGAGAAGGGCCAATGTTTTGATGATATTTTGTGTATCGGCCGTTAATTTCCATCACACTCTGGTTCACCTCTGTTTCCCAGAGGCAAAGCTCAGGACAGCTCTGAGAGCCTGCAGAGGGAAGGATGACAAAAATATCAGCTATTTTAACCGAAGTCTTCAAGCAGTTAAGAAAGTCTGAAAGGTACTGCAAAAAGGTTGTTATTTATAGAGACATGGCTGCCAGATATCAGATTTTAGATTGCAGGTATTTATTGCAAGTTGTTGGGGCGACTATTTGTGAAAATAACAAGGTCACATCAAACCTACCAAAGTAATTTGTTGATTAATTTTTTCTTTTTTTAAAAACACTTGAACATTAGGTTAGGAAAGTAAAAAGGAAACAGTGTGCTAAGAGATTTATCATAGTGAAAATATACAAGAGCATTTCTTTTCTCCTGATAATATAAGACAGAAGTGTAAAAGGCTCTGACGGTTCCTAGGTGGGCAGGTTCCTGCAAAAACCTGTGTGATCTGTGTGATGTGATTTGTGCTGTGCTGTGCTGTGCTGTGCTGTGATGTGATGGCCCAGATGGGTGTATAGAGAGCATAACTCTTTTCAGAGTAGCTGCTCTGACTTGATATAGAGCTCTGCCCCATGGGAAACTTGGCTCCTCCACCAGAGTTTGAACTGTTATACAGTCCTTTTTTTCTTATCTCTATGCATTACCTTTGCAACAAAAAGCAAGCAGGACTAGACAGTGGGATGACAAACTTCAACACCTCAAAATACTGACACTGGTTCAAACTTGACCTATTCACTTATTAAGACCATATTACAATTTTTTTTAAAGTCACAAATAAATGCATAAGATCTACAAGAAATGCCTTGAATTAGATGATTTAATAATTTCAGTTCTCCAAGTTTAGTTTAAAACAAACAACCCCCAAACCAAAACAAGCAAACAAACAAACAAACAAACAAAAGTATGAGCATGAAAGTCAATTATTTAAAAAATCCTGTTTGGCATACTACATTGGTTTCTAATCCAGTTCAGAAATTTAGGCAGGATGCTCTGATTGTGGAATAAAGCCAAATACATTTAAATGAGCAGCCAGACACAACATGAATTAATATCCTGAAACCTAATCAGATAACTTCTTATCTAATTAGATGCTGGAGTCCAAAGCTAATTGCTAATTAAGAATACAGTGTCTGTGAAAAATGCTGCTAGCCTTCTCTGGTGTGAGTGTCCCCCCCCTCACACACAGGGCTCCTGATACCCGGGCTCCTGCTCGTGCTGCTGAACCACGGGGGCTTGCAGCGGGACCAGGGCAGCAGAGCCTCCATCCCAGAGCAGCATCCCCAGCTCCCTCCCTGCGCTGCCCAGGCAAGCTGGGCTGGGCACAGAACCCGTCCTGAGGGACACAGAGCCCGTGTCCAACTCCACACCCCAAAACTCCAGGAGCTCCCTACTTACTGTAGCCTTACCAGCACATGCATTTGCAGACGTTTGCCCTCTAGTGTGTGTGCTTTCCTGGCTGTTTCCACAGAGCGCAATAATTTATTTCCCAGTTTACTAAAAATTTGAACAATAGCAACAACAAAAACCCCCAAACTACTCCAATTTGGGTTTAGAATTAAATAGTTTTCAGATGGATACACCATCCCCGGACAGGAAATTTAAGGTGGCAAATGGAGAATCAAGCTTAGTCCTTGATTTCTTTTTGATGGACCTTTGCTAGTTGTTAACTGAAAGCATAAGTTAAACAAAATAAAACAAAAAACAACAAAACAAAACAAAACAAAACAAACCCTAACAAACAAGAAAATCACAACAAACAAAAAACAATCACCAGAACCACACATTGAACAGATTCTTTGCTTTATTGAGCATCCCTTCCCCTCAAGAATCAGCCTAGTACTTTGGTTGTTCTTCTTCCTCAAGGGAAGTAATTTGTGTATTTACCTTGAATGACAGACAACATTCTACAGTTGAAATGCAAGTTCACAGGTTTTCCTTCTCTATGCAGCATTAAATTGTTCATATGCTTATCTTAACAACTACTGCTAGAGTAAGTGGATATAACAGTCAAGCAATAATGTTTAAATGTTCACAAAGTAATTCACAGATCAGTGTTATCATTCAAACTGCTAATAAGAGGCTGCAGAGCTATCCTGACCAGGTCATTAGTAATTGAAAAGAACAAGTGGACCTTAAAAATGATATATCAGTAATGGATATAAAAAGAATGAAAGTGACCTCTCAGGTGACTGTTGATGCATGACCAGAGACTGATACCATGCACGGAGTGAGGCACGGAGGAGAACCCAAGCAGTGCAAAAATGAGCTCAGTAAAAAGGAGAGGGATGATGTCATAGGGCAACCCAGGAGAAGGCTAGCAGGTGATGAAAGAGGGTTAAATGGTCCTCAGGTCCTGTAAGGAAGAAACCAGACAAGCAGCCTGTTTCCTTCATGAAAGCTTGCTTTTTTATTTACCTATGAATAATGCCCTTCAAGACTTTCTGACTGAAATAGATTTTTATCCTATACGTCACACATTAGGTAGGGGTATGTGGATACTCTTCTGGGATCCTTTTTATCTCTAATATCTGATCTGTTTACCTTGAAGACACGATGTGTTCACTTCAGGAGTAATACAGTTTCACATTACTTTCCAAGGCAGAACTAGAGAAGACACAGTGAATTACAAATTGCACTTATGGTGCTCGGTTGGCCAGTTTTTTTATTTAGATTTCTTTGCACCTCAGAATTTACAAGATATGCAGTTGCTTTCTGAACTCAACAAAAGTCCTTCAAAATTAAGAAGATTTTGTTATCTGATGAGACAACTAATTACAATATTAAGATGAGATTAATAGGAATAGTTGTGCCCTAAAGAAAACTGGATTGTGAGAATGAAAACATGCTTTTCATTTTCTGAGGAAAGTGAATAGAGAGAGAAGGAAGTGATTGAGATAACAAATCGCTGGAGAGAGGAATATCACTGTAAGAAAGATGCCACGGTAGAAGACATGCTATGTTAAACTTTAACCTATGAAAGCTGCCAGTTTAGAATATATTACAAAAACACCCTTGACATTGATTCTTTGGGGATTGTTTTTCATCCTATGTCTCCAGTATTTGACAATTAGTCAGCAGCTGCACTGCGGCATGTCTGGTTCCTCTCCCCACAACTGAAAGCTGACAAGCTGAACATTCATCTGTGTCCTGCTTTCAGCTGGGATAGAGTTAATTTTCAGGTCAGCAGCTCATATTTCAGGGCTGTGTTTTGGATTTAGGATGAGATTAATGTTGATAACATGATGATGTTTTGGTTGTTGCTCAGTGGGGCTCACCCTGCCAAGGACTTTTCAGTGTTCCCTGCTCTGCTAGCGAGAAGGGGAGCAAGAGGCCAGAGGGGAGCAGAGTCAGTGCAGGTGACCTGGGCTGGCGATAGGAATATTCCACACCACAGAACCCCATGCCCAGTATATAACTGGGGGGCATTGGTAGGGACAGCACAATCACTGCTGGGGGACAGGCTGGGGACAGGTCAGTGAGTGGTGAGCAATTGTACTGGGCATCACTTTTGCGTCTTGGGTTTTATTCCTCTCTCTTTATCTTTCTCCTTTTCAGAGTAAGCACTATTGTTTTTGTTTTTACTGTTATCCTTAGTGTTATCCTACAGTATTTTATTTCAATCACTAAACTGTTATCATCTCAACCCACAAGGTTTTCTTTTTCCCCTTTGATTCTCCTCCCCACTAGGGGTGAGGGGGCAGCTCTGTGGTTTTGCACTACTGGCCCAAGCTAAGCCACAACAATCCAGCACAAGACTGCTGCAGACACCCCCTGAGTTAATACCAAGGAGTTACCCCCTGTAAAATACCAAGGAGAAACATGCATTAATTCTTTGTGAATTCACAAGTCTTTGAACTTGATCCTAATATAAGCTTGGACCTTGTTTAAGTTCAATAATACGGAGTCCTATGTCTAAGGTGCAGTAACCCCACGCACAAGGGGAGATTGGGGCTGGCTGCTGAGAAGGCAGACAAGACTCTGAGGGTCATAGTATCAAGCAGGAGACATCACCGTGCCTTGCAGAAAAAGCCAACTGTGCCCTGGGCTGTGTCACCAAGGGAACAGCCAGCCAGGTGAGGGGCTGATGCTTCTCTCTGCCTGGCAGGGGCGAGGCTCCACACAGTTGCTGGGTCCAGTCTGCGGTTCCCCAGTACAAGATGGACCCATGTATACTAGACTGGGACCAGTAAGATGCCACTTCGCTGGCTGGGGCTGGAGCCCAGGATCAGAGAGAAGAGGATGATAAGTGAGTTGTGTCATGGCACTTTAATATCCCAGTGGCACGTTCTCATCCTTGCCTCTGTTCTTCTGTTCTCTTTGTGATATCAAAGCATGTTGTATAATTTCCCAGTCATGTGCCAGTAAGTGCACTGTGGTGGGTCCTGAATGTTGGACCATACCTAAATTCAGTTGAAGAGTGTGAATCAGTTATTTTCGCTTACAGCCCTCTTGTTTTATAATTAAGGAAGGAAGGACATTGTTACTATGTAGTCTAGACCTGAGGACTCTACTGAGCCCTAGGACTATGACAGTGCACAAGCCAAAGGAAGAACAAATCAAAGAAGTGAAGAGACTTTTGATTGATTCAGTTAGGCAAAGGAAGAAAGAGCCTTTACACTGAGACTGGCTGGTTTTGTGTCAAAGTTGGATTTCCCGTTGGTACCATACATCACGGTGGCATTTGTTGACTGACAAGTACCAGAGCAATCCAAGCCTTACAGATGTCTAAGAGAGAGCAACAGGTATAGACTGTAGAGAGATAGACAGGTATTTTCTTGGTATTGACAGGCCAAACTTCAGGAAAACAAACATACTGAAGATTTTATACTTGAGAGAGCAGAGATTACAGGAAGCTGGAATTTCCTGTTTCTGAGCTTTATCTGTTTATCCTGTTTAAATGCTTTATCTGTTTTGGTGTAAATAAACAGCAAAAATTGAAACCTGTAATCACAAAACACCAATGAACACTGTGAGGAAATATGAAAGTAGCTTTGTTTCGCTGAGGTAGTTTAGAAGTTCTCTGGTCGTCTACACTGCAACTGTATTAGAGAACATTAAAAGACAATATAAAGGGAAAAACACGACACAATTGTACGACAAATTTCAGGAAAAAGTCTCCATTAAATCTTTTTGTTTATCCCCTTTTTGCAAATCCCCTTGTTTATCTCAAGGTAACACTACTTTCAATAACAGTTTATGCTTTAAAAGTCACTGTGAAATTAAAAACTTTTCTCCTCTGTTTGTTGTATCGAAAAAAGTAGTAGCTAAAGAACAGAGAATAACCACATCTCCAAGTTTTCTCATACCAAACCTCCTGTGTCAAGGCAGAAATCTCAGTCCCTGCTTAAAAGGGTGTGTCCTTCACTGACCCATGACTAGCACAGGTAAGGGAGCAGTAGTTACCTGCTATGGGCCCAGGTATCCCTAGAAATCCATCCCAAAGCAGAAGGCACATGCTGAGGAGGATATTTCAACCGAGGTTAAGGATGGATTAGTAGTTATGAAGTGTGACAGCAGGAAAACCAAGTCCGTGTGTTGAACCTGGACCATCTGTTCAGGGGCAGCAAAGGATCTGCGCCTCATCCAGCACCGGCAGCTCACTTCTTGCCCGGGCAGGTCCCCTCTGCGTCAGCATGTCAGAGCCATGGGGAGCTTCAGCTGGCTCTCAAGAGCCCAGCTGAACGTGACTGGCACTGCCCTCAGGTGCTGCAGCTCAAAACCAGCCCTTCTGCAATGCTAAATTTGCCTCTTTCCAGGACGGCCGCTGCAGATGATGCCCCCTGATCCATCTAATTTCCGACCCATGCCCAAGAGTTATTTGGAACAATGCTGAATCTCACAGATGACAGTTGTGCAAAAGGCTGGTGGCATTATGGCTGTGTTGAGGGCTGTGTTCCTGGGAATATTCCCTGGCACTTTACTTACATAGTCTACCCTAGGTGGTAGCCTGGCTGCCTAGAGGAACACAACCTGAAAACGACACCCTCACATGAGCGGTATAACTTGCTAATACTGTAAAAGGCAGAAAATACTAAAATTTCAGTTTACTCCTGCTTTGTCCCTTATTCTAAGAATATACTTCTTGCACATATCTAGGAACAACACTTGGAGAATTTTTTTAAGCTTTTGTCCCTGGACCTTTTTTGCTGAGAAATACTTTACAGAGAAGCACCACAATCTGATTCTACAATCTAGCTGCAGATTATTCCAACAGATGAATTGCAGAATGACCGTCATTTATGTTTCTGTTGGAAAGATTCCCTAATAGAATAATCAGCTTCTTTTAGAGAAATAAAACTTGCAGTGTAGTTCTGTCCGGATGGGCACTAAAAATTTCCTGGAGTACAGTCCATGGCTTTACAGACAGGGGGTAATTGCTTTCATAATGTGTAATACAGTTTGCAAAATAATCATTATCAAACCTTCATGCAAGCTGATCTTGTTAGCTCCATTTCAGACAATGGAGTTTTATAATAGCTTAAAAATTTAAAGGCTTGACTTTTCTTTAAAAAAAAATAAATGAATCCCCCTAGTATTGCTGTGGAAATTTACTACTTATTTTGTGGTAGTCAAAATCTTTCTGATTATTGAATTCATAACATCATTAAAGAAAATTCAAGCACATAAAACAGAGATATTACAAGTTCTAATGAAAGCCATTTAGTCATAAAACTATTTTACTGACAGCCTTTTAGTCATAAAACTATTCTGAATTTATTTTTAAGTGACAGATAACAAGAAGCTACAAAACAAAACCTAGAAAATATGCAAGTAGAAAGATGAGCTTCTACACTTTGTTTCATTGTTGCATTGAGATCACTTGTAATTAAACACATGCCAGATTTAAAGACTGGTTCTCTAAATCTTCGAGTCACTGGAGATTATTCATTTTGTTGTGTCTTTTTCATGGTGATCCATCCATTTTATCCCTTTCAGTGCTAAAAATATTGTCATTCTACTGGCACACTGCCAGCATGACAAACTCAAACCAGTGATATCAGCCCTATTTCCCTCACTGAAAAGTACGTCAGTCTCATTATATAATTTTCAGGAGCAGCAATTTTGATATGGTGTTTCACAGGCTACTTCAACGTGTTCTTTGGAAGGTAGATCTGTGTCCTGGTTTGGGGACAAATTTGGGAGAAAACCCCTGTATAGGATCCCTCCAAGGAAGCAAACCCAAGTGGCCCCTCCCTCCAACCGGTCCGGAAAAAAAACTTCTTTGGAGCAAAGTGGAAAAAACTATTTTACTAAACAAATGAAGTGCATACAAGTATAAAGAATGAATAATATGGAACAATAAAACCTCTCCTTCTGAAGTGAGATGGCAAATTGAGAAAGTCCTTGCCGTGGGTGTAGCTCGGCTCTCTCTCAGTCTCTCCTCAGTCCCAGTCCCTCCGGCGCTGCTGGAAAATGCCGAGGTCCCGGCCCCGGTGGGCCGCAGGTGCAGCCCCCAGTGCTCCCCTGGGTTTTCAGTCCAGAGCAGGTTTAAACAGTTCTAAGAAAAAGGAAAAAAAACAGTCCAGGGAACTTCTCTGCCCTAGCTAGCTGAAACTAACTAAAAGCAAAAAGATCTCTGTCCTGCAGTCTCTCCAAGCCTCCGCCGAACACCCCGTCCGGAGGAGAATGTGGAGGAGTCAGGCAGTTTTCTCAAAACAAACTCCGCGCCTCTCCTTGCTCTTAGAACCAGTCTTAGAGGCACAGAACTCAATATACAGCACAAGCAGAACAGACGATTGGGGATACAGGCATCATAAAGTTACCCTAGGACAATCTGTTAGGACAATGCTCTGATACATGGTGGAATTCTTGGGGTGTCCTGCATAAGTACAAGAGCTGGTCTCAATGCTCCTGATGGGTCCCTTCCAACTCAGAATGTCCTACAGTTGTATGGTTCTATGGTTCTTTGATTCTATGATTTTATGATTCCATGATTCTATGATTCCATCATTCTATGATTCCATCATTCTATTGTTCTGTGGTTCTATGATTCAACACAGAAGTTCAGCCCTTCACCAGAAAGTGCATTGTATTAATCCATAAATCTGGAATGATGATGAAGTATCCAACAGGGCTCTTGCCCCTCCTTTTCCTCAGTCCCCTATGTGTAACCCATGCTTGCTTTTTCAGAGTTTGTCCAAAGTAGCTACAAAATGTACTCTGTTCTTTGCTCCCTTGACATTTCCAGTAAAAAGTGGTTTCTTGCAGGGCTCTGACAAAGTACTTACCAAGCAGCACAATCAGCCCAGCCCTTTCTCAAACAGCCTTATCGCAAGACTGAGAATTCATGGCTAAGCATGTTGGTTCAGGATTCAAAGTGACTTGTTTCACTTGTGTAGAAAGGCTGAAGTTCAAAGCACACTAAGCAATCAGTTTGGCCGTCAGCCCAACAACTCTAAAATCGCTTCAAATAACAGCAAGAAATCTGTGGTTCTGTGAGCAGAAAAAATTCTTCTTCCAAACAGGTCAACACACATGCAGCTACCCATCTGATATGTTCATACTGCATGTTTTTACTTGCAATTATATTTTAAAATGCTCTCAGGTCACTGTATATGTATATTTTAAGAAATCCTCTGATCACTTCTCAGTTCTGAAGAGAAGAGAGGTGAGACTGGCCTCTTTGATTTAAAATGATCTAAAGATTTTAAACAAAAGTGGCTGAGACAATCTGTAAAAGTTGGGGCACTACTTTTAAAAATTCTGGCTGGTGGTAATTCATCAAACCTAATATGGTCTGCTCCTCCAACACTTAAAAAATAATAGAATGAGAGTTTAAAATGTGTTTCTTGACTATTCTTCTGGTTGGAGGAAGCAGGAAAATGTATAAATTTTCTCACATGAAAGCAAATATTTCTAATGCTATGCAATACTTACAGTATTTGGACTATAATAGTAATTAAAGTAGATTTCCATGTCAGCCGTGTAATTATGCTAATACATCATAGCAAGTGGTTTTGATTTCTACGTGTTGAATATGACTATATCACTGGGGTTTTCACTGAAAAGTCATACTCTGGTCTCAGGCATGTTCCTTTTTTATGTTCTATGGGAATGTAGAGGCAAAAAAAGAGGAAAGAGTTTGCATGATACACTGTAGTTCCATAATTAATCATTTATTTACTATATATTTTTCTCACTTTTTCTTATAATAAAACAGTTGTTATCATAAACTTAGCCAGTGTAATAATTCTTCGTTATTTCTAAATGTCTTCAGTGTTTTTGCTTCATTGTGAATTTGCTGTTGGACTCAAGCTGTCAGACTCAAAATGCTGGACTCAAGCAGCCTGGAACAGCACTATTAGGACAACACTGCTGGGTTTGTGGCTTATCAGAAGGATATTTACACCACACAATGGTTCTGAATGTATATGAAGGCTGGAGGTACAGGCCAAGTATCCCACCAAAACATTCTGTAGATGACATGGCAAGGGGTTTGCCTCCTCCCTCTGTAGCAACTTGCTGGGACAAGTGATGTTGGCAGTGTGGACACCATGAGGCTTGACAAACTGAAACAAGGCAGCCGAAAATTTGCTTAACCTAGCTTCTCAAGGAGTAAAATAGATAACTGGGAATCTGAGCAAAAGGCAGATGTACAATTAACCAAGCAATTAAGGAAGGAAGAGAGAAGAAAGACCTAATTCCCAGGTTTGTGAGACAAAAGCCCTTGAGGTTCTTGGTTCTGTTTATTATTATTGATGCTGTAGTTGTTGTTGGTTGTTTGTTCTGTTATATTTACTAGTAAAGAACTGTTATTCCTTTCCCCATAGCTCTGACTGAAAAGCCTCTTTAATCTTCTAAATTATAATAACTTGGAGGGAAGGGATTGGAATTCCCCATTCCTAGAGAGGCCCCGCCTCTCCCTAGCAGATACCTGTCTTTCAAACGAAGACAGGAATGAAAACTATTTGTTTTATCTGTGTACTACAGTGAAAAGCACTGTTCCTAGGGTAGCAGTTTCAGTCTCCCTGAGTTTTAATCATCTCGACTTTTACTGATTGTTTCAAGTAAACTGCTGCCTAAAATGCTATGAGCATACTTCTTCTGCAGGGAGTATAATTTCTTTGAAAGAAGAGATTCTGGACAGAGAAATGTCTCCATTGCCATCAGTTCTCCTATTAGCACAAAAACCCTTAAAGATCCATGTTTACTTTAGGGTCCAAAGCACTCCAAGGGACTCATGGCTATGGGCTTTTTTGATGGATATTTTCCATTATTATTTAGATGCCTTTCAACAGTGCCCAGTATAATCTTCTCCATAATTCTCCCAGGAATTGATGTTAGATTTGCATATCTGTAGTTTCCTTGGATGTCCATCAAGCCCTTCTTGTAAACTGAAATAACACTGGCTAGTTCTCAGTCAGCAGGAATCTCCCCATACGCCCAAGACCGATGGTAGATGAATTTATCATTCTTTATTTGTAACCTGTTCATTTTTATTAACCTTTTTTTTTTTTTTTAATCCAGGAGATTTTTCAGAGAAAAAAAGAATTTTTTCAATGTGATTTTTTTCTAGAATCCTTCTACACTCAAGATGCTTCTTCTTTTTTTCAACCTCACGTTCGCTTTTGGAAGTAGTGTTTTCAATTGACTCATGTCACTGCATACAAACTCACTTGAAATATTAGGACCATGTCTGAAGATTCTTTCTGAAACTTGGAATTAGATATTGGTCAGGAAAAGGTGATTTTTGTTTGTTTGTTTTAATTAGTTTGAAGGAAAGAAACTAGTGCTTTCTTTCATTTTGTAATATCATATTTTATCAGAATCTTTATATATTTGGCAGTACATAGAGTCAGGGCCCAAGCTCTTTGTGGCTGCCTGTTCTCTAGTACTGAGATGGCAGAGAAACACACAACATTACTTCACCATTCCCTCGTCCTCATAAATGCAGAGGGTCCATTTTTAAAGTGGTTTAATCTCTTTTGTCAGATAGACCCATTAGAGGGTTTAGCCTGACATTCTCATAACAATTCCTCCCCTAACTTATTGGCGACTTGATCGTCAGAATTGTTTAAAATCTTGTTTCCAGTCAGATTGCATTTATGCTCTAAATGGGGTCTCTGTTCCCAAGATCCGGTGTATTCAGAGGGCGAGGGAAGGAATCGTCCAGGATTCACTGATTTTTGAATGCTTAATCTGAAAAGGCTGAATAGAGCACTTGTGCATACCCGCTCCAGAAGGTGATCTGCTGCCTCTGTAAATTGGTGTGAAAGAAAGAAATCATTGTGTCAACTGACACACAAAAAAGAAAACACTGCACAAGTTTGCAGGCCCAGCATTAGCCAGGACATGGCTTAAACATTACGACTCATTCATGCACATTTTTCCCTCTCAGACAGCTGCAGTTAATGAGCTGAATATAAGAGACAGTAGCTCATAGTTTGTCTCTAGGTAACGTGAAGATTCCCATCCTTTCTTTTTTCCATCTTTGTGGTCATTTATACACAGTTACCTATACTGCATGCAGAACAGTCTACTATTATTGCTGCCTGCTCTAATTGTGTGATATCCAGGAAATTCAGGCATGAACTATAGCTCTGTTCTTCTATTTGCTGCACAAGTACAGACCAGAAAGGATTCTGCTCAGAAACATCAGCAGAGATGGTCACTATGAGAATAAGGCAAGTGGAACAGACAGACAAACAAGGGGAAACAATAAGTCTGGAAAAGGGGGAGTTTATGTTTTTTCTGTATTATGCTGACTGGCTATCTAGGTCACAGAGTCTTACTTTCAAGTACCTGTAGGCTTGGGTTGTCAACTAGCAGCCTTGTCACCCATCTAACCAAACCCAGCTCCCTCCACTGCTCTTCACACCCCATATGTTCAGCCCCACCTTGGAGCCTGCTTATTACACTCTACCTAGTTCCTTAACAAGCTTTTCCTACTGGGACCCACACACCTGTGGATGCATGTGAGATGCCGTGCTGACAGGACTCCTGCTAAAGCAACTTGAGATGTGGGGGCTGTCCATCCAGAGCTCCAGGTCTGTGAAAAGTGATTTTTATACAGACACATGGTGACTTTGAAAAATTGCTATCACAACTCAACTGGATAAGAGGGAGTCGCAAGCAGGTCACACCAAGTTTGGGCAGAGCAGGTGTGATGAGTCCTGGCAAGCAGTACAGAGGGAAGGGCATGTTATTAGCAAAAGCAATACCAGGTTACGGGGTTAATGATTATAATATGATACACATATTGGTATGAAATTTCCTTTCTTCCTTCCCATCCATCTCCACCTTTCTCAGGCCCGTGACTCTCCCTCAGTAGGTTATTTTTCGAGGGAAAGATGTTAGAAAACGTGTGCACAAATATTTCAGGGAGAAAGCTGTATGTGTTTTTGCGACAATGAATTTCTTACTCTTTGCTACACGAAGCAAAGTGAAAGTGTTGGTGTAACGGCCACCAGGCAAAGCTTTTAGTCAGCAGAGTCTGAAAGGTGACCCGGTCACTGCCACGATGTACTCTTTGTCACGTATTCAACACACCTTTGAAATAAATGACCCTGCAGCACAGCAAATCTGCACCTTTGTTTTACAAAAGTAAATAACGCCTATGAATCTTCTCTGTAGAGTGTTTTACTGAGGCCATAAAGTGCTACGCTTCAGAGCAAATGCAAGGTAACGCCAAATACCCCTTTACAGCGTGGAGCCCGAGCCCTGAGCACCACTCTGCCTGGCAGCCACAGCGCAGGATTGCCATCTGCAGGGCAGCCTGGCATCTGGCTCCCTGGAGGCTGGCACACTCCTGATCCCTATGGATATCTTTCAGAAATACTTCTCTTGCTCTTGCAATGTCTAGATGGAGGCATTACCAAGTTTTGTGCCTGTACTCTCCCTATAAAAACGTTTGTTGTCTTTTAGTGCCCTGGAGGTGAAAGTGACATAAAATCGTGGAGTTGTTTGTGTGGGAAGGGACCTTCCAAACCACCTAGTTCTAATTGCGCTGCCATGAGCAGGGAGACCTCCCACTAAACCAGCTTTCCCCAGGCTCAATCCAACCTGGCCTTGAGCATTTCCAGGGATGGGGCAGTCACATCTTCTCTGGGCACTCTGTGCCAGGGCATTACCACCCTCACAAGGAAGAATTTCTCCCCAATATCTCACAGGCCACATGCAGAAACACACACACAGTTTACAGCCATAGATTTACATAACGCTATTAGCATATCTAGCATGGAAAGCAGGCTTCTTATGTTCTTAAGCTTTCAGTGACTCTTATTTGAATGCACAGCCTTGTTTCAGCTGAAAATGCATGCAAGGGAAGTGCTAGAAAAAGACAGTAAATGCATAGGAATCTGTGAAATCATGAATGATCTGAAGAAATGGGATTCTCATTGTTGAAAAATAGATTAAGAAAATGAGGATTTATTATGGAAATATTATGGGCCATTTTCCCTACTTGGTTCTTTCCATTAAATACACTTACATGAGCACACCCAGCATCACAGACCCACACTAGTGAGAGACCAGCTCTTAGGCAACACAAAACCTCACGGAGGTGTTCTGGTTCCTCTCTGATGGAGTCAACAAGAAAAAGAACATGACATCAGTGGGTTATAAAGTTTCTTTTGCATTTACTTCTTATTAGCACCTACAGCGTGAAACAAGATGAGAAAAATGGGGACAGAATTTTTCAACACTGTAAGAAGATGGAAGGAAAAATCACTCCATGAAGAAATAAAGAGAAGAGCAGAATGTGCTGGAATGGAGGACAAAAATTAAACAAGCAGTAGTTGCACTTAAAGAGGTGGCAAAAAAATGACCACGCGTATGGTGTGCTGTCTTCACACAGAGGTCAGCATTCCACAATGCAGAAACCAAATTCAGGAACATATTACTTAGGAACAGTTGTGTATCCCAACAGAAACACACCCATCAAAACTGGTGAGCAACAGTGGCAGGGACTGGCAGTGATTTTACTTTGCACCTCTCAAGCCGTGAACTTCCCTGTTTTGCTCCAGATTTTTCGATATAAATGTGCTGGTAATATGATTGCTCAGTACTGCACATACGTCCATCGCATGCAGAGAGCCCAGCTTTACACAGAGTCACAGCCAAAAACCACTGTGGTTGTCCAGCACCAGCTACCACAGGCTGCTCCTTTTGCCATGATGAATAAATTACTCCCCACTCAGGTGGACCTTACCCCCTACTTCAGCCTCATAATTTTCACTCCACCTTGTTCCCCCATTTTTTCTTTCCATGTGAATAAGACAGTTGTGACCAGTTCCCTGGGGCAGATCCCTGTGTGGTTACAGTCAGAGCTGGCAAGTTGATGTCTGAGGAATCTGGTGAGAGGGACAGTGGGAACTTTCTCTGTTTCACTCATGTACTGAGCACCCAGGGCATACCACAAAAGAGAAGACATTCCTCAAGAGACAACTGAAGGCTAAGAGCAGGGCGAGGAACCTGAGTGCTGTTCTTTGAGTCAATGATAATTACACCAAAGATCAGGTGAACTGGACAGGCAGAGTGCCACAAACTGGAAAGCCCAAAGTGCTGTTAGTTGCACTGAGTTGCATTCATTTGCTGTCAGAACATGTCAGAGCAGAGGCAAACTCCCCCTGATGACTATGAAAATGTTTCTCTTCTTTTCCCAGCCTATTTCTTGAAAGGATGAGCATCAATTCTGCGTAGTCTGAGCCCGCTTGATCTGGCAGCACACGATTGTACTGCGTGTCTGGGGCACCTGTCTCAGCAAAACCCTGCCAGTTCTCTGCATCCTGGGGAAGCTGGACCATGCTGAAGACAGGTTACAGGCGGCACTTGGACTGCTTTCCTAACGTCTTGTATCTCAGAGTTGCACAGCTTTATTAAATCATAGAGAACTGAAAATATTTATAAACTGACCTACCTCATTGCAAAGTGAATACTGGCTATATATTATTCTGTATCCCCTCAGATAAACCGCATGCAAAACCTCACGAATAATTTTAAAAAGTTACAAGTGCTGGAAAATATCCACATCCTTCCTGTGCCGGGGTCCCAAAGCTGGATGCAGGCCCCAGGTGGGACCTCACCTGAACAGACAAGAGGGGCAGATCTCCCCTCATCTGCCCACACTGGGGGGATGCAGGCCAGGTCACGGTTGGGTTTTGGGTTGCCAACACACACAACTGGGACATATCCTCAAATCCACTGTCACCTTCAAGTCCTTCTCCTCCTTTGCAAACTTCTGTGGCAGCAATCTGCATTACTCAGCACCCTGCTTCCTCCAGCACTACACAAGCTGGCCGAGCACTGAGCCACATCCTGGGAACAGAGCAGCACATCCTACTGCAGCTGAGCCTCTGGCTATTCCCCACAGCCTCCCAGAGGCTGCTGCAGGTCTCTCTCTGTACACGCGTGGGATTTGAGTGCATCTGCAGGAAGGACAGTGGGGCTAAATAATGCCCATGAGGCAGTGGGAAACCTGGCTCTGGCTCTGCTTACGTCCTGCTAATCATGTCAGTCCTTGATTCTGAGTTGCAGGGAGCGGTTGAAACGTCAAGGGCTGGGATTCTGGTGAACTGCTTCTGGTTCTTTATTGCTATCTTAATGAATACTGTTTCTCTTTTTCCTGTTTTGTACAGGGGGTAAAAGAAGTTAATACCAGTAATAATATATATAGCATTATATTTATGAATATACAAATTATGAAAATAATTCAATTTTTTTCAGCCAGTGTTAATTGAACAAGCATCATAAATATAGATAATACATGTAGCTAAATAATTTAGAAATGCTTACCAGTGTCATTGGTGGCAATCAAGGGAGTGTCTGTGAATATTCATATAGTAGCGAGATAAAATGACAAAAAATGAAAAATGTTACACTTTGAATGTTAATAACAGAATTTAATTCTTAGTTTCTAAGGTCTTTATAAATGTGTTGTTAGCCTGGAAATGTCATCAATTCCATAGTGCTTAGTCTGATAATGCATATTTTTATTTTTACAATGTAATATTGGCCATAAAGTAGAACTTTTCAGTGATTTTTATTGTCCTTACTAAAGGACTAAAGTACAGAGATAATTGTTTAAATGCTGATTTTTGGAAAGTATAAAATATGAACAATATTTCAGTAATGCGTTCAAAATGAAATATTTTGCAATTTATTTTCAATTCTATTAAATCTAGATATATTTAATATGCTTTTTTCTCATCTCTGTGTCACAAGGGATAACAAAGTATTAACTCTGTACATATTTTGCTCCTTCTAATGAGCTGAAGAGTTTGTCTGCTCTGGTAAAAAGGAGGCTGAGAGGCAACCTCATGGCTCCCTGCAACTTCCTGAGAGGGACAGATGGAGAGGGAGAGACTGAGCTCCTCTCTCTGCAATCCAGGCACAGGATGCTTAGGAATGGCTCGAAGCTGCACCAGGGGAGGTTCAGACCAGACGTTAGAAGGCATTGCTTTCCTCTCCTCTCCTCTCCTCTCCTCTCCTCTCCTCTCCTCTCCTCTCCTCTCCTCTCCTCTCCTCTCCTCTCCTCTCCTCTCCTCTCCTCTCCTCTCCTCTCCTCTCCTCTCCTCTCCTCTCCTCTCCTCTCCTCTCCTCTCCTATCCTATCCTATCCTATCCTCTCCTCTCCTATCCTATCCTACCCTACCCTACCCTACCCTATCCTATCCTATCCTATCCTATCCTATCCTATCCTATCCTATCCTATCCTATCCTATCCTATCCTATCCTACCCTATCCTACCCTATCCTATCCTACCCTATCCTATCCTATCCTATCCTATCCTCTCCTATCCTATCCTACCCTATCCTATCCTACCCTATCCTATCCTCTCCTATCCTATCCTACCCTATCCTATCCTATCCTCTCCTATCCTATCCTATCCTATCCTACCCTATCCTCTCCTACCCTATCCTATCCTATCCTATCCTATCCTATCCTATCCTATCCTATCCTATCCTATCCTATCCTATCCTATCCTATCCTACCCTATCCTATCCTCTCCTATCCTATCCTCTCCTCTCCTATCCTGCCCTGCCCTGCCCTGCCCTGCCCTACTCTGTTCTAACTAGGTATCACTTTCTGTCTACACAGGGGAACAGTGGTGGTTGTTTACCTGGACGTCAGCAAAACAGTCAACACCATTTCCCATAGACACCTCCCCGACAAAAGGGCAAAACACAGGTTTTACAGCTGGTCTCTGAGATGGGTAAGAAATTGTCAAATAGTCTGCACCCAGAGCACTGACCAATATATTTTATTCAGGCTGGCAGCCTGTCAGAGGTGAGCTCCCCCAGGGATTGATACTGGGTCCCACGTAGCTCAACATCTGCATAAATTATTCGGGACGAAAAACACTCTCACCAAGTCTGCCGACACTGAACTGGTTGGTGAGGAGGACACATCAGAAGGCAGAGACATCTCACACAGAGACCTGGACAGGCTGGAAGACTGGGCTAGTAAGACCTGTGTGAGATCTAAAGAAGTCAGGTGCAAAATTCTGTACCTGGGATGGAATAACACTAGAGCCCAGTACAGACGAAGGTCTGGGAGGTGTCTTGCTGAAAGGGATGGTGAGAAGAATCATTCAAACAACCTCCACAGGGACAGGTTGAATCCCCATTGTTGGAGGGTTCATCATGCAGTTGGACAGGGTATAGGAAAAAGTTTCCAGGCTCCCTTTCCCACAAAAGGCTGGAGCAGATGATTTTTCAACGTCCTTTCCAACCCAGGCTGCTCTGTGTTTCTACAGTGCTAAAGTCTTTAATCCCTTCCCTGTTTTTCCAGGAAAAGGGTGGTAAAGCTCAAAGAGACCTAAAGCTGAAAGATGGGCGCAGAGTCCAATGGCCATGGTTCTTTACATTGTGGCTCTTTTCTACAATCCAGTATTTCTTAATCTTTTAAACAGCCCTTGCTAGTGGAAATTAAACCACTAAAGACACCTGGCCTTTCTTGCATACATTCTTTTATTGGTGCTAAGTTGTAATTAATGTATTTTTACTATAAGGTAATTTGGGGGTTGATTCTTCAATGTACTAATGATGATTTTCTATCCAGAGTAAAGTGGACGGTAGTGGCACCACCTCCTTTCTAGCAAGACTTTTAGACTACAACTCTTGGAATATAGAGTGTTCTTGACATTTGGCTTCTACTTTTGATAAACATACATAACAAAGCACATGAGTCACAGCAAATCCGTGCTTTGATTTTATGTATTTGAGAGCAGGAAAATGGATTCACATGAGTAGGTTAAGCCAAAACACAAGTAAGTCAGGGCAACAAGCCAGAAGATGATAAATTTGTTATCTGGCACAATAGATCAAAGCTTAAGCACTTCTTCGTTTGGAGGGAAAAACCCATTTGTCTTCCTGAAGTTCAGTGATTTCAAACTGAGGATTGTCCCCTAAGTGAAGAGTGAGAATACTAAATTATTTGCTTCACTGATGAAAGGTCGCCCAGAAATCCAATCAGAGATCTTTTCAAAAGAAAGTCCTGAATTAATTCAGAAGAAAACTTCTCAGCTTGTCCCCTTGTTGCATTTTTCAACATCCTTATTTGAATTTGAGGGACTTGTAAAAGTTATTCTCTTTGCAGCTGTCCCTGAAACAACTACAGTTCATTTTCAAATAAAAACACCATTTTCCCATGTCAGGAGGCAGGTTTTTTACACTTTTTGCAGCTTCATATTAAGTACACCCAAATTAAGCAAGATATAATCCAAAAAGAATTTGAAATTCATGATACTTTATTAGTTCAGAGTGTTCTGTGTTTGCCTTTAATAAATAGTTTTATGCATTTAACAGTTTTTAAAATAAGCCAATTTTTTAATGACATGAGAACTGTCATACAGCGAGCGCAGTGAAATACTACTTCACAGGAGGTCTTTGATAAGGCTTTCAGGTGGTCTGTGCATGCACATGAATACACCTGACAATTTCTGGGACAATTTTTCTAATGCAGTCCGTGCTCACCTGTTTCCATATTAGCAACCCACAATCTAATAGTGCAGTCAAGTATCCAAAATTCAAGAAAACAAGGGTGAGCTATACAAAATCCCACGTTTTCACAACCACTTGGATACAGCGCAGCCCCCAGCACTGGGCAATCCTGAGACATGCTCTGTCGGTTCTCCAGGAGCAGGCTGCAAGTGTTTCTGTGGAGACCAAACACCCTTTGCCCTGCAGCCACAGCAGATAGTGGAGGTTTAGTCCTTCATTTTCTTTGTCAATCTTGTTCAACTTTGCAAGAAAAAGAGGTTCTTTGTAAACAGATGTTACTGTTTGCCACTTTCAAAGTAACTAATCATATTTAATTTATATATTCTGTTCGAAGGAGAGAGTGTAGACGTGTTCTGGCCCTGAAGGATGCTCAAGAACAAAAAGACATGAAGCATTCCCAGTGTGGTTACAAGAGCAATATTTTGTATCACCTTCAGCAAGGCAATTTTCAAGTAAGGTAGTATTTATGCCTTGAAATATTTAAAATGCTGGTGCAATTGACCATCAAGAATATGATAATATGTCTGGGAAAACAGTAGTATGCTATGAAAGAGGGAGTACTGGTGGAAGAATGCCAACCGACCTTAGCTGTAATTCATGCCCTGGGGCTGTTGGACAAAGCACTTCTCACAAAACCAGGCTAGCACTGAGCAAGGTGAGGCTGCTTTCTCCTGTTGCTGGAGTCACAGTGGTAGGGAAAGTTCACATGGTGGATGGTCCTACATTTTGGAAATTCAGGACTATACAGGAGTGGGAAAAGGATTCTTTGGGTGATGCAGGGTCAGGGTTAATGCAGTGCTGGTAATAATGAAAATCTACCAACCCCTCCTGAGCAATGAGTGACACATACTATGTCAAGGTCTTAATAAACTCAGATGTGATATGCCTTTAATACTTGTTTCTGTGAACGAAGTACATAAGAAAGGAAACTATGTTCTTTAAATATTTTTACTGGTGTTTTATTCTGTTACACAAAGCCACATTTGTTTAAAGGTTTTATATACAGGGGGGTGTGTGTGTGTTTACTCTTTATTTAAGTATAATATTTGGAGTTCTTCATCACATGCATAGTGTGTCATCCTGGAAAATGTTATAGCACTGAACGCAAATAGGGGGTTTCACTCTATGGAAAGACATACTGAGCAGCCCTTGTTCAGAACGAAGAGTCCCCTTACCAGTGCAGTGGGATTCAGCCCACCTGGTGCCTGTTTGCTCCCTTAAAACTGCAAAAGTCGTTGTGAGAATGGTGCAAAGGAATAGCAGGAGCCAGACAGTACTTTGTGGCTTTGCATCAGTAGGATTTCCCAAACCATTCTATGATTCTGTGATTACTTGATAGTTCGCAGAATCGGAAAGACTGCTCTTCAGAGATTTTCCCCCCAGCATATACAGAAACATTTTAAGGAAGGGTAAGAGGAATAAGAACCATTAGTCATAGTTTTCTACAGGCCTGGATACTGTCAAGACACTATTACAAAATTATTATCCGTATATGCAAATAAGAGAAAGACTGATGAGTTTCAGGATGGTTATAAGAAAATGCATGCTTAAAATACACCAAAACATGTCCTTGATCTCCTATTCCCTGTACCCATGCCTCAAACACTAATTAATGCTTTAAAACATGGCATTGTTGGTCTGCTGAGCACTTGTAAAGAATCAACAATAGTGAGGAAAAATAAAGAAATTAATGAAAGTATTGTAAAAGAGCAAACCTCCATTCATCTCACATTTCCATAAGGGTGTAACACACAAGACAGTCTCCACGAGCTCCCATCACAATTACTGTGTTCAGCAATTAGGACAAATGATAATTCGAATCCTTTCCAGCAGCCTTTCAGATTGTTAAAATTTAATAAAGGATGTTGAACAAGTATATACACAAGATACAATTTAAACAGTCAAATTTAGTCTGTCAAGGACACTGTGAAAAAGAATTGCATAGCAGTATAGAACAATCAAAATATATATGGAAGCAAATCAAAATATTCAGGACTCATTTGACAAAAGAAAACAGCTGTTTATTTTGTAAAGATAATTAGAATATTAAGGCTTGAGTTTATTTAAAAGCAAAGTTATTTGATTGAAACACAAATTCTCTGCAATGTAGTGGTAATGTATATATAACTGGGGAAGCAGGCAGTGATGTTCACTGAGGAAGACCAGTGAAGGCACCACTAAGAGCTCAAAATCAGATCTGCAGCAGTCAATCTCCAGTGAAACTTCAAAATGAAAGGGTCAGGATGGAGAAAAAGTGTCCTCGAGTCCAGTTCTGGCCTGCTGCAGCTTAGATGGGATTTCCAATTAGAGATGTTGCAACTTCTAGGGTGGGCATGACACAAAACATCGCAGATATGAGGAGTTGAGTTCTGCGCAAATCACACAGCAAGGAGCTGGCTGCCAATCCAAACATTTCTCCCAAGGACTTCCTACCCAAGAAGACAGGAATTGAAAGGAGGCATTGGCACTGGGCGTCACAGCCTTTGTCCAGGTATAGCAGCAGAAATCTTGCAGAGGCTGCATGGCTTGTGATACAGGCATGGGCAGTCCCTGCTTCAGGAGGGCAGCAAAACTCGGCCAGGTGGCTGCAAGGGACTGCAGCTTCTTCATCACATGGGGAGAATCTACCTGGTTAGCAAGGATTAAAGGGCAGAATACAGAATATCCTGGCATGGGCTTTCACATAGAAGACATTTCTGCATGGTTATTTTAAGTGAAAGACTCGTGCAGACATGAACAACACTACCACAGTGTTTGCGAAAGCAACTAAGTACAAATTCTGAAGCAGCCACTACAGTATATCTTGCTAAGACTTCACCATTATGTAAGGTCTTTAAATATAACTTTGTTGCTTTTGTGTTTGTATTTCTGGAGATATCCTTAGGGTTAAATATGATTATTTTCTAATTCAAAGACATCAAAAAATGAAGGATCAAGCACTTCTCTCCAAAGGTGGTTCTGGTGCATAGCTGTGGTGGGGATTAAATGCACAGATAAAAGAGGCACACAAATTTGGGTGAGATAAACTGACCATCTCTGAGCATTTTGCACTTTCCCTCCCTGAGTTATTGATGCAGACACAGGTATCTGTGTGTCATCCCTTCTAGGAGTACAGAATTTGGCATCTGTACTTATCATTCCACTAGAAATAACCAAACCTACTTTGACTGGCTTGTAGGTAAATACAGGAAGGTATTGCACACTAGTAAGGCATCTTACTCCCACACAAAAACTTATCTATTGTTTGTTATCCAGTCAGATAACTCAAGCAGGACAAGCTTGAGTTAGCTAGAAGCTAGAAGCTGTCTTCTAGTTATTTTGTCACCATTTTGGTACCAGGGTTGACACTGGTCTGGCATCTCTCAACAACAACTAAGCATCTTATTTCTGAAGTGAGTTATGGAAGATAAGCTGAATTTCTGAGTGGCAGTCATTTACTTTACAACCATAAAAGCCACAGCAAACTTGCACAAAGCAGAAATCTTCTATACATTTTTCTGGAAACCCATGGAGTTTCTCCCGTGAGTAGGGACAATTGTTACGCAGTTGCTTGACGGGGGTTAAGTGAAGGAATATGTGTACATTATCACCATTTCAGCAGGAAGTTACATTTGACTCCTAATCAATATTATTTCTTTTCCTAGCTTTAATATAGGTACCTGGATACAGTGCACTGTTCTAAGTGATGCTATAATCTACTAATAGTTTAATTTTATAGTGTATAGTAATTTTGATAATGATTTTTACCTGTTCATTTGTCTTAATAAATAATTCATTTTTATATAAATATATCCGATTTGTTATCATTACAACACATGGGACAAAGTATTTTCTTAAATTTAAACTATTGCCAAAATCTAAGGCTAAGGAAGGATTTAATTTCATTTAAACCCCTTTCTGTGAAGGAGGTTAAATACACAAAGGAGTTCTTTCTGCCCCTCAGACAAACTTCTCAGACAGCAAATCTTCTTTAGTAAACTTTGTCTGAAGCTCCCATTCTCCCTGTGACATGCACTATTTCAAGGTTTCACATTTGCACTCTTCGTCGAGACATAGTGTGGAAATAAGTCAAATATTCTCTCCACCCCATCAGTAAACTGTTCTGCACTGAATTTCTGAGAGCTGAATAATTGCAATTAAACTGACGCAAAATATTCTAGCATAAACAATGCACCTCTGAGATAGTCACAACTTGTTCTTTCAGCACCAGTCAGAGGAAAAAAAACCCCAAAGCTAAAGCAAAACGAATTCTTTGATGGAAATGTCATTGAAGAGGAGTCTGGTCAGAATAAATCAAGGAATCTTAGTTTTGTTTTTCATCCCATTTTGATAAATTGGGATATATAGTAAAAAAAAAAAAATAGTGTTTGTGTGTGCTATGTAAATGAAGCTGATAAGGTAGTCGCAGGACACTCCATAATCCTGTTAAAACTACCTCATTTTCTATTACTTTAAATTCTATTACTTTTCAAAGGAATACAGGAGAACTAGCTCTAATACTTAATAATTGCACTCATATTTGAAGCTAGCACTAATATTTTATGACACTCTCAGTATAACATTACCCACTGGGAAGCGTTTGTTCACCCGGGATTACTCAACAGAACAAGTAACACAGTTCCTCAGTTAATCACTGTTGAGTTGTTACCTAACAGTTTCTCAGTGAGATATTGATACTCTGCTTGTTACACTGAAATTGTTATGCAAATTTCTCCATTTATAAGAGTAAAATGAACACTAGCAGCACTATCTGCTGCCAGCAAAAGCCTTAAACAGAATGTAACAAGACCACACATGTTATATGTTATTCAGATTGACTTCTGTACCAACAGTCACAGTACGAGCATTTCACATTACTAGGAATTTATTATGCAGATTGTTATTACACATAATACATACAGATTATACATAATATACATATAAATAATGTCTGTAATATATGATACAATTAAAGTTATAATAATGCAATGAGATTTTTAAATGTATTCAATAAATTATAGATATTAATTGTCATTATCCATGATACAAATACAGTTCATCCATATGCTCTCTGGATCTCTGCTATGTAAGGGTTTATACTCAGCAGACCACCAAGTCCATGGTGGGCTTGCTGATTTCTGGTGATTTCTCCTGCCCTTTTTTGGTTTTTTCTTCTCTAGAATTCTCTAATTTCTTCCTTTCACATGGTCCTGTGAAGCTTATGGTGTTTCACTTTTGGCTACAACCATATTATTCATTTCTAAATTAACAAATCACAGGAGTTATCAGTGTATACTAAATTAAGATATAATAGATCTAATTACATCATATTTTACTGCCTTAATTTTTTTACATCGTAAGATATCTCCTACTCATTTCCAGTTTCTGGTCTTCCCTTTTTGATGTTACAGATGTAGTTTTAATTCTAGTGAGGTCTGTAGCATGAAAAACAGTCCGAAATAGAGGCACGTGCTTTACAAATGGCAAGGATTTATGAGTTATCCAAGATGAATCATGCCTGAGCAGTTTGACTGCTCTCTGTGCTGAGGTCACTGACTCTGTGCTGAGTAGTGGACTTTGTTAGTTTTGATCTTAGCAAGTCATTTGACATTGTTTCCCATGAAATTCAAATGGTCAAACTGGCAAGAAATGGAAACATTCTGTGTTCAGAAATTAGGGAAACACAAATTTAAAGCCAGAATTATGAGAATAAAGAACATTCCTGAATCATCAACTGTACTAATCTAAGAAAGATGGCTCTGTGTCACAGCTTGCAGAGCTGCCATATGATTAGTTACAATTCTGACCTCTTTTGGTAAGAAGCAGGTACTATATAAGACTCTAAAATAAGCAGATGGCTAAAGAGGAACCAAGGTCCAGAATGTCTGTTTTAAAATGTTGGGATTCAATTTCCTAGGGAGAAGAGGGCAGGGTCCTGATAAAATACTGAACTGAAAGGTCTTTGCATTTCACATCCCTGCTTTGTCTCATATTCCTGACTGCTGATGCAGTGCACTGGCATTAGTGCATGAAGCATTTATTTTTTTACCTTAAATATGATAAAGGAAAAAATGTATAGAATGCTTTATTAAGACTGAAAAGGCTGTCAAAGAGTATGTGAAGACTGACAGAAAAAAACCTAATAAAATATAGTTTGGCTTTGAAGTAATGTCTGTGGGTCAGCATGCATATTTGTGTGCCAGAGTTTCATTATTTATTACTGCTGACTGTTATGACATCTTGAGAAAGATACAGAATTACATGAATGGAGAAGTAGATTTGTTCTTCAGGTCTCTGTTGAAATAAATTGAGTTGAACACAGACTTTGAAAGGAGTACTGAAAAGCAAATTATGTATTAAGGGATTAAGGTATTTTAAGTAGATGGCAAGTGAACAGCAACCCACAAAGCAGCATAGAGGACATCTGGCAAGAGAGCACTATCCCCAGATTCCTCTTCCCTGAGTTATGAGTAACTTAAAATAGGATAGGCGTGGAGTTTGCTAAGTTGAATGCACTAAATCAATGCTCCATGAAAGTGGTTTATGTTGATTGAATGCTGTTCTAAACCTTTTGCCAGAGTTGTCTGATTTTCTGAAGTTGCCAGTAAAGTTTTTTGTTGTTTTGACTTCTTGAGAATACCTTGTTAGTATTTTTCCTGTGTGTATAACTCAGAGCATATAAAAAAACCCATAAGCCCTTTTAAGAGGTTCTTTGAACCATGTCTTGGTTTTGTGGACTTTACACACTCCAGGTCCCTTTGTTGGACGTGTTTGAGGCGTATGCCATAGCATCAGGGGAGACTGAAGTGGACAGGGCTTGGACTCAAGAAAAAGCTGTGGAAGAGGTGATGAGTGAAAGTGAAAAGTCATCTCCCTTGTCTGAAAAAAAGGTTTTTGGCCAGAGATTGGAAGGGGCTGCATATCACACTCCATGTATGTCTGCTCTGGGATGACCAGGAGCAGGATCAGGTACCAGACCAAGCAGGACACATCTGGCTTTCCCAAAGCACCAGTGGTGCTCTCTGCACCTGCAAGCACAAAGCTATCAGGAAAATTCCCATAGTTACCATCAGGGTCACGGTTCAGGCTGTTGCATTCAGAACTATCCTGCACAATGTGTATGCAAAGCTGCATGAGAGCATCAGCTGCACGACGGCAGCACCTGCACTGTTTACAGCAGGATGCTGAGCAGCCCACCCTGGGATGTCAAGAGTAAACTTAGGCAGTGTTTGAGATGTGTGTTTGCGGCAGTTCGAATAAATGGAATCTATTTTATAGGAAAAACAAGGTAACCATCCTATCTCTTAACAGAATGGTACACTCAAAAGCAGCAGAAAGAAAAACTTCACAAGGCTTCAAGAATCTTATCAAACTGTGAGTGGTGGCACATTGAGGCATCAGGAAACTCAGTATGAAAAGCCTTTTAATCTTTCTCCCTGTTTCCATGGACAAATGAAACACTGTTTGTCTAATAGCTTCTAAGCTTACACGTTTGTGGTCTCACCTGTATTCGAGAAAAATGTTTTAAAAAATAACATCTCGCTATGTGAAATGCACCAAAATTGATCAGGGCAATTGGTAAGTTCTCAGCCATTGTTTTGTATTTACTATGCGCATAAAACATTGCAAGTCTAATTCTATATAAGAAGACTTTCTCTGCTTTCTCTCAAAGAAACACCTTGATCAAGGAAATAAAATGTTTTTGAAATTTGTTAGTTATTTGAAATAATTGCTTTTTAAGGGCAACAATTTAATTGTCATTCAATCTTTAATGTATTCAGAAATTCTCATGTTCTGATGGTAGATAAAAAGTTACACAAGCTCTCTAAAATGCATTTCAATATTAATTTGAAAAAGCAGTTTATACAACTGAACTGTATACTTTAGATTTATCCATCACTAAAAGATAAAAAACAATCCCTTTTATCTCACCCAGTCCAACAAAACAATGTGTAAACTCTGCTTTCCTGTATTTTTTAAAACCAGAAGTGACCTCTTTAGTGACTTCTTTTGGGGTGACAAAAAAAGAGAGGAAGACAAATCAGCTTAAAGCAGTGCAGTGCAAATCAATGCAAAATGCAGAATGCAAATCAGCAAAGCAATGCAGGCAAATCAACTGGGGGAAAAAAAAAAAAAAAAAAAAAAAAGACCCATATATGCAAAAGAAAAATACAAAATTAAGGGAGGTCACTAAAGAAATATTGTTTGTTCTTGTAATATTATAGTAATTCAAGCACAGTTTGCACTATTTAGAGATTGACACATGCTTTTGCAATTATGTACTTTGAGCCACAATGTTTGTATTCATTTTACTTGACATAGTCTCATTTAAACTGTAGAATCCCTCACTGCCTTCTCAATAATATTAGAATAGGGTGCCTCAAGTTAGATTTGCTGCTATATAGAACATGGTAGTTTACTGCACACCTTGGAAAGCTGGTATCTGCACCTGACTCAGCAAGAACCTGGACCAGAACGTACCTCATCTGCAGAAGGCTCTTAAATATTTGCTGCAATACTTTTTGTCAGGCTGCTTGGACAAAATGGGATGTGTTGGGGAGGAGATGGGAGAAGGCGTCTGTCACCGAGACACACAAAGCAGTCACACGCAGACAAGAGATTTTTGCAGAGGTCCTTTCGATCCCAGCTCACAGCTGAGAGAGCAGAGAGAAGAAGAGACCCCTTTGTTTATTTTTTTACTTTTTATACATTTGTGGGTCTAGCAGAAGATTGGCTTTTTGGGGTTTCCACCCCTCAGGCCTCAGTGGCCAGACCAACTGTCAGTTACAATTGTTTTTAGGTTAGAAATATACAAACAAAGGACAGAGAACGAAAAACAAAGGATTTGTTTATGTTACATCGGTGGGAAAGGTAGAAAACTGCTCTTAATATTGTACAGTAACTAAAAAGATCTGACTCCATTTAAGAAAATCAAAAGGCTCAGAAAAACCAGGGTAACAGGTGTCATTTCAAGTCACAGCCCATAGGGATAGAGTTGGATGTTAAAGCCTCTCTGATGATTGGTTCACAGTTATTTCTGGGCATTCAAAGGGAGCTCTGCTGTATCAGACAGCTGTAGGTTACTGGGACCCCTTTGTAGTGTACAGAAGGAATCAGGCATCACATCAAAGGGCCCCTGAGCAAAAGGGTTGAACTACATGGCAGGATTCTGCACGTTGAGTTGGAGAGGATTCACTAAGCTGGACAGAGTGTGTAAGAGACACACTAAGCTGAGAGCTCTAGTGGATATTTCCTTAAATAGTGCCAAGATAGATTAAGAATTTATCAAACAACCTTGAAGAGGATTTTGCAGTATGGAATTGTTGCCAAGGCTGGCGATCCTTACAAGCCTGAGACAGATAGACAAATACAGCATGGGTCAAGGAGGGATGGAGTTGCAAACATCATTCTCTTTCCATAACTACCAAAATGTAAGCTCTTGGTATCGAGCCAAGATTTTATTCAGGGAAGTTATAGATTTTTCACAATGCATCATAATATTTCTTTTAAAATGTTGTGGATTTTCAGAGAGTAAATAGGACTTAGGACTCAAAAGCCTTGACTGTGTCTCATCAGCTGGATATGCATTGAAAGATCTGTTGATCAGTCCCTAGGAAATTCATGAAAACTGCATGAAAGTTTCATGAAGCAAAATCCAATTTCCACAGTTTAACAGCAAGCAGTTGATACAACGGTTGTTATAGAAGTAACTCAGTGCTTACAAATACACTTTTACTTTTGATCTATACTGAGTCCCCGACAGCATTTAAAAATAAGCAGAAAATCTAAATTGATGCTGCTTACATTGCCTTAGAATGCACTATGTAAAAATCACAATAGAATTCTAAAATCTCAGGGGAAAATTTATTCTTGCTAATCTTCTGTTTAACGAAAACTGATCCTTTAGGTTGCAATTGGATCTAGCAGCCAAAAGCAGATTAGCCATAGTAAGTCTGAACCGTAAATTATTAAGCTGTGCAGGGTGCTCAGGAGGACATGATGTAGCCCTGTAGCTTTCTCAGCCCTATTTTATAGTTAAATTTGTGGAAAACGTGAAGCTGACAACAGTGCCCAGAACAGCCTTCTGTTTGTCTTCTCCAAAGGACAAGCATCCACCACAAGGATGAGCAGATTTGGCGGGAGCTATGCCATGGGGGAAAGGCAGTGGTTCTAGGTGCTCAAACTATGGATCTCTCCTTTGATTCCTTGCTGGAATTAAATAACTCTCATTAGAAGTTTACAAACCCTGTCACGAAAAGTCTAGATACATTTGGTTCTCAGCTAATAATGGCTGCTGCAGATGGTGTCTTACCATCTTTTTTTAGCTTAAGTGAAAACTAGACTTACCATAAAGGTAAAAGGACTTTATCTTTTTCAGAAACAAGCTAAATTACTTTTAAATCTTTCCTTCAAACTATCAGCTATTAGAAAACTTAACCACAGAACAAGAAAGGTGCAAAATAGAATTATGCAATGCTGAAGGACAAGTCCTTTAATATAATTTCTTTGGTTTAAATTAATTTACTAATAGTCCTCTTGGGAATGAGAAGCTGGACATTTTCTTGATGGTTAAGTAATCCTACCAGGGAGCTGAGGTTGTCAAAAAATAGATTTGTTTGGCCAGTTGGTCACAGCAGGACCACACTTGCTCTCCCTAAGACCTTGCTTTATCTTCAGCTTGCATTTCCAGTACAATGGCACTTCATTCTCTCCATACTACGCGAATAAAAGGTTTAGATAGTTGTGCATTATGATCCTAGTTTTAGGGTCTACTTTTCTTAGTTGATGAACTAATAGCATCAAATCTATTTTACTACACAGAAACCCACCCCTATCACCACCAACATAAAAGCATCTGAAACATTTTGTCTCAAAGCTTCATCCTATGTATCTCTGGCAGAGGCTTAAGTTATGTCCTATCAGGAATACAGGAAGCACGGGAATATATGCCTTTCCTAAGTATTTTCCTAAGTATTTTCACAGCTTTCAGCAATTTGTAGCACAAGGACTTCCTGAGACAGGTTTGGTTCAATAACTCAGGGTAAAATTAAATCACCTAGACAGATAAAGTTGGTTGCTGTTATAATAGCCCTTATATGTAACACCTCCATCCAACCTGTTACTGCCCAGATATGAATATGTTGGTGGATTTACTGCATATTGGGAAAAGCTTGACTATGTCTTCTCCAGAAGCCATCATGCCCCATCGCACGTCCTGTCCCACCTCAGTTGTGGCAATGGTAGAAGCAGACTCCTTCCACTTCAAACACCTGAGCTCCTGCAAAGCAAAAGGAAATCACAGACCCTGGTTCAGGACACTGAGTAAGACTTGTCTGAACCCTTGTGAGACAAATAATTTCTATTTGTTCCTTTTCATTGTGTAGCAGTTGTATAGACATGCTTTTAGAAACCCTGGTTACGTTACAACAAATATTTTTATCCCTTTCTAATGCTTTGATATACACATTAAAAAACAAGAGCAAATGCTGCACTCAGACCAATATTATGTCAACTTGCTCAATCAGGATGCAATATTTTTTGCAATAAAGCTAATTCTTTTTCTGTGGATCTTACAAGGAGGCGGCTCTTCTTCCTAGTTCTGGTGAAATCAACTCACACTACCTCCTTGTTTCAACTGCTGCTTTACGCTGTCAGAACTATCTCCTTAAATACAAAGAAAATGTTGGTTCCTTTTGTAGAGACAGGGCCATAATATAAACAGGGAACCTCATTCCCGTTATTTCTATATATGTTCCACAGAAGGAACTTCCTGTCCTGTTTGCAAAGGTTTAATATTCAGTCTGAATGCACAGAAATGTTTACATCATGACCTGTCCTAGAAGTTTTTAAATGTAGGTGAATGATGCAGGTATGAAAGATGCAATATCCACCACACAGCACTGAGCTGTGTTCTGCACCAGACAGCTGGTGATTCCTGGTCTGTCAGAGCAGAATTATAACTGGCACAGTTTGTACTATGTTCCTTCAGTGTCTGTCTTCAGTAGCAAGGACAGGACAGCATACAATCATATTGCTCAGATTCACGTTTATGCTTTCTTTTAATATTCTTACCATCTCAAATAAAAGCAAAACAAGGATTAATATGCGTGCATTTGCTCACTTACCTAGGCATTAATAACAAGGGTATGTCAACAGAGCATGGTTTTGAAGAACGGCTCTATTCCCGTGCATCCTGTGCAGCTATGTCAGCTGCTCTGAGCCATAGAGGAGAACTGGAACAGCTGACTCAGATGGGAAGATTCAGAGGAATGGAGCAATTAATAATTATTATTATTAAGCCATTATTATGACAACTTACTTTTATTTGAGTTGAATCCTGTCTACATGGCTGGATCTGCCGGGAAGAAGAAAACAGCTTGAAGATACGTATTACTGACTGCTGGTACACAAATAGTCTTTGTTTGCGCAATAAAGATGACAAAACATCTGAGAAATAGAAAAGATAAATGTTACAAACATCTGGAAGGCACTGGAATCTCAGGTTTTCTCTTGAAAAGTTTTATGCTTTTAGCAAGCAAGTAACGAGAAGGGTAAAAAAAATACATGAAGCAAACCCTTCTGTCTCTTGCGGGGCAGATGGTAGCCTAGGGAAGAGCTGGCTTCAGATTTTCCATCTAATTGAATTCTAATCTGCCTAGCACTACTCATTGGTGCTCAGACTAATGTTTCTCTCTTCTCAAAGCAATGCAGCTGCAAGTTGGCACTGTCAGTCCGTAGCAACCACTAGAGTTACTTCACCACGGTTTGTTTGGAATGTAGTAAGTGGTGACCCCCTCCAGCTGCTCTGGAGATTGAGGATTCCTCTTCCAGCTATCCCTTTCCCCTGTCTTAGCACAGAGGACTTCGAGCCTGCCCAAGGTCTCCAGGGCATGGCTCACTGAGGTGTCCTGCACCTGCCACGATTTGGGTGGTTTGCTATTTCTAAGGAACACAAAAGATGCTATTCTTAATATTGGCAATTCTTAAGCATTGTTTTAAAACAAAATATCTTTGCTATGTAGTAACAGAGGGAATCAAATTGCAGTGATTTTCCACCTTATTGAGGTAATTTTAGAAGAACTGAGAATATTAAAGACACAAAGTCTTTCATCAAATTATTTCTTCTTTACATTTCCTAAACAATACTTTCACAATATTCAGTTGCATTTTGGGTCCTAACATGGAATCAAGAGGTAGACATGGCCAGCTGTCATTCATCCCAAGGCACATACCAGACTCCAGAGTCTTCAATCCACATAATCTTTGACAGTGTGCTGCCACTCTCATCCCAATCAAAAGTTTACTTCTTCTCATTTAATACTTTTTCCACTGTATCTTTAATCTCCTTTTATCTCAACATTATTTTACAAATTCTTTTAAACTCCCCCCCTAATCTTAGTTTTTATTCTGGTTTTGATCAAGAAGGAAAAAAGAAAAGAAAAGAAAAGAAAAGAAAAGAAAAGAAAAGAAAAGAAAAGAAAAGAAAAGAAAAGAAAAGAAAAGAAAAGAAAAGAAAAGAAAAGAAAAGAAAAGAAAAGAAAAGAAAAGAAAAGAAAAGAAAAGAAAAGAAAAGAAAAACCCACAAACAAAACACCACAGTTAAAAACAACAATTTTTGAAGATACAAGCCTGTAAAAAAGGTTGGAAAATACAAGCTCATGGTAGCTGGTTAGAATACTTATCACTAGGTGAACCATTTTCCCCCTGGTGGCCTGAAGAAGGTACCAATAACTTACTAATGATTTCATTAACAATCTATTAAAAAAAAATTACTCCAGTATGCAAATAGAATTATTCCAGTTAATATCAAAGCCTCTGTACTTTCTGCTCCATTGAAGAACCCGAAGGGAGAAAGCTGTAAGCGCCACGGTGCCGTTTTTTTCCTTTTTATCCCCTAACAGGTCTCATTCTACCCATGAACAGGGTTCGCAGCAGTCACTTGATGTCGGGGTGTATTTCAGAGGCAGCAATAAAAGAAAGGAGATTTTTTATTCTGTAAGTCTCCAAACCTCATTGTTTAGTAAGAAAGAAATCCAAAACAAAGCAAACAAAAAAAATTCCAAAACCGAAACAAAACCCCCCACAAACAACCCCCCCACCAAAAAAACCACAGAAAATCTGCCAATATTATTTTAATGAGAATGAAATCTTTACCCTTTAGAAAACCAGGCTAATTTAATTCCAATTAATTTTGGTCCTCATGTTTTAGGTTAATTAATTCATATTGTTTAAAATATCGTTTAACATATAGACGAACAAAAAATTTTAAAAATCAATTTGAAAAAATAAGAAAGTATAAATAGTAAAAATAGCAGTATAAAATATGAAAAATAATATCAGCAATATAAATAAATACAACCTATATTATGACATGCTATATGTATTATAATATCTATAATATACATAGGTACGGATATAAAACAGAAATGGTAATGATAAATATAAACATAATAAATACTAAAATTTAAAAGATAGCCTAGCATGAAGGCTTTTTTGGTTTGAACGTGGCGAGTGGCAGGGTTGTGGTAGTTGCGCTTGGGGGTCTTTTGGGGCATTTCTTTGAGAGGATTTTTGGGCGGGGATTTTTGGGCCCGTTCTTTTTTGCCTCCGTTCTGTGCCTGTGCCCGAGGCCGGGCTGTGAGAGCGGTGCAGTGCTGCCACCCTGTGGGTGCAGAGCGGAACTGCAGCTCCCCCCCGCGCCCGTCCCCGCCATTCGTAGGCGTCCCGGGCTGGAAGTACGGTGCAGCGCTGCCACCCTGTGGACAGAGAGCGGTACTGCAGCTCCCCCCGTGCCCGTCCCCGCCGCGCGTGGGAGCGCCGGGCTGTGAGCTCGGGGCAGCGCTGCCGCTGGAACAAACTGCCCGTGGGCTGCTTTGATGTTCTTTGTCAATGGGACCATGAAGCCTTACCCACTTTTCTAATTGGGCGGGTGGCACGCCCATCTTCAGAGCTATCAGCAACTGGCTCTGTTGGACTGATTTATTAAAGAAATATGGGTATTGATCTAGTATCGATACCCAACTGTGACGGACAAAAACTCTCTAACGGTTTAAAGTTAGAAAGTGTATGTTTATTACGGCCGGGCAGCACGCGGGATATTTCCCTAATACGCACTGCGAAATTCACACGTAATTACAAAGTCTTTTATTTACAAAAGTGTTGAATATCCAAAATACAAATGCATATTCATACCCCTGTCACCTCCCATTCCTCGCTTCATATGCTAATTGACAAAAAGGCTATTAAGCATGCGTACTTTGTTTCTTAAAATGAGTTGGGGGTCTGTTTTGGGGAGTGGTCACCCAAAATGAGGAAGTAAGATGAGTCTTCCTCGTCCTGACCTTTCTACCTTTTCAACGCATTCGTGACAAATGATTCCTTGGAAGAACTTACAGTTTCCTGTGTTCCATGGGTCCTTTAAGCAGGAAATCTGCAGCTATCTTATGTCCTATTTACCACATTTTGTTTTTCATTACAAGCACAACTACATAAACATAAACTGACAAGAAATGAGTTACAAGATCCGGGGTAGCTTATCTAAGATCCGGCTTCTGTTAACTGCGAACAAAGATCACCTATCTACTTCAGCTAATTCAGCAACTTTTAATCTTAACTTTCCTAAAAAATCCTTAGTTCCTCAAAATTAACGTCTCAGGACACGGTGGAAGCTTCTAGCAGCTTCTCCCAGAAGCCACCTCTCTGGGCTCCTTGCTGCTACCACAAAAGCAGGCTGTGCCAAATCAACACTGCGGTCTTTGGTAGGACTGCTGAGGTGCAATGATGAGCTTGTCCTTTTGTAACTTCTTGCTCTGAGCCTGAGTGAATGACAAAATTCCTGTAGCTGGTGTCAGTGATTTAAGCATGGCAAGAAACTCACTCCCTGTGCCGAGTGCCCCCCTAGGCCCGGAGTCTGTGAGCAAGAACCTGAATGTATTGGGTGATGTAACCTAGAAATGTGTGTTCTATTTCATCTGTGGAAAGCAGTTTTTTGGGACATGTTTTATCCTTCAGTTACCCTTCCAGGGGAGAGGGAGACTGATGCCTTCTGATACTGGCCCAGCCATGAAAACCAGGTGAGGCAGTGTTTCTTACCTCTTTCAGCACTCCTCAGTCCTCCAGGGGGGCATTTTAAGGATGGCCTGGAGCTGTTGGATCTGCCCTGGACAGCAGGCAGGCATAGACCCTCTGCTGCTGCTGGACTCTGGGCACCCACCCCCCCCACCTAGAACCGCGGTTCCAGAGCGACCTAGAACCTCGGGCCCACCTACCTAGACCCGGTCCCTTGGTCTGGACCACCCAGTTGGATTTGTCCCAAACCCACACTGGATTTGTCCTGGGAACTGGAATGGAGTCAGCAAAGGGGCAAAGAAAACTAAGACTGGATTGCTCACGGAGTCTGGATTGGCGTCACCAGGATGGAGGGAAAATCTGGACTGTAGTCTGGGCAGTGAGTCCAGTCTGTGTAGAATGCAAGTGCATAACTCAGGAGTGATCCCATCCCACTGAAGATTTTCCATGAAATTTGGTGAGAATGGGCCTCAAGTCATGATTTGCATCCACAGCTCCCCAGTGTGGACTTTTCCTGTGTCACGCTGGCCTCGGGGGCAGAGAAGTGCTCTTGGAAAGCTCTTGGAAATGCAATTCAAAGGGAGCATGTGTGGCAATGGCATTTCAATCAGTGATTAAAATTTCTATGAAATAGCTTCAATGCTATCTGTTACAGAATAACTGAAATCCAGTGGAGACAAGCAGATCCACATGGTTTTGATTTATTCTGGGGAGTATGTTCTATATGAATGATCCCTTTTCCTCCTTTACTGAAGCTATCTCTGTGTTATCCCTACCTCTCGCTGAACCGGCACACCAATGTTGCCGTATGTGCCACGGGTGGATTAATTTAAAATAATTTTAGGGAATTAGGAATTCCTTTTAAACACATCTCCACCTTTGATTTCCTCTGAAAGTAGACAATGAACAGAAACCTACTGAATCTGCATGTGGTCTGTGTCTTATTTCTAAATCATTGATTATCAAGTGATGATTTCTGTTTTGTTTCCAGATTGAAAGTGGAGTTGCTGAGCAAAGTTTTAACAGTGAGAAAGCAGCAGGTTCTCTAGGCTTTGACAGTCTGGAAGCACTGGACGGGTCCTATTTCTAGATGGTGGCATCGGTGTTGGAGTCTATGGGTAAGTTGCCATTGAATTGAAATTTTTCTTGACCCTTCTGCAAATGTGACTAGAACTAGAAAAGAAAATGATGAGCACACTGAAATGCAACATCACATCGACGAGTTCAGCTGACAGTGTGAAGTGTTTTTCTGTCCACAAAGCTTTCTTGTCCCGAGTCGTGCCCAGCCTCACGTCATACAACAGAATTGAGTAAGCACAAAATCCCCGACAGTTGCTCCTCCTGCGGTCTTTGGGGCCGGGGGTCCCCGAGGGTCCTGCCCCAAGGGGGGGCGGGGCCTCACACGGGTGCGGGGCAGGGGCGGAGGCAGCCCGGCGCGCGCCCCGCCACATTTGAAACCTCCCGGCCCCGCGCTGCGCCCCCTCCCCACTGGCCCCTGTCGGCCGTCGGTCCCTCAGAGCGGGGTCCGCTGGCAGACGAGAGCCGGGGCCTCCCCCACGCTGCCGCCGTGTTCCCTCCGGCGGAGCAGCCCTGACCCCACAGGTCGCGCTGAGCCCGCCGCCGCCATCCTCGCTGCGTTGTCACGTGACCCCGGACCCGAGCCGAGTGCAGCCGAGCTTCCCCGAAGAGGCGAATGTAAACGACTGTATCCGGTAATAGGCGAGGTGTACGGAGTGCAGCCGAGTTTACCCGAAGAGCCGAAAATGGCCGAGGGTTAACGGAAAGAGCCGAGTTTCATCAGACAGCCGAACCCACCCGAGTTTAGCCGACTTTTACCGGATGGGGCCGAGCGTCGCCGCGTTCAGCCGAACCCAAGGAGCTGCGCCGAGCCCCGCTGAGGTCAGTGGGTTTCAGTGCCCGGAACTGGGGGAAGTGGAATTGAAGTGGAGCTTGAAAAACAAACGGAACTCGAGCAAAAAGGACAAGGCTTGTGCGTGACTGGGTTTAATAGTTTCTTCAGTCTTAAAATTGTTTTCTTACAGTATGTTTCAAGCCTAGAAAAAAAAGTTTTGAAGTGTTTCACGCCATTGGAACAGAAATTAAGAGTTTGCACTTGCAGATTTCCCTGTCAGAGCTCTTTAGGCTTCCTCTTTGAAAACCAGTTTTAATGCATTTCATGGCATTCACTGGAGCTAGAGCAATTGGCTCCAGGGCTGAGGTGCAGCTTGAACCCAAATATCCTGGGTTGAAATTCTGCAATTTTTATTTATTTAAAAAAGTGGAATACCATCTTTTCCTATTTTACCAATCTAGGTTAAGCTTTCCAATGGCTAAATTTTACCAGCACCTTTCTGTGCGTGTGTGTGCATGTTTTCAAATAACCTATTCGTGAATCGGCCCATTCAGACCTGTCATTATTTTCATACCAAGTGGAGAGAGATGCACAACATGACCACCAGACCACGGCTTTTTATGTGGGTGTAGTTTCATGTTCATGAGAGAAATTGGTTCTTGCAAAGTTTCAGGGACCAGCCCCGTTTCTGGGCCGTATGTTTTATGTTTATGGCTATTTATGGCTCCGCCTGCCAGCTCCAGTTCACTCAGCAGGCAAGGCACCGAGGGTGCTCCTCTTCTATCTCTGACAAGTCCAGAGGTCGCTTTTCTCGCTGCTCTGTCCCAGAGCAGATTTCTGTATCGCTGCTGTTGGCATCGTAGTGCTCAGTGGTGAGGAACATCACCTATGTCAGCAAATGGTAGAAAAAAGGCCAAAAGGGAACAACCATGTGTGTGTTTTGTACGAGCCATTGCATTCCAGCAGGGGAGATATCAGCAGGTGCAGGGCACAGCAGGAGGGTTCCTTCCCATTTGATCCGAAGAGTCTGCAAAGCCAGGAGCAAAGGGTTGTGGCTGGGGCCTGTCAGGGGTCAGCATTATCAGCAGGAAGGAAGTGCGGCCAGAGGGGCTCAGGCAGACCTTGGGCTGGGTGTGACCTGTACTGGCCACATCTGCGCTGTCCTTGGTAGGGTGGGCAAAGGCAAATGTGGCAGCTGAGCACGTGCTGGAGACTCTCCCTCAGCTGTCCTAAAATCGGTCTAGAAAATGAAAGTGTGCTTGGCTTGACTTGGTTTGTAGCACTTCAAAGTGGTCTTCAAATATTCTTCGATAACTGTGACCTGAATTAAGGCCAGCATTCTTTTGTGTCAGCATTTTTCTAATGGACAGTGGTTGTTCCCCTGGAGTGGTTTTCATGTGTGTGGTTTTTTCTGAAGTTCCCATTTATTTTGCTGTGTTGCTGTGGATGTTCACCCTGGTACTGCCTAGCAGTAAAATTCTCCAAAGCACTCACCTGGCTGCAGCATGGCCTTTTCTCAGAGAGTCATGCTGCTTGTCCCAGGCAG